>NC_141028.1:28422500-28737500 GCF_052040795.2 Danio rerio
CGTATGCGTGTGTATGTGTCTAACATAAAGCACTTAAAATGTTAGTTTGGGTGTGGGAAGCTGACATCTGTTTTAAAGATTCCTGAGTAACATTCCTTTAAAAAAGTCTAGTTGGTTTATGCCAATGTACTGCATTACTGTCTGAAATGTTTGTGTAATTGACAATATTAAGATAATTAACAACTCTAATGGGATTGACATAAATTGTGTAGGAAAGTGCCTAATTTCTCAAGAGTAGTTAATCATCATGCTGTAGTAATTAATAACTTTAGACCACAACACTGTGAAGCCTTTCTGTCTGAAAGAACAGTCCTATTTGTGTGTCATTTTTGGGAAGTGATTAAATCATTACATTTTATACAATTTTAATATTATACACCTTTTTCTGTTAACATTTTATACACCTTTACGTGATTGGTGTGGTGGTGGATCACTAAAATGTCACTCAGGGTTACCATAGTTTATATACCAAAACTCAGATTCTCTGGGTGTACTTTATTTGCTGGGTAAAGCATGTTTAAATAAAATGTTAATATTTGTTTATGATGTATAATGGTATGATATCATGTCATCATCATCATACTACTACTAATGATAATAATAA
Organism: Danio rerio; assembly: GCF_052040795.2. NCBI lineage: Eukaryota > Metazoa > Chordata > Actinopteri > Cypriniformes > Danionidae > Danio > Danio rerio. The sequence goes on from NC_141028.1 coordinate 28,423,105, forward strand.
TAACCTTTGTATAACCAGGTAAGTCAATTGAGAACCAATTCTCATTTACAATGACGACATGGCCAAGAGGCAATATAAAAAGCAGATATGAAGCAGCAGGGACACAATACAATAACAATTTCACAAATGCAGATAATAACATATAAAGCAAGGAAAGACTAAAACAAGCACAGTGATCTTGTACTATTGACTGGATTGAATTTTTAAAGGTTGATAGTGGAATAAAAGTGTTGAGGTTTTTTCAAGTACCAGCAGCAGAAAACTGAAAAGAGTAACAACCAAATGAAGCACAAACTTTAGGTATACAAACGTTAATAAATCTACTAGTGTGCAGATTTCGACATGTCTTCTGAATGTTAATGACTGTAAATATGGTGAAGTTTTCCCAGTGATAGTTTTGTAAATGAACAGAAACCGACAGATTTGTTGACGTGATTGAAGAGAAGGCCAATTCAATAAAAGATACAGTTGACAGTGCATTCAGACTTTAACATCCACTTTGTGAAGGTTTGAAATCATATTATGAGGTATGATGATATGTTATCGAAATTTTAAATAATATATTTAGAGCACTTCAATTTTCAAAATGTTATTTAGGGTTATTCCATAATTTCCCTTTATAACTTTAAAGTTAAAATATTTGTATATGTTGTATAAACAATTCATATGTCTAAAATAACACATGGCAATATTATTATTTTGACTTTTTCATTTTATGCTCTGACTATTTCTAAATGACATTCTAGTTGTTTCCATAAGTGTATATTTAACATTAAGCAGCAGTAAACAATATGATTTTAACCTGACTGCAGATATGTTTCTGGACTGTATAAACCATACATGCATAGTATACAGTAGGTTGAGCAGGCAGTTATTATAGTTATCCTATTTAAAATACATAAGATTTATGTTGAGTTAACATAAACATAGGTATTGATAAACTTGTTTTAAAGAGCGGGTTTAATGGCCGGTGTGCCATAAAGGCCACGTGAACCAAAAGTTAGTCACACTCCGTGAGAATTACATGCAGCAATAAAACCGTAAATATAAAAGTACACAAACAATTATGACTGGCGTCCTTATTGTTTTTAAACAGAAAAAGTTCTTAAAGTTGTAACTTTTTCTGCAGACTGTGCAAACCAAACATTTCTGAATGGCTATGGGAATTGTAGTTGTCATTTTTTATCTGTCGCACATGCCACAAGCAGAATTCCCTAGTAGGAAACTGCATTACCCACAATGCATGCTGTTGTGTGAGACGTAGAGGAGGAGCGTGCCGGGTCTGCAAGCCGTTACCGATGGGAAGATGGTGGAATCTGGAGCAGCAACGTGCACGATACTCCGTCCCAAACATTTCCAAAAACATTTACCATCTCAACCTGGCATTAGACATCGGTTACCCGGGGACAACCATAGATAATACATACTAAAACTGAGACGAAACTATAAGTATTTTGATTTCGGTGCGAGACGCACCTTACATATGGTGCCTCAAACGTGGGGGCCAAACTGAACAGATCACAGTATTATTTTGATATTCTGCGAGGGATTTCTCGGCAGGGACTGGTAATAAATTGGTCATCGTCTACAGCGTGTCTCCTTCAGGCGTTGGTGTTTTGGAGCAGCTGTCAAAATGCCACGAAACAAAAAGGGGAAACGCGGAGGGAACAGTTCGAGTAAGGGTGAGTTTACACCTTCCTCTGTCACCAGTGTTATAAGAACTGACCACACGGAAAATATCTTACTGTAGCATTTTTCCCCTGTGAAATTGTCTTAATAATAATAACAAATCTGTTTAATTTCTTCGTGTAATCACACTCTTTACCAAAATGGTGCATTATTTATTCTAAACACTTTAAAATGCATTTAAAATGTGCTATGAGGTACATGCCATATTTGTTTTGGATGACAGCAGGAAACTGAGCATCTTAATTTCTTCACCTTCTCATTTCACTTATAAAATGTTCAAGTTATGTAGCATATATCTAACTCATTGTTATGAATTATGTTTTAAGCTGCAACCATTTAGCACTGTTTACATTTTAACTTCAATCCAAGTGACAGTGTTCTTACTTTCATCATACACTAAATATTTACCAATAAATATCTGATAATTACCTGTGTTTGCCCTTATCTCAGCAGTAAGTATAGAAACAAAGTGATTGACTGTCAGGGTTATTCAGTCTGCAGCCTGACAGGTGAAGCTCATGTCTGCTCGTGTATATTTAGCTCAAGTGTCACGAAAAAGGGCCTTCACGGTCCTCTAACGCGACCTGTAAGGTTTGAGAAGTTTCCTATTAAAATTAAACTATTTGCCTAAACGGTACTATTGGTTTACAGCGAGTTTTTGTGAAGTTCTCTCGCAGCAGAACCGCATCACGTGCTGTTTCGGCGCGCATTCCTCGTGCACGTGCAGCTCCAGTAAAACCAGATCCAGCAGGGCACGGCGATACTAGCGTGGCGCCGCCGGTCAAGCAAGCATGGCAAAAATGGGTCTCCTGACAATTTACCCCTGGCGACTGCTGCAAATTTGTGTTGTCTGTTTAACTACTCTGCTTGATTTTTAAGTTATAACGACGAATTACATCGTTTTTAAATAAATGTAATTAAAACCTAATAAAAAAGAAAAACACTTGCTTAAATGAGCAGTTTTGTAGATTTCTTCACATTTTAGATGTGCAGAGCTTACATGTTGCAGTTTTTGTGTTCACATTTTGTGTTCCTCAGCTCCTTTTTATTGGCAGCATGTCATCTGCAGCTGTGTTGTCAAACCTCAGAAAACTGGTGAGGTGTCTGAGCCAAAGAGAGAAAATGACATATTTCACCCTGGTTCACTTGGCATTGACACTGTCATTTTTTGAGTTGGAATCTGACAATGCGAAATAATGCAAATCTTGGTTTGTTTATGTTCCGTTTTGTGTTAATTATTCTGACGGTATGACAATCTTGACAAAAATATCACGGTATCACTGTATTGTGATAACTGCTCTAAAATATTTTCCTTTTTCTGTCTGGGTAAAAAACAAAAACGTTTTTGCCCTTTGAACACAATAGATTTTATTTTGTGAAAGATATGATATTTTGAACAATAAACTCGTTAGGATAAATAATTCAAATGAATCATTGACTTCTGCTGTCTTTAGTTTCAAAAACACAGATTTCTTTTCAATTTAAAACAGCGTCTTTGGAAATCTTATTTTAGCTGGAGATCAGGCTCGGATTGGCTAATCGGGAGGACCAGTAGAATTCCCGGTTGGCCAGTTTGTTTTTTGGCTGCGGGGGCCAGTGTCCCTAGCTCCAGACTCTTTTGCTCTCAGCAGTCGCACTTTTTTCGTTTATTTATTTATTTGACCACAGCCTCACTCTTTTTACTCATTATTTTGCCGCAGCTCCGCTCTTGATTTATTTTCTCTCAGCCCTGTGTGCATGATGCAGCCTGTAGGTTAACTCAGATGATTCACTTCATTAAGAAAAGCCGTTGTGGTCCAGTGGACAGCACGATGTGTTACGACACCACCTACCTGGGTTCGAACCTCACTTGAGTAATTTATTATTGTTTTTTTTATTATTGTTAAGGTATATAATACTGTTAAGGTTGTTGAAGCAGCTGTTTTTTTTGATAAACACGTGATAGAGCCATTAGAAACTGATTTGGAAGTGACCTTATTTTAATATATTCAGTCGTGAACTGAGGTGTGCTGGTCTGAAGCTTAAAACTCCAGGGCTGAAAAGGAGTCCCACTCCGGCCCTGCTGGAGATACTGCTGTCCTAAAAAATAAACGTAAATAAAAAAAAATCTCACACATACCTTAGGAACGGTATTACAGAAAATTTTGTCTGTTTTAAAACCTTGACTTATCTAAACGCATTATACCTTAAAAACGGTTATTGTCCCATGCCTATGAACCACACAAGAGTTTATTTGTAAGTGGACAAGGGACAACACCTTTATCGATGCACTTGTTTAGTGCTCTCCAAAGTTTGGATGTCAGCGTTCACATGCAAAAACCTAATTTGCCCCTGCTTACCTTATTGCTTTTCTGTGTTTTTATATCAGCTTTTAACATTTTGTTAAAAAATGCTTTTCAATTTTATTCTCCCTACAATGTCAATTACACCCAATCATTTTGAAAGCACACATTTTTTAGCAGTTATTTTTATTTCTAAAGCATATTTTTTAGTAAGTAACGCCACAAAGGCACTTGAATACTGTTTACCACAGATGCTGTTTCATAAATGAAATGAGGGAAAATAGAACTCAATACATCTTGTGGGAACTAATCTCTTATAGAGACATGTGCCGCTATTCAGTAATACAAGTATGATAATGAACATGGATGAAATTTTTGTTTGGACTTCAAAATGCCAATGAAAGTTACTTGTAAAACATTTATTATTATTAATCTTGGCTGATGTTAATTTCTTAATTCATGCCAAATAACTGAGTACATTTACATGAACACCAATAATCCGATTAAGACAATACTCTGATTAAGAGTATCATGTAAACAGCGATTTATTTTGTATTTTATTTTTTGATGGCATTTATCCGATTAAGGTCATAGTTTAACTAAACAGAAATTGAATTAAGACATGTGGAGTATGCTGATTTTATTTACATTATTGAAGTGCAGCACAGACATGTAAACACCTTAATCGAAGTATTACCATCATGAAGGACTTTTCGCTGCATTTTGCAACAGGATAGACTATACACACACGGCTGATTGACACTATTTTCTGCACCTACCAAGTCATAGACGAACAACGGACACCTGAATCGCGAAATGCAGCGAAAATTACTGAATGAAAGTGAAAGTACCAAACTGCAGTTAAAGTCGACAATTTAAAAACTAAACTCCCGAAACTGGAAGAAATGTGGATGGCATAGTGACACAATGATGTTAATTCAATCATGTGCTATAACATGTAAAATGAGATCATGAGAGGAACATTCAAAAAGCAACTCATGTAAACACCTTAATCATATTATTATCTTATTCAGATAAAGGCAAATTATTTGATTACTGATCTCCTTGTAAACGTTGTAAGTCATAGCGCTAATGACTAATTCAGCTACAATATTTTCCACCTAACATTAAGAAAACAAATGTAATAATGTGTGATTTAACAAATGTAAGTTTTTGTTATTATTATACATGTTAAACAACCTATTATTTGCAGCATATGTCAATATCTCGATTATCCCACTTAAAATGACTAAAACGTCAGTGATTGTTGCAACAGGGAAGTTTGATGCCATCATATGCCACGTGTTTTTGATGTCACGACTCATGACTGTAGAGCTCTATTCTTGTTGACTGGCTTTGTTCTCCTGTTAAAGATGAAATGTTTTGCTGATCTGCGAGTTTAATCAGTCTCTTCCTCTTGTTCACTGTGAGCAGGCTCACTTCGACAGGAAGTGCTTCAGCTGCAGTTGTCAAAAACTGCGCTGTCACGTACAGGTAGTGTGATGAGATCTTAATTCTGACCTCATGCCGCTCACTCACCCCATTAATTTTCAACAGGCTGCATGTGAATATCCATTCATGTGTATTTTTTTACATCATCTCTCATTTATCTAATGCCTTTCAAAATCTCGAGAACCTAAATTCCCCATAAGCATCTTACTAGTCATTTCTGCTTTCTTTTGAAATCAGCAGGCCAGTGTTTCTTATGCTTTTTGGTCTGATGTTCAGCCATCACACCATCAGTAAAAGCTAACAACCTTTTTATTGGTACCACAGCAGAAATGTGTTCTTTTTAGCTCTTAAGAAGTCATTTATCATCTTTAGAGCCTGTTGTTGTCTCTCAAAGTCTTAACAATGGCTTCTTCTCTACGATGGCAGTAGGACTCAAACAAAGGAAGTCATTTGCACTTCACTAATTGATGACGCTTCTGGAAAGTTCTGGAAATGTTTGGAACTCATGTAAAAATATTTAATATGGCTGTGTAACTGTTCTGATTCGCATCAAAATGACTCCTTGAAGTCAGAGGCCATTTTGAATTTTCTTACATTTTTCCATTAACTCTCAACTTGTCCAAACTCCTCCTCCACACAGCATCCATTTTTTTGCTAATGCATGTCTTAATAGTACAGTTATGCCATGTTCAGACTGCATGATTTTCGAAGTAATCGCGTTACAGATGTTTTATTACTGCATGACTATCTGGGCTTTTTTGTCGCTGCTTTCTTTACACTGCAATATGGATCGGCGACAGGGGGGTTCACATTGCATGACTTTACAATATAAAGAATCGCTGACAACTTCGTCCCAACTACGTCTCAACCAAAATTACATAGTATATCTTTTGTTATTAACTACATGATGAGAACGAAGCCTTTAATGGCGTAGAACATGTGCATATTTGCTCACCTGGGTTTGAAGGGAATTAGCCATTTCTCCTCAACTTTCTTTTATGACCCAGTTGTGATATTGCTCTCATGATAAGTCAAACTGACACATGTCCTCCGGCCAAATTTCCTCTAGTTTTTCCTCCATTACTTGGGTCCAAATAAACTTAAAATGAGTGCTTTAATTTTCCCCGATCCTCCTCCCGCTGGCCTGCAGGTGCTGGTACCCACACTTATGAATGCTGCTCTCTCATTGGCTGTAGGCAATCAGCGATGTTATTTTTAGTCAACTCATTTCACATCACACGACATGATTTGAATCCCAGACAGCTCCAGATATTTAGCATGCCAAATATCTCACAGGCATCGGCAACTCATCGGCGATTCTCTCAGATTGCGTTTTTGATAGTTCACACTGTGTGATTGTTACTCGCGTAAATGAGCAACGATTTGCCTGTGATTTTAAGCATTTGTCAGCGTTTTCTCAACCTGTCAGCGAGTAAAAATCTAGGCTAAAATCATGCAATCTGAACTCGGCATTAAACTGCTATTTCTAAGTCTTTTGTGATGTCACATTTATATTGATGATGTGTGTTTGTTTGTTTTTTTACTGTGGCTGTGTTTTAGTATTTTGAGGCTTTTAATATGTTTATTGTAAATGTGTTGTTCTAATATCTCAATATCAGTGAATAGGTTGACTGCGGGAAAGGGTGAACCCTGAGAATGTATTTGCATGCAGTTGACAAACAGTCGCAGCCAAATTAAACTTTAGTGACAAGGCAGCATTGGCCTGATTGGGCCAGTAACGATCCTGTCTACTATACCAAGCGTCTTGCATGCTGGCCCCGGGACATTGGGCAGTCCTTTTTGTCGAGCCATGATATATATTCTGTAATGTACAGGATATTTCAAAGTTTATTGACCTCTAAGTCAAAATATTGAATTTTTTAAAAGTTAGTTTTTCCAGATAATTCCCAGACCCCTTCAGAATTTATTAAAATATAAAAAAACTATTTTAATTGAGGTGTTATTTTACATCATTGTTTGTGTTGTGTTTGTGGTCATCTAAGAACTGCAGTCTTGGTTCCTAATCAACAATTCTTACAGACCCTAAAATTTAGCATATACATTAAGCAGACAAAAACTACAAATTAATAATCTCCTTACTAAAATCCTCCTAACGAAATCAAACTTATCAAGTTAGATCATAATGAATTCCAAATAACACATTGAAGTGGTTTAACTGAGTCTTTTCAATAGTTTGAACTGCATGACCTACCTTTAAAAGATTAGCCTGATCATTAAAGAGATCTGATTGACTAGATTCATGGTCCAGAGAGGATCAGTGATTGATTTTAGGAGGATTTAAAGGAGTCCCTGTGGATATTTCTTTACTTGCCTGCATGGATTTAATGATAAAGGCTATTCACTCCATTTTAGTAAATAATTAAACATGCTCTTTACAAATCCTCATCTTTCTTTAACCCATTCATGCTATTAACTAAAGGTCTACTGGTGGCCTGGGGTTAACAGGTGGGCAATCATGTGTGTTTGCAGAAGGCCACATTGCACTTTAACCTGAATCAGAGGTTGTTTCTGGGATGTGGGTTTGTAGTGTGTGTGGAGATATATATTATGTATATATGAGAGTTGAGGCAATTGGGATGTTAGTTCCATTATTAAAGTTTATTGTAAAGTCAATTGGAGACACTGTAAACTACTAAACTGAAGGGCACAGACTGGTTTTTCACTCCTCCAGGGATGTTTTTTTTTTGCACTGAAGTGAATCAGATGGCAGATAAAAACAGGTATTAGATACATAAGTTTGTGGACAGATTAAACACACATTATTACTCTGCTTATTATTACTCTGAGTCTCTGACACATCCATATGTTTGCCTAACTATGACTAACAGTCATTTCTCCCTCATTTATTTACAATATTAGACTAATGTGTTGTTCATCTCTTCATCTGGTCTCTTCTGTCTGTTTTAGGGAGGAACGGGGTGAGAGGCGAGACTGGTGTGAGTGATGATGATTTGGCATCTGATGTTCTCAGTCACTATAGCAGTGCCAGTGAAAGTGCGTCAGTTATAGAAGAGGGCGCAGGTACACAAAGAAGTTTATTAGCAAAAATCTAAAAATAATAATAATTGAATCAAATGTTGAAAACTAACAAACTGTGCTGTACAGGTGAGGTGGTTGATGAACAAACTGCTCAGGAAGAAACAGAAGACAAACTGAAGCAATGCATTGACAATCTTATGGACAAAAGGTATTATTATTATGCTCAACAGTTGGCAGAGTTGAAGAAAACCAGATAATATTTGCAACCTTGTCTTTCTTTGTGTGTGTGTGTGTGTGTGTGTGTGTGTGTGTGTGTGTGTGTGTGTGTGTGTGTGTGTGTGTGTGTGTGTGTGTGTGTGTGTGTGTGTGTTTCAGTGCCAAGACCCGTCTGGCTGCATTAGAAAGTCTGCGCATGGCGTTTTCCTCTAGGGTTCTGTATGAGTTCCTCTTAGAGAGACGTTACACCATCAGTGACTGTCTAGAGAGGAGCTTGAAGAAAGGTGGGATTATTAATTTGTTATTATTCTTATGCAAATGAGCTATATATGATTATGTAAAAGAATTTAAGTACAAACACTTTTGAATATAGAAAATATTTTTAATATTTACCTTTGTGCTTGCTATTGTATGTTACTTTTATTCACAAAATGTAAGTATTCATATCAGGGGTCTCAAACTGAGAGCTCGCAGGCCATTTGCGGAGACCCCCCTCCAGCCCACAACTGACGTCAAAAATATTTTTGATTCCGCCCAACAAAACATATTTTTAATTCACTATCATTGTTGTGTAGTCGCATAAACACCTGTGTATTTGACGCCCCACTTACTGAATATTTAAAGTACTATACTATATATTAGGGTTACTTTTGGTTTCTCTCAGTGTGTGGTTGCACATGCAGATTATTTCTGGGGCTAATTTAAACAATGAAATATCTGTCCGTATTTTTGTAAATATTCAAGGTTCATTTGATTATAACCAATTTTATACTACCTGTATTTTGTTGTACAAACACTTTTTCATGGCTTATCATGTTATGCTGGTGGTGTAAATTTGATCATATATGATATTTGATTCAAATTGTCTCATTAATAGTTTTTTTAAATATGAATATTAACATTTTTACAAAAAATGTGCATTAATAAAATTGTACTGCTGATTGAATTGAACATGTTAAAAAATAAGAGTGAATACTTGCATACTTTTCCAATTTTTGATGTAGTTTTGCAAGAACAATTGCCAGTAAAGTCAATGAAGTTACCCAAACTGTTTTCTGCCATCTTACACTATGTTAAACTTTTGGTTAAGCAACAATTGATTAAGACATAATAATAATAATAATTATTATTATTATGCCCATTATTATTAAAGTGTAGAATTTTCATAGCGATTTGGACTGCCCTGTCAATATGTACAACAAGAAAAAAGGGAGCTTTTATACTCTGGGAAGAATGTCTGAGTACATCAATTACATAAGGTTTCCACTTTTTTCTTGTTCTTGACCGTTAAGAGGGCCCTCATATGAATTGTCTGTAAGGGTTGATCCGTGATCTGTACGGATCACAACACACTGTTCAGAATGCATGTGACCTGTGGATTAATAACTTTTTTTTAAACTTGTTGGATTAAACTACGTTTATAACATTTGCAGAGAGATGGTCTCTCACATCTTTTAAATCCTGTGTATGAAAGCATTTTGGATTCCCTGTAAAATTTAATGATGACAGAAAAAGATGTGGTGGGACCTAAATGCTTTCTTAGGTTATAAATTAAAGGTGTTTTCTTTCACTGGTTGTGTAGCCTGCATTAATGCATTCAGTGCAAAGCTGCACAATTAAACTTTAAAATATCATGATCTTAATTCAAACCTTAGCAACATAAATAATAAATCATAAGGGTTTGCATATTGTAAATATATTAACCTTTGACTTTGCCCATCCTGTATTCATAAGATGAAAGCATAATTTAATGTTTTTGGGTCATGAAAAAGTGAAATTAGTTGTGTATTTTTTCATCATAATTATTTTCAGTGTAAAATCTTTTGTAGTACTGATGTGTTGTTATTGTACAAGTATCTGTGGGTTCATTTGCACAAATGAATTGTTGAATTGTTCAGTAAAATGTCCTTCTCTGTAGGTGGAGGAGAGGAGCAGGCTGCTGCTGCTACAGTTTTCGCTCTGTTGTGTTTGCAGCTTGGGGGCGGAGTCGAAGGGGAGGAGGGCTTTAAAATGCTCCGCCCTGTCCTTAGCACCATTCTGATTGACAGCTGTGCCAGCCTGGCAGCACGGCAGAGTGTGAGTGATGCCTTCAGTTATGTTGTTAACACTGGCCTCTAAAATGTTATTGTTTTCTTAATTCTCAAACTTTTTTCCTCAGTGTGCTCGGGCTCTAGGCATGTGCTGCTATGTGTCTGCCTCGGATGATGCAGAGGTAAGAACTGCTCTTATAAAATGCTTATGAATTGGGTTGAGTGATATGACACAGTACCATTTCTGTAAAATTATATATTTAAATGTATATTGGCCATATGTAATGGACTTGGTAATTTACTGTGATAATATTTCATGCTATTTAGAACTTTTGGGCAAATGTTTGATTAATGTAGAAATAAAAATAAAATAAGTATTACTAAAATATAAAACACTTTCAAATATGAATGATTACAGGTCCAACATAAGCGAGCATTAAAATAATTGCAAAATGTAAACGATGTACTTTCAAGATTTCAACTTTCTCACAATAATGTTATTCATTATTTTTTGTATTCCTGTAAGGGTGTGTAATATTGCGCTCATGTATGTCAAAGAAGTATTACAAATAGTATCACAAAATAAACAAGTATAATATTGCACAGCTCAATGTTTGAATATTTATAGATTTGCAAATTTGAACTACTGTCATCTGTCTTTGTCAGGATCTGCTGAAATCTCTTGGACACTTGGAGAGTGTGTTTGTGGGTGCGTATCCTCTAGGCGATGGCTCTCTGCCCTCTGTCAAAGCCGGGACCCCTGCTCTCCACAGCGCTGCCCTACAGGCTTGGGCTCTGCTCTGCACCCTCTGTCCTGCATCACACATCAACACCATTCTCAACCAGTGAGTATGCACCTGTCCATAGATTTATTCAGTAAGCTTAAATACCATGACACAATAAGCTGAAATCTAAGCTTCAGCTGTAATGAAAAATTCCTGTCTTGTCAAGTCGCCTGCATCGGGGCCAAAAAGTTGCTTAAACACACCACAATGTGCACCCTATGCACCCAAGTTTCGTATTTACTGCATTTGAAGTTTGGTGACATGCGAAATCGCATCATGTAACTTTGTTAGATTAATAGATCAAAACGTTACCTCTCTACAGAAATTTAAAATCTATACCAATCACTGGCTTTTATCAATGTCTAACAATAGTGTTTAATCCCACCCCTTTTCGCAGCGCAATACAACATAATATTGCAAACACAATCTAGTGTGACCATGGCATAAGTGTGTTGAAGCACGAACTGAGTTTAACACCCCTGCCTTAGTGCTATTACAACAACCAAGAGAGAGAACAGCAGCTTTTACCTGCCGGTGTATCAATTAATAAAAATTTTTTTTTTTTAATTATTTTAACCTATTAAAAAGAAAGTGTTATCATGTTAAAGGTGATAAATGCTAAAACATTTCAAATATATTTGTTACTACACTGAGGGCTAGAAGTTACCTTTTCAAATGTCTCAAAAGGTCAAAAAGCCACCAATCAGAGTTAAAAGGGGCACTTAGATGGTTGCTGGTTGTCTTTTTTAGTAATAATTGAATTTCCTGTGAAATGTTGTTGCGAGTAGCATGGTGGCTCAGTGGTTAGCACTGTCACCTCACAGCAAGAAGTTCACTGGTTCGAGCCCTGGCTGGCCACTTGGCATTTCGGTGTGGATTTGCATGTTATCCCTGTGTTTGTTGGGGTTTCTTCCAGGTGCTCTGGTTTCCCCCACAGTTCAAAGACATGCGGTACAGGTAAATTGGGTAAGCTAAATTGTATGCAGTGCATGTGTGTGATTCCCAATACTGGGTTGCAGCTGAAAGGGCATTCGCTGCATAAAACACATGCTGGAATAGTTGGTGGTTCATTCCGCTGTGACAACCTCTGAAGTAGAGACTTAGCTAAAGGAAAATAAATGAATGAATGTTGTTTTGCAGGACATCAATATAAAGCTTATCTATAATCCAAGCCAGCATGAATAATGAAGATAAAGCGATAATGCTTCAGTGTGTTTTATTTAACATTTTAACAACAAGCGATATGACAACACCCAGATAGAATATACATAGACAAACAAGCCTGTAACATGATCTTTATCTGTTTTTCAGCCACTTACCTCGTCTGCATGCATGTTTAGAAAGCAGTGAGGTAAACTTCAGGATTGCTGTGGGAGAGACCATCGCTCTGCTGTATGAACTGGGCCGAGACATTGATCAGGTTTGTATAGAGAACGGGAGTCTGTATAAAATGCGATATGATCATTTAAATGATGTGCGCATCTGTTTCATTTTTATTTCCGAGTGCGGCTCATGACCTTCGTCACTGTGAGAGAGAAAAAAACACACACACGTGCAAATCATACTCCCAGAGTCCCCTCACAGCTATCAAACGATCACTCTGTGCAACAAGGTGAACGTTATTTACAACTTTATTACCTGTTATTCACAGCCTATGCAGGCTCTGTTCACTGAAGTAGTCATCAGACGGCCACGCGCGCGTCCTCTCGGTAGTAAACAAACAGTGAATCGGCTCACGTGCGATTTTGCATCCGTGAACATTAGACAGAAATTATTTTTGGCACAAATATACCCTATAAAATACAGTATGTGACACTTTTAACACCATTTGGAGGTGTACATGTTGCTGTGAAGACTTGTACATTCACCTTTACACTTTTTTCCTGACCTTGAAAATATAATTGGCTGAATCGTAGGGAAGCGTTTAGGATAAAATCGAGATCGTGATCTTTTTTCGATTAATCGTGCAGCCCTAAACACTACATTAAAAAGCTGATTAATACTGTCTCTGTTGTTTTTAGTGGTAGTAATAGATAGGGCTTTGCAATATGGACAAAAGAAACTGATCATGATTTTTTTTTAACAACATTGCGATTAATCACGATTTTGACACACAGATGTTTTACCTGTGAGACCTGTAACATGTCTCTAAAATGGACATAAGGCAAAAAAATAAAAATCACATAGTAAAGGTGTAACTGTGTTTGTGTTAGAAAATGTTTCTATAACAGTCGAACTCAAGGCTCTGATTCTTTTCTTTGTCCACAGATTTTTTTTCACCATGCATAGACCTCTTTGTGACGCTTCCATGAAATGCTATGCTGTTTACATGCCACATCTTTGCACGCACAAGTTTATTATTTCCAATGGAGGCACATGGCTTGCACATGCATATTGGGAGCGACATGTGCACGTACTCCAGGTGCACCTTGTTGAAAACATCAAAAACATCAATGGTTGCCTACCCATGACAAAGGAGCACAAAGCACGTTAAAAATGCTAAAAGCAGCAATGCACCTTTCGCTTTACACGCACTTTTTAGGCATGATATGTAACTGACAGGTGATTAAAATTATCTAGTTCTGCATCAGCCTTCCTGCATGCCAGGGCTATTCAATTGGCGGCCCGCGGGCCGAACCAGGCCGCCAAGGCAATTTGTTCCAGCCCTCCAAATAGTGCAACCAAGACATAAAAAATCTATTTAATTCAGTGGAAAAACAGTCGCTATATTTATGAAGTGACGTGCATCAGTCAATACAGCATGAGATGCAGAAGCTGTGCAAAGCGTGAAGGCTGATTTATACTTCTGCGTCAAACACCGGCGTATGCTACGGTGCTGACGCATAGCCCTTCGCCGTGGCCATCGGCGTCACTGACGTGCACCTCTCAAAAAATGTAACTACACGTCGCAACGACGCGTAGCGTAAGCTCTGTGATTGGTCGGCTTGGTAGCGCTGACGAGACCGAGAGCCGCGCGAATGGCGCGAGCGATTGTTTACAAGTGTGGAGTACCGTGAAGGAGCTCCGGATGGAAAGTTTTGTTTTGTGTTTACCTCATAGTTAAAGTTGTTGCACGTCCGCCGGTTCCTGCCTCAAAATGAGTGAGTTTGAGCCACTTGCACATCCAGGAAGTGTTCAGGAAAAGAAAAAAAGGAGCGAAGAAACTCGACACAGAGGAACATTTACACCTCACTGCCAACTAGCGTTTCGGAAGTGTTAATGCAGACCAACAGACAGCGCGCAGAAGTATAAATGCACAGCCACACGCGTTGCATGCGCCGTTGGTTACGCCGGTCACCTGACGCAGAAGTATAAATCAGGCTTGAGTCACCATAAGCGAGTGGCGCGAGCAGGGGGTGCAATGATTAGCCGATTTCACTATTAACTGCGCTTTAATTTGTCACAGTTAATCAGTCGTAAAGGCTTCTCAACGCCGCAAAGCAGCGGCCATTCCCACGTCCCGTCTTTTCCGCTTGCAAGTTTGTTATTTCTAATGTAAGAACATATGACAATATGCGCACACAAGCTGAGCAACGCGCTTGCGTCTTTCCCGGCGCACACAATAAAAAGCATCTCACAGTGAGAGTTGTCCGTCCTTTTCAGTGCAAAGTAAACAATAAAGTTGGATTAATTATTATTAAAATGATTATGTATGTATGAACGCAGATGGCAACAACAGGTAATCTAAATAGCTACGTACCTAATATAAAGCTTGAATTTACATTAGACATGATAACCATGAACGCATGATTATTCTTCAGACTACATAATCATACAACCAAAATCTATAATTGTTGCATCCCTGATTGTAATGCAGTTTGAAAAGTAACATATGAATGTGCCTGAATGTAGAAGAAGCCTACTTCAGCAATGCACTGCTTTTGTTGTGCTCTGAAATACAACATTTGATTATGTTTGTAAAAAAGAAAGTCTATTGTACACTGCACTGATGTAGTTTCAAAATACAATATATTCACATTTTAATGTAGAAAAACCCAATTTGGGTGTCTTAAGGAGGAAAAAAACAGCATATGGGCTCTTATATGCAGTTTTGTTATCACTCGTATAGCAAGTCATATCTCTACGGGCCTTCGTTTGGGATGCTTTTCATAAACCGGCCCCCGTGACAAACTACTTGAATAGCCCTTCTGTATGCTAAGTAAGCCCCCACACCACAGATGTTGAGTTTTTGGGCACCAAGTTCTACTGTGCTGATCCCTGTTTATGCAGGCTATTTATCATTAAGCTCAGTCTCCTGTTCTTACGCTCTGTTTAGGCACGCTGCATTATGAACGCGTAAAAAATTGTACTGTTATGCAATTTTGATACGATTTAAATTAATAGCTTAGCCCTATTAATATATACTTATTCTCTTTGTTGGTAAATTTTGAGTGTCAGGACTCTTTCAGCATGTTGACTGTGTATATGATGTGTTGTGTTTCAGGAGTTCGAGTATGAAGACTGTGATGCATTGTGCGATAGTCTGAAGAGTCTGGCGACTGACGGAAACAAACATCGTGCTAAAAATGACCGCAGGAAACAGCGCTCCATCTTCAGAGAAGTGCTGCACTACATTGAGGTAAATCAGAGCTTTTTATTGTTGTTTTTTTTAATCGTATCTTCAATTTCAAAAAGAAAAAGCATTTTAAAGCAAGATTGTATACTTTGTCAAAGTTGAACTGATCCTGAACCGTACTAGATGAGTATGAAATTGATATATAATACATATTTGTCTTTCAGAATGAAGATTTCACAGATGAGAAGATCCAGTTTGGGATTGAGGTCATCTATATTGATGGCTGGATGCGCCGTAGGATTTATGATGCCTTCAAGGAGGTGCTTGAGTCTGGAGTCAGACACCACCTACAGGTGAGGAGGACCAGTTGCTTGTTACTGTTGACAACACACTTCCAAACAAAGGTGTTCTTTCTGCCACTGTCAATGGATGACATCTGTGTGACAGCTAAAGTAAATAAAAAAATCTGGCTTACTGTGTGTTCACATTTTTGAAGGCAAGAGCGTTAAAATTCACTCTGGCTGCCCTGACAACATCACTGTCTGCCTTTTACAGTGCCCCTACGAAAGCATCAAAATTCACTACATTGATCTTGTATTTAAAGTGGCTGTTGCAGCATATCAGCAGATCAGTTTTATTTCCGCACAAAAACGTGCTTTCTAGCTGGAAAATGTTGCGCATCTTATAAGAAATTAACTACAAGGGAGGATAAAGTTATTGCATGTGGTGTGGCTTTGCTTCACCTATCCAGTATGTCCATATGTATGAAATATTCTGAAGTAGCAATATTGTTTTTTACTGTCAGTATAGTCAACATGCGATTCCTGCTTCTTACAAAAATATATAACATTAACACACATCAGTAACTCCATCAGTGTAATCAAACAGGGACATGTGGTAAATAATTGAAATCCAGCTACGGCAATAATCTAATTTTTGGGAACAGTGTGGTCAGAACCCATGTTCACAGGACAGTGTTCTCTGGAATCCTCAAGCAGTGGGTTGTCGCTGAACTGCATCATAGCTCATTGCCGTAGAGTTGAGTTGATTTCAACTCTCCTCGCCCACATCAGCAATGATGAGCCGCGTCACTTTTCGTGTGAATGCACAGAGCCCATACTGATTGGTTAAAAATGTCTAATTAACCCCTGATGCCAATATTAATAACAGCTTCTGGCCATCTATAATTTAGAGTCAGTCTCTTTAGAAACCACTTGGTTGATATGTTTTACTTGGTACTGTTTGTTCTAAAGAGTGTTTTATTTCTGTTTCTGTAGTTTAATCCTTTGCTGAGGGATATTTTTGGCCTTGGACCTCCTCTCATCCTGGATGCATCTGTCAAGGCCAGCAAGATCTCTCGCACCGAGAGGGTAATCTTACATAAAACCCTTGTCATCTGTAAACATAATAAGCCAAGCAGTCATTCTGACATCACAAAGTCAAATTTACAGAATAAATTAATGTTTTGTAGGTGTGTGTTTGCCAAAACACACACTTTTTCATGAATTTAACATCTTTCTGTGCATCTTATTCTAACTGATGTTTGTCTCTTAACAGCACCTGTTTAACTCTGCTGCATTCAAAGCTCGGACTAAATTAAGGAACAAAGTGAGGGACAAACGTGCTGATGTGATGTGAGGATGAAGATGAAACACTGAGAGAGAAACACTACATCCTTAAAATCCCCTCGGCTCACTTGAAAATATAGTTTGATCAACTTCCATGCCAGAGACTTGACCATGGACGTATGTGTCTGCCTGTGTGTGTGTGAAAGGCTGAGCGTGTGCATGTGTGTGTGTGTGTGTGTGTGTATGCGGTGTTGTGTTTTATTTAACATCACAGTGTGTGAACGCTAGGAATCCTTCAATTAAACAGACATAAAATATTCTATCTTCACAACAACCTCTTTTAAGGCTGTATTCAGCCTTTCTGTTTTACCTCCTCGTGAGTTTTTTGGGGAAAATGGAGAATTTTTATCACAGAAATATCAACTTTTTACAGCTCTGCAACAAAGAACGAGGCCAAGAAAAATGAAATCTTTGTAGTTTTTCTATATGCATTTTATAAATGGACTCTACTGATGCACAAGTGGTGATGCAAGAAAATGAAAAGGCATCTCAGACTGCAGGATGGTTTAAGCAGTTTTGTTAAACCTCTTTCACTGCCACTAAAGTAACCATGTTTTACATCATAACTCTACTCATCTGCTGAAAGTCTGCTTTTTATTGGTTCCCAGTATCCTATGGTTCCTTCTTCCTGTACCCACAACCCTGTGCTTATTTCTGCCTATTTAGATCATGCTTCAACATTTGCTATTTGTTTGAATTTCTTTATGAAAAATCTTAAACCACCTTGTCATGACTTTTCTCTAAGGTGAAAGTACTGTATTTAAAAAGCAAGGTTTTGAATGAGAAAACAATAAATTATGTAATAATTCTTCACAGTGTTGGAAGTTTTTTTATTTTTTAATCAAGACAAATGGACATGAAGAAAAAAGTG
Source organism: Danio rerio (assembly GCF_052040795.2). Taxonomy (NCBI): domain Eukaryota; kingdom Metazoa; phylum Chordata; class Actinopteri; order Cypriniformes; family Danionidae; genus Danio; species Danio rerio. The sequence continues at coordinate 28,441,574 of NC_141028.1, forward strand.
GTCTCATTTGTAAATTTCATTACATATTTGAATAATTAAAATGTATTGTTTTGGTGCAGTCAGTTCATCTTATTTGAATTTACTGTTATTGTTATGTTGAGACTCTCCTGTGACTTTTATTATGTAAAGATTATATTGAGACTTTTAAATTGAAAAGATGTACGTATGCTCTCATGGCTTCTCGCGGTGTTTTGGATTAAACACTCGTAACAAGTTTGACCAAAATGTTCAGCCATACAAGTCAACATTCAGAGGTAAATTATGCAGTTTCCACTTGAATGATGGCAATGTTAGATCTAAAACTTTTCATTGTGTCATAAGGGACGTGATATTTTAACAGTAACTTACGTAAAAAGCGCTGCAGGTGAATGAGGGATCAGCTGCAGACCTGAAAATCGGCCCTTGGCTGGAGGAGTCCGTCAGTGGATCAGAGATTTATGAATACATATCGATAGTTTTTTTTACGGTTTCATCCATCAAACACTGACATTAAACCAGATTAAAACATACTATTTGTTGGATCCGGCTACATTTTATTGTTTTAAATGCAGAGTTGGGTGCTGACAAATCTAGTTTAACGTTGAATTAAAATCCTATTGAAGAGATGAGAAATTATAGATGTTGAGTTTTCCAAAGCGTTCGTCACCATGAGCCATGTTAAAATGATGTTTGTTCCTTTATATTTCAAAGCTTCACAAAACTATTTTGCGCGGAGACGAGCAGCCAACTCTCCAGAGATGTGATGACTGCTGTTCCTTGTACCACTGTCCTTTCTGTGGGCCTGAGATGTTCAAACCCACCATCAAGAGCAAATGTGTTAAACATTTACAGGGTCACAGAAGAAGAGCAATACGCCACAAAGGCAAGTGCATATGAGAAATAAAAGACTGAAATGTGTGTGTATATATAATTTATGGGAAAATTTTAAAAATTGTGTTTATCTGTATTTAGGAAAAACTATGGGTTTAGATTAACGTTTCATGCTAATACATAATATCTCAAATGTTAATAAAGATCTACTAATGTTTTTTTTCTGAAATTACGTGTTAAGTAGCAGTCCTTTTTAACTTTTTCGATATAAACGTTTTATATATTATTCATTCATTCATTCATTTTCTTTTCGGCTTAGTCCCTTTATTAATCAAGGGTCGCCACAGTGGAATGAACCACCATCTTACCCCAAGTTATGTTTTATGCAGCAGTTGCCCTTCCAGATGCAACCCATCACTGGGAAACACCCATACACTCACATTCACACATATACACTATGGACAATTTAGCTTACCCATGTCTTTGGCCTTGTGGGGGACACCGGAGCACCCAGAGGAAACCCACGCCAACACAAGGAGAACATGCAAACTCCACACAGAAACGCCAACTGACTCAGCCGAGGCCCGAACCAGCGACCTTTTTGCTGTATGGCGTCAGCATTACCTACTGCACCACCACGTCGCCCTACCTAAATCATTAAGCATTACATCTGTCTCTAATAAAAATGATTTTCTTTCCTCCACAGAGTTCTTCATTTTCAAATGTCATTTGAATTGCCGAACTGCTCCCCACTTTCACTGCGTCAGCTGCACATCCACTTTCATGAGAAAAGACGGTTTTCTAAAGCACTTAGCAATGTGTGAGAGCAAAAAAACTAAGATTACAGTAGTGGAGTTAAAATCGGAGGGGATTTCACCAGAACAAGATCTTCGTATGACTGTTTCTGAGACTGGCAGTGTTGAGGAGACTCTTGTCAGTGAGGAACGCAAGGGCCTGATTTCTGAAGAAGCTCTGAAAATGAGGAGGAGAAAAACAAATTTTGAAAATCATTTGTGCTCTAAAAAGGTATTGTATGTTATACCTTAATAATATATTTTATACCATTTATAACATATAGAATATTTTTAAATGGTTTTATTAGATTTGGATGCATTTAATTCACCCACAGATATGTTATATTAAAAATTTTATTACAAATAAATGCTAAAAAATATGCACGGTTTCATGGTTGTTTGTGTCATAAACATCTAAAACCCTTTCATACTGTGCAGGCTGCATGCGAGAAGATGGTGAGCCACGGGCCCAGTGAATCAGAGATTCCAAACCAAGAGTCCACAGGTGATAAAACATTCTGTGTAATGCAATGACCTGCCATCTTCAGTGCACCACATATTCATCAAATTTATCTTTGGAACAAATGTAAATAATTGTATTGAGTTTATGTGAATGTGAAAGAGATTTTACACATGCCTATTACAACTGTAATTAGCTAGGTTGTCTTATTTTAAATGCAATGAGGACAATATTTAATACGTCTTTGTTATGAAAACTTGACAAACGAATACATCACAAACTGTCTTTGTCACGACAACTTGACATTTACCATCATACACATTATATGACGAGGCCATTATAAATGTGTCATAAATATTTTTCTGATCACCTTTTTCAGTGGATAAATAAATTTATAACGATGTCATTATTATTTAGTGACATTTCATAACTACAAATGTCATTTATATCACTGTAGTTGAGGTAAAGAAAATAATAATGAAGTGGTTTTAAAATTAAAAAAAAATTAGAATGGTCTTATGACATTCATGTTTATGACAGATTTGTGACAATTTATGTTTGGTTTGTAATGTCAAGTTGTCATGACAAAAACATCTCAAACAATGACACCTTTACAATTAAAATGACATAACTGAGCCAATGACACTAAATGTCATAAGCATGCATAAAATCTTATTCATATTCATGTGTAATAGCATGATTATAAAAGTTTTACGACAGTCTTATAAACACCCCCTCTAATTGAAGAGTTACTAATCTGGGGTGCATTTCCAAAAACCATCGTTAGCCAACTAAGGTCGCAAGTGGCATCATTACAAACATAGTTCGTTGATTTGGCGTTGCCCAAATCCTTCGTTGCAATGAATATTCACAAACTGCATCGCAAACTTGTACGCTTGCAAATACACCTCTCGAGCTGTATTTATGAACATAGTTCCTGGCTGAGTTCTTTTCCTAGTTATCTTCCTTATGCCCTATTCGTTTAGAATGTTCCAACATTTAAACTTGGAATGATTAAAAAAAAAAAATGTTATTGCTTTTAATTTAATGTAGCTTATTTATTAAGAAACGTAGCTTACTGACAGGGGCCTGTTGGTTAGAACATTTCTGCAGTGGTTTGAAGGTGTCAAGTTTGTGAAAGTAGACTTTCAAAAAAAAAAAATCACAATATCCTACTCAATATTAAATGAATAACTATAAATTAGTAAAAAAATACTATTAGGACACATATATTTCACTATCAAGTGAAAATATCTTGTTTTCGTAAATTAAAAAATATATATATAAATGTGTTATAAATGAGATCGTTTATGATTTTATTGTAAGAAGTACATTATAAGATGTAAACTATATTTATAATTTCTGATTAAAGTTTTTTTTCTTATATATTTATATATATTTAATATTATTAAATTAGGAAGCTACCATGGCAACTTTAACGTAATTTAGTTTGTTATATTTTGCTTCGGCCCACTACTCTCAATTAAGTTTGGATTTTGGCCCTACGTAAGAAAAAATGTGGTTACTCCTGCTCTAGACGATTTTACTTTCCTTAATCTCAGGTGAAGGAGGGATTATGGTGGAGCAGGAAAGAACAGATGACCCATCTCAGTCCCCAAGGGATGAAGAAGATCCTCCAGAGGTCAATCCGTCTGTCACAGAGCCCACCGTTTCACATTCTGCTGCCAGTCCTCATCCTACAGAGGCTGATGTCGCCATACAGACGTTGGTCAATGAGATGTTCTCTGGACACTCACCTGTAGAAAGCACCGTCCCACAACGCTCCAGAGCAGATGCTCAAGATCTGTGTCCTTTCTGTGGTTTAATGATGCACAGGAAGAATCTGCAGGTGCATTTAAGAAGGAAGCACCCAGATCATGTTTCAAACCAGGAGAAATCTGCGCCTGTTCAGATGAAAATCCCAAAACAGCAGAGACTACCAGTGTGGCAACAACAGAAGGTGAGGGGAGGAGAAATTCAGATCAGAAAATTGCAGATTTCAAGCTAGAACTGCGCAAAGTAAGTACAGCCCGCCATCCCATCTGAAAAGAGAGGGAGAATAATGGGAAGTTGGTTGGAGTGATTACTTTTGACAGAGATCGCTATTTTGAATTTAACATAACCTTTTGTTTTTTATTGAATTAAGAACCTACAAAAATATTGTGTTATTTAAATTTTGTAAATAATTAAACCTTTAAAATGTAAATACTGTAAGATGCACAAGACATCGGCGAGCAAATCAAGATAAAGGCATTAGCAGCTTGACTAGTGCATTTATCACTGAACTCCTTTGTGTTATAAATAAGATTACTTATATTTTTAATATAATAGGTTCATTACAAAACAATAAAAATGATACTTCATCGGTAAAAAAATATATGATTTAAAGCAACATTTGTTATACATTTGTTAACAGCTAGTTATTTTTAATTATTAGCAACTATTTTAGTAAACCAAGGCAGATTCAATTTAATACGATTTGGTATGTTTAACCTCGGCCCACAGCCGTCAATTAAGTTTGATTTTTGGCCCCTTACAAGAAAAGGTTTGGGCACTCTGCTTTAAGCTGACCTGTGGTCAGAATATACGCATGTGAAAAATTTTTTATCCAAAACTCCAAATATGCAGTGAATCCAAAATATATGCAGTATACTCCATTTTAATGGAACAATGCAAGCATGCATCTGAAAGAACCAAAACATCTTTTTTTTGTGTTTGTATTTGTTTAGCAGAAGAAAAAAAAAACATTTTGAACAAGTGATTAAATGATGACAGAACTTTTATTTTGGGTGAACTATCCCTTTAAGTCTTAAATGGGTAATCAAATAAAAGTCCATCTAGTGCATTTTGTGTCTCCCTAAACCTTTTTTTATGACACAGATTTTCAGAAATAGATTGATGATCACAGATTTCAATTTGTGGGTGACTATCCCTTTAACAATGACTTCTCTTTGAATCCCTGCTAATTTACACGTATATTCTTTTGGAGTCATAGCAAGACCATAATATGAATCATTTTATAAATATAAATAATAAACCTAAATTTCAGTTTAGATTAAAAACAAATAGCAACAGTAATTTTGCAGACGGTCTTTTTCTGGTAGCCTCGAAAGTGTGATGATCATGCAGACCGAACCCCCCTTCAAAGCCTGCAGAATGGATGCGTCCGTTCATAAAGCGCTTTGACCGCGGGTGAAGCGGCTCTTACCCACAGTCTAGCCATCTTCTCCGATCTCTCTCGAATGTCACGACAGACCGCTTCAATCGACGCACGTGGATTAACGTTACTGTAGTTAAAATGCGTTGCGGTGGCGTTTCTGATGTTGTTATTTTAGCCAGCTTGTCTCCATTTGATTTACATCTATTTTAAGGTGCAAAAGAAACCGCTTCTACTTTTTAGTGTCAGGACTCTCACCTTTAATAACATGTTGCTTTCTTATTGTCAGTATACATCTCTTTAATCAAAAGCCAGCGAGAGATATCTGTTGTTATATGTCGCCAAAACTTGACTAGATGTGTAACTAGTAGCTGATTAGGATTATTTGCGCTACATAAAGCAATATTTAATCGTTATGTATAATGGTGTGCACTACTATGCAGTAATAGTAAGTATATGTAACTTAACTTTATATATAGATATAGGGAGAAATAAAATGTCAGACAGATCTAAAAAGTTTCAAATTGGTAAGTTTAAAAATGAGTCAACACCTAAGGATGATTGTGGTTTGTTTACTAACATTGTTTATTTTCTATGTCTGCTGTTTTGTGGTGTCAAGATTGCAATGGAGAGTGAAATCAGAGATGTGTTCAGGCACTGTATGCGGTTCCCTGTGCCCATTTCTGCCTCTGTGATTGCTGACGAACTGCTGGACACTGCCAATAAAAAGCGATGCATCACAGTATTGACCAGTGAGTTTAATTTACAGTTCTGTCATGTAACGTTAGATGTATGGTCTTTAGTGATATGAGCACGTTAATTTGCTGGCTTATCTACTGTCTTTCCCTGTAGGATGGAGTCAGTGTGATTTGGAGAGAGGTGTGAAACTGCAGTTTTCTAAGACATGGACTTTACTGTGTAAACACGACACAGTAGAGCACGTTTTGCCATCTGGAACCAGCTCACAAATAGAGAACGAGTAAGTAATATATGAACGATATTGATATATTCATGTATTCATCTTGAGGTACAAAGAGCTCTGAATACACATAAATGATCATCTCTCACTCAGGTTGCTCAGCTGCCAGTCTCCGTCTGGGACTCTTCAAGCTGTAATCCGGGCAGAAGCAGGACACCAGTATTTAGAGGTAATGGTGGATATATTAGACTTTTATTACATTTTGAAGTGACAAAAATGCTTAAACCTCGTTGTTTTTTTCTTTTGGTAGGTTTGGGGCCAAAATGGTCTGGAAAAAAGCTTGGATCTTACGGCTCTGAATAAGCATGGAAGAGTGTACGAAGATGGTAAGAAACATTTATTTCTGCATGTGTTGCACAACAGGGTTCTAGAATCACAAACAGGTTAACCAAAAATGGGTATTAGTGAAAATGTGACTCTTCGGCTGATTTTTTTGTAGTCCTAATCTAAAAAAAAACTATATGTCCACTTCTTTTTTAGATGTATAACCAAGACAAAATGTGAACTCTGATTTGATTTATTTGGACTGACAAAACTTTGTGTGAGTAAACATATGTACTCTGAGGCCCTGTTTACACTAATCTGTTTTAGTTCTCGTCCACACTTGCGTTTCACCTAGCGTTTCTGAACAGCTCTTCGTCCACACTATACCGCTGAAAACACACATCACGTGACTACACAAACAATCGGACATGCACTGCAGCGTATGCGTGCGCGTCTGAGCTCCAGGCAGTCAGCGGGTGCTTTAAGCACAGTGTACCTCAGGTGAGAGCTGTGCACATCTGACTGATCATCAAAGATCTACAGTGAAGATGATGGTCATATATATATATATATATATATATATATATATATATATATATATATATATGTGTATATATTTTATTTTTTATGAATTTTTTCAAAGATGATGGTCTCATGAATATGTAGCTACATGACGCCTCAACATTTTTGGTGTCTGTTAAGTTGCTAATATCAAAATAAAAATAGGCAGTTCTCCATATGATGTTTTCATTTAATTTTTACCAAAACAACAAAGCCTGGGTGATGTGAATGCGGTTATAATAAAGTACACTGTTGCCTTTGAAGATTCACCTGACGTGTCCTCGGGAATTTGTTTTCCATATCAAACTTGTGAAGTCTGAACTTACAAGGAGAGGATGCAGGACTGAACTGTGTGTAGGCTACTTAATATTGAGGGAAAAGCCCCAATCAGGTAGTGCAAATGTCTGCAGCCACGCCTCAGTTTTAAGATGTCTCCATTTTCCCCCATCCACACTGATACAGAGCAGCAGCGTTTTAAAATTAAAATGGTCTCTTCAGCGTTTCCAAAATGCTCAGTTTTTAGCTCTCGAAAACTCTGTAGTGTGGACAGAAGGCGTGACCATTTCAAAACCTACGCGTTTTGTGTAAACAGGGCCTGAACTCTGGAGTATTGGCTGCTGGAAAATCAGCTTTGCCATCACACAAATGAATCACATTTAAGTAAAACATATTGAAATTGATATTTATCGTTTATAAAAAAATGTGGCTTAAGATTACATTTTTGTTTTTGTTTATGTCAATGTCTCTCTGATTGTGTTCTGTGTTTCTTTGTGCACCATTAGCTCAGTTCGGATGTTTGGCCTGGTCACCGTGTGAAAAAAAGTTGCTCTATGTGGCTGAAAAAAAGAGGGTGGAGCCATCTGTGCATTCATCTTTTGGATCAGCCAATGAGGACGGGGGGCTGGTGTTGCTTGAGGAACAGGTGGGATGTCTGTCAGTCAAAACAGCTGTATAGAAAGGCAATACCAAGTGTTGTCAAAAGACATGGTCTAGCCCAGTGATTCCCAAAGTGAGGGGGGGTTGCCTTTCGATTTTGTTGCGACCTTTGGGGAGATTAGGTTATATTAAAGACACAGCACATTGATTTTATGGCACCAGGTTAAACTTTATGACACCTTTATGTCAGAAAAGCCTTTAGGTTTATATATTTATCATCACCTCAGAGAATATTGGGGGTTGCGAGTCACTAGTATTATTATTTTGGGGGTTGCGGGCTGAAAAGTTGGGAACACCTGGTCTAGCTTACAAAGTATTGCCCCAGTTGCCTACCCTATCAACTCTTAATAGATGCCATTAACACATATCACCCATGATTATTTCTGGAAGATATATGAATCTATCTGAAAACAAAACAGTGTTCACAACTTGTTTAATTATGTTAAGCTTGGCTCATTTATGTTTAAAAAACATATAAACAATCATAAAATTGTACATTTCTGTATGTCAACATCTGAACCACCTTAGAATGTTAGTGTTTTATCAAAAAAAAGTTTTAAGATATGCATCAGCTTTTTAAAGAAGTGTGTTGTGTGCATTTCCCAGGATAAGAATGTGTATGTTGAAGACTGGGGCGAGGGGCTGGTGGGTAAAAGCAGTCCAGTTTTGTGTGTAGCTGATCTCAATAAAGCAACGGTCATCATATATGCTGGGGTCCCTCCTCATATATCACCAGCACAGGTGAGTTACATATATCCCACTGTTCTCATGTCATGTTATATATTACATATAACAGACTTTAAACCAGAGTTGTTATATGAGGATAAATGTTGACTGGATTATTAAGCACACCTTCATATTTGTTTTCAAGGCTCTGTGGGCACCTAATGGAAGGGGTGTGGTGTTTGTGGGCCTCTGGAATGAGCCGTTCAGACTAGGCCTAAAGTTCTGCTCCAATCGTAGGTGAGAGGCGAAATTAGTCTATTTACTTTCTTTAATATTTTCAACAGCCAATAATTGACCTCAAATATTTAAAACTAAATATCATGATAATCATAAATTAAATATCCAAGTTTGCTGATTTACTAGGTGTAAAAAATAAATAATTTGTTCCCTCAGATCAGCTCTCTACTATCTGGATATGAAAGGGAACTGTGGTGAGATTTTTGTTTCTTTATTTAAAGAGAGAGAGCGAGAGGGTTTGTTGTGTTGCCTTTTAAAAGTACCTTTGAGCTTTGGTTCATATAACATTCTCTGAAAACAATAAACTGTATTTTTATCTCTTCTTTTTCAATATGATATGGTCAGAGTGCTTGTCATCTGATGGCATGTCTGTGTCAAGCCCTCGAATGAGTCCAGACTCGTGTTGGATCGTCTACTTACAGGGAGAAGTGTTTGGACCACATCATCAGTGCCTCAGCATGATGTTGGTGAGTAAATAATAATATGTATAGTATAGTATAGACCTTTTTCTTAGAGGCTTTGTGTGTATGTGCAAGGAGAATGCGAAGAACGTCCGGTCAGCAGCTTATGCGTATAAACAATCACATTTGGACAGCTTTGAAACGATAGTTTTAATCTATTTTATTTGCTTTTAACATCTTTGAACTAATACTGTTGTCCATCAGCACCACCTCCTGGACTGATCATTTAACAAAATGCGATCTAATAGAATGGAAAACAACTGCTGTGAGGCATTTTCCCCTCGTTGTCAGACGGCATCTTGTGCTGTCTAAATGGAGCTTCGTCATCGCTAAAGCCAACATTTTCTCTTTATTTCAAATATATAACCAACCCAAACAAATTTAATTCACTAAAATGTTTGACAAACACACGTAGCCTACTGTACTACTATCCAACTCACACATTGACTGAAAATAAAGTGGCGTTTTGAAATGACAGAAAAACCCATACCGTGGTAAATACTACACAATACAAACTACATTTACATTTAGTCATTTAGCAGACGCTTTTATCCAAAGCGACTTACAAATGAGGACAAGGAAGCAATTTACACAACTATAAGATCAACAATGAATAAGTGCTATAGGCAAGTTTCAGGTATAAAAAGAAAGTGTAAGAAGCAAAACATTTGTAATTATTATTTTTTTTTTCTAGCTTAATGAAACAAATGGCTCCCGATTAGAATCAACATGCAAATCAACCAGCACAGTATCAGTAACAGATTTTTATTGGTCATTTTTATAAATTGCATAACTTGCATACCTGTAAAGTTTCATAGCAGTAATCTGGTTTGCTTTATAATGCAGTAAAGTATTGCGTGTGTGTTTGCGCACGCATTGAAGAGCTGACGGGTTGGGAACATACACTCACACACTGTATTTCTGACGGCAGACACATGAACTAGGAGAACATTTTTCTCTCGCGCTTAAACCACATCTGACGGGTTATAACAGCTTTAACACACACCTTTCAATGTTGTGTGTCACAAAAACTCTCTGTAATCCACTCAAAACTCCACTGAAACCCATTTTCAGATCGCAAATGACCTGCTGTAAACGGAAGTTCTAAATATTCTACCGAAAGACGCTGCAGTAGCCAACAAAAAGTCTGTACTGCTTCTGCTTTAGAATGGTTAAAACTAAAAGGCAAAATATGCATTTAGTTTAATATTTATTATATAATTATCAAGTAATGTTTGCTAATCAGCATAATAGCTGGATTTCTGAAGGATCACGTGACATTGAATATTAATGTAGTGGCAGCTGGACATTCACCTTTGCCATCACAGGAATAAATTATTTAGGAAGGTATTATAAAATAAAAGACTATTAGATTTAAATTGTTATAATTTTGACTATATTATTATTATGTATGTGCTCAAATTCATTCAAATATTATTAAGCTCTTTTCTTTGTCTCTTTATAGTATGACATGAAGAACAGAAGCTCTTCGGTTTTGGTAGATGTGATCAGAAGAGCAGAAAAAGGTGCTTAGATGAAAACACACACACACACACACACACACACACACACACACACACACACACACATTGTAGAGCGTGGAACATATTATTTGCACCTTTTGCAATCAACATTCATGTGAGTGACTTCTTCCTCTCTCAGGCCAGTTTGCCGGTATATATGAGTCGCTACCATCACATTGCTGGTCTGCAGACAGTGAGAGAGTCTTCTTCAGCAGTGCCTGTGAAAACAAGAAGGTAAACCAATGCATAGACATAATTCAAATGACAAAACATGCATGCTTGAGTGAAATAATGCAGAAGTGCAGAATCTGTGCCTGTCCTTTATCTGCTCTGTGTGCATTCAGAAATTCCTGGGGTAGTGATTTTGTGATTTGCACCATCTGTTCTTCTAGGCAGTGTTTTCAGTCGACAGAACCACAGGAAAAATCATTCAAGTATGTGGACTGGATGTGCTAAGACTAGGTAGTTTGAATTGGGATGTCCTGAGTGCTCTGAAATGGATTTTTCTGTCAATGTCATTACTGTGTTTTGTGCCAATTTTATGCCACATTTTGTGCCATATGTTATACTCTGTAGATGATTTCGGGAGTGTGCAGCTGTTGACGATACAAAAAGACCTGATGGTGTTAAGCTGCTCTTCCCCAAATCAACCACCCTGTCTGGTACAACCTCACACTTTATAAGTATTTTTCACTGAAAAAACTGAATTAAATGTAACTTTTTGTGTGTTTTCTGTAGAGAGCTGGCTTCCTCTCAAAAGTTAATCGTGCTGAGGACATGCAGCTTAGTAATTTAGGCGGAGCAGATGTGTATGAGGGATTTGATTGGCAGCCCATGTTGATCACACCTCCATCTCAAGAGGAAAACCATCAGTTCTGTAAGCAACATGAATGCATCATCAGATTTGTATATATATTTATACTACAGTTCTATCTGGTTCTTGAATTTGATTGGCTGATAGCCGTGCAATATTCTGCAAGTAACAGCACTCGTCCAGTCTTTTAACCCTTTACCCTTGTGTATGACTCCGCCCACATACTGTTTAATTCAATTCATCTTTATTTCTACAGCAAAAAGTAGAGGACACTCTACAGTTTGACAAATATTTCTGCTGTTGGACAACATAATGTACTTCTAAGGCTTTTTTAGTCAAGGTTGTAGTTGTTTAGATTACAACTATGCAGTTTATTTTAAAGGATAGTGCCTATTTTGAAATGTTGATATTTTTGAGAGAAACAGCGTCTGCGACCATTAGCCAGTCATTGAGCAGACCAAAAACAGTTGATGTTGTCCATTCACAACATGGCGACAGAGATCGCATAATAAGCCCTTACAGGAGACGAAAAACCCAGATTAATTTTAAACTATAGCTGATCAAATCATTATAAAACAGGTAAGTGACTTTCTAAGTCGTTCTTTCTCTTTTGTATGTTGTAGTACTGTATTTATACCATAGTCATTGTAGTGTGTTGAGTGGAAGGTAGGACTCATCTTGAAGTCTTAAAACCAGAGATGGCCATCTGTTTCTATTGAGTCTCCTGTTTTTGCTACTGCAGACTAGTTCAGTAAACAGAAAGAAAGAAGAAATGACTGCATGTGTTTAGCATTTTTCCTTAAAGCAAACACAACAGTATTCTGGTAGTGTTTGCATTGTTTTGGCTTTTTTGGGGTTAATTATTGTGATCAACCGATTGCAACAGAGAAATGCTGTGAATCTCTCGTTCAGCCTTATAATCTTAAAATGGGAGCAAAATGACCTGTTTTGTCATCACTTTAGACATTACGCTCAAGAATCATTCAAAAATTAGCTTTAAAATGATTTTTTTGTGTCGGAATGGCGGAAGAATATAGTTCCTTTTACATAAGGGTTTTGAGACTCTCTGTGTTTGATTTTCTTTTTTATATACATGATTATGCCGTCGAGCTGTTGTATAAATGCAATATCGCACTCGTAGCAGTCTGATGGTGCTGTATATCAGCACTGGTGGGACACTAAAGCCTGGTTTATACTTCTGCGTCAAGTGACCTGCGTGACCCACGGCGCATGCAACGCGCGTAGCAGTGCTTTTATACTTCTGCGCGCTGTCTCTGTTGGTCTGCATTAACACTTCCGAAATGCTAGTTGGCAGTAGGGTTGTAACAATATACCGGTATGACGGTTTACCACGATTTGAATGTGCACGATTATCATACCATGAACAATTGCATATCAACGGTTTTAACCCTTAAAGACCGAGACAGCCGCCCGCGGCTAAAAATAAGTATTGCTCTTAAATGTTTAATAACTTTTGATCCGCTGATCCGATTCATACAATTCAAAGATTGGCATAAAGAAGAGAGTCTCAGCTTTCCAGTGCTGTATCACATAACGGACTTTCAGAGGCTCCGGAATCAGTGCGGTTACGTCATCAAAATTTGACAACGCTGATTTGACAAAGAAACGCTCGTCACTGTGTCTCCGGACAAACCAGACATGATACATTGATGCATTGTCCCTCCTCCATGCCCAGATTGGTTCAAACTCGCTATATCACAACCAATAAGCATAGGTTTCACTTTTGTTTGTGGACCAACATGAGCTTTTTGAACAACACGGAATGAGAGATAGGCATACATTTCTGCGCGGCTAAATAAAACGCAAAAAAAAAAAAAGTTTTGCATGAAATAATTCTCATACTAAGTACTTTTGCATGCACAGCAGCACAGAAACATGACAAAACAGTGACACAGCAAAGACGAACTGCTGCTCTTGCTGTTTTCAAAAGACACAAATGAAGGTGCAGCTGTTTGTCTGCATTGCATACAACCATATCCAAATCCATATCCACAGACAACCATATCCATGGTGGCACATAAAACCTAAGGATGTTCCATATTGAATCTAGTTTCGTTATGTAACTATTTATAGTATAGTAAATATTTATATCTATTTTTTTACTGAGGATTTGCACCATGTTTATTTGGACTTTGACACATTATTTATTATTTTTTTATTTGTTCATTGTACAAGTGGACACATTCTCTCACCTCAGCGGTCAAGATTAAGTCCTGAAAATCTCAACATGCTTACATTTCTTCATCACAACCTAGACTGAAAAAAACAACGCTTTAAATACATGTTTACAGCCATAAACTTGGTATTGCACTTTTGGTCTCCCATTTATCCTGCTTATAAGGAAGGACAGTTTAAGTTTATTTTTGTCTAATCTTAAAAGACCCTGCTTGTTTATTCCTTCTAATTTAATTTATTAAAATGGGAGATTTTTCAGTTTATTTTTATAAAAGACTTCTATAGTTCTATTAAAATGGTTCTTTTAAAAGTTTGTTGAAATAAAACCTTTGTTCAGTCAGAAAATGTGTTCTTATTCTTTTCAGGGTCTTTGCTATGAGAATTACTATTTAATACCGTATACCGCGAAACCGTCAAACCGTGGTATTGTTTTAGACGATTATCATACCGTAAAAAAATCATACCGTTACAACCCTAGTTGGCAGTGAGGTGTAAATGTTCTTCTGTGTCGAGTTTCTTCTCTGCTGTTTTGCTTTTCCTGAACACTTCCTGGATGTAAAAGTGGCTCAAACTCGCTCATTTTGAGGCAGGAACCGGCGGAAGTGCAACAACTTTAACTATGAGGTAAACACAAAACAAAACTTTCCATTAGGAGCTCCTTCGCGGGACTCCACACTTGTAAACAATCGCTCCATCAGGCTCGCACCATTCACGCGGCTCTCGGACCCACCCAGACTCGACAGCGCTACCAAGCCGACGAATCACAGAGCTTGCACGTTGCAACGTGTAGTTACAATTTTTGAAAGGTGCACGTCAGCGACACCGATGGCCACGGCGAAGGGCTATGCGTCAGCGCCATAGCATACGCCGGCGTTTGACGCAGAAGTATAAATCAGCCTTAAGACACCAACACACACCTCCCACCAGTGGCGATATACAGCCACATTGCACTGCTACAAGTGTAATGCTGTATGTATATGTATATATATTTATGTATGCGTGTGTATATATATACACACACACACACACACACACAGTTACCAGCAATGCATATTTGAAAATTTTCTCTTAACCTCTATTTAGCTGGACTGAATTTTGGAGCTATTTTGTTGAAGCCGTACAGTCCTCCAGAGAGGAGAAAAACTCCACTGGTGGTGAATATACATGGTAAGCAAACATGTTTTTAATGCATTTTAATTTAATTTATCTGAATTTATTAGTTATAAATACAGTGTATGGATCCAAACAATATGTTTGTAAGCAGATTACAGTCAGGTTAAAAAATATTCACACAGACACTTCTGTTGATCCAATTGACATTTAATTTGCATGTATAACCTTAAATTAATATATACAGTAAGACTCCAACATATTTTGTATGTTTTTTTAGAGCCCTTTTTATGATAACAGGTTCTTGGTCTTAATGGCCTTACATAATATAAGGCTTTGAAAAGTTCTGAGTAGAAAGTCAAAACCATTAAATGTCCCAACACCTTGCAAAAAAAAATTTGATTCCTCAGTATTTGGATTTAAAAAATAAAAATGGGTCAGTACAAAGTTGTAATTAATATTTTTGAAGTGTTTCCAATAAACTTTTGTATGATTTTAGCTGTTGCAATTAAGGCAGGTTATTCCTCTGTCATATGAGCTTGTATATATTTTTTCCTGTCAGAGGTCACATGTACATTTCTGATAGTCGTATGGTCCTGTTTTGTACTGTGTGAGAGGAATTTACAAGTCGAGCCGAGGGACTCACAAGCTCCTGATCATTTGAAAACATGTCAAAACTTTTTTGGAGCTGTTAGCTCCATTTGTGAGCTGTATGTGATTGAACTAGCTGATCTGTTTAAAGTTGCAAATCAGAAGGATAAAGTGGCTAAACAGTGAGCACTGTATTATGCATGACGCTCATCAGAGATTATAGTTTACAGCAGACTTGGTTTTATAATTCACACACACAGGTTGAGCAGGCTTTCTGGTTTCCCAGTGGAGACAAAGAAACTTTGCCTAACAAACATTCACAGCTCATATCATTATTAAGCTGAAATGAGAGAGAGAGAGGCCACTGAAAGTGATAGAAGCAATCACATGTAATTCCACACCAGACACATGCACAGAGGAAGAAATTGCTTTCGAGTTTAAAAGTCATAAAATTGTGTTGTATATCACTGCCTCTGAATGATTTTCACATAATCTCGTTCATGTCTGTGCATGGACATATGATCTTCCAACTCTCAGTATTTGCACTTAAAAAATGACTTGGGCTTAAGGCCAACAAATAATCTTGCACACTATCAATACCTGCTCAAAGATTTATTACATGCAAATTTATTACAAAAAAGGTACATGTAATAAATCTTTGAGCAAGTTTTGATGGTGTGCAGGATTATTTATTTGCCTTTCACACATTTTTATATGGTGCTTTTGTTCTAAGCGCCTACGTTTCTTCAGGTTTTGGTGTGTTTTAACTGATTTTCATGGACTTTAAAAAGGCTTAATTGTCATAAAACATGTAGACTAAAGGTTTTTGCAAACTCGATCTGAAATTTTCATCTGTAATTTTGTAAAAAATAAATTCTCCCTCTTGTGTCAATCGTACTGACACACTGCCTCTGAAACTTTTGTCCTCATAATAAAAATTTGAACCAGGTTCGATATTTTCTTCTGCTTTTCGCATCCAAAAACAAAACGCTTTGAGAGATGTTTTGACAGTTTAGAGCCACCGCACAAGCAAAAAGCTAAATATAAAATGATGTTATTTGAGCTACAGATAACTTTAGGACATAAAATAAAGGTAAAATGTGACAGACAGTTGAGAACCCCTATTTGCTGGATTCGGTGAATGGCACACCTCTCCCCTGCTTGTGCTTGGTGTGTGTGTGTCCATACATTTAACGTACTGCTCATAGACATTATAATAGAAAGCATGATTCGCTTTCGGTCTGTTGCTTTAACACGTCAAAGCGGCCACCCTCTATTGTAATGTCTGCTGTACTGCCAGCCTATGTTCAGGATTTGTTTATGCTTGTGAATGTGTGAAGTTTCACACATTCCGCAGATTTCATGAAATAAACTTTGCATTTTGGGATAATCCAGCGCAGATCTTTGATAATGAGCTTAACTCTTTCCTCTATGCAGTATTGGATGAACACAATGTGTAGCCTATTCCTCTCTTTTTTTTTACTTTGGAGAAGAGAGAACAAAGCATCACTGCTTGAACTGACTCCGAAATGTTTTGCGTTTTTTCGTAATGGATTAATTAATAAGCATCAGACCCTTTTAGTTAAACAATCAAAGCAAAGCTTTATTTATACTCGCAGCTGATGAACGGATTGATGAAGATTAATGAAAATGAGCAAAGCTATATTGAAGTGCTTGTCTGTGCAGGTGGTCCTCATGCTCATTTTGCTGCAGACTGGAACGCCACAGCCGCTGCTTTAACCAAATTGGGCTTTGCCGTTCTTATGGGTGAGTCTTTAAATGTCATTCTAGTTCCTCTGACAACATTAAAAGCAGAAAACGAGCACTTGTTTACAGTGTGATATTGTATATTGCAGTGAACTACAGGGGCTCTACTGGTTTCGGTCAAGATAGCATTGAGTCTCTACTTGGAAACGTTGGCAGTCAGGATGTCAAAGATGTTCAGGTGTGTATATATGCACAAATAACATTGGCCTTTTGAATAGAAATGTTGCGTTAGCTAATTTGTCATTCTTTGTGTCCAGAGGGCAGTGTTGTGCGCTTTACAGAACGAGACCACACTTGATCCTGATAGGGTGGTAGTGATGGGCGGCTCTCATGGTGGGTTTTTGGCCTGCCACCTGATTGGCCAATATCCAGATTTCTACAGAGCATGTGCAGCACGAAACCCGGTCATCAACGCAGCCACACTACTCGGGACGAGCGATATCGTGGACTGGTAAACACACCTGCTATTATAATGATGGGTCAACAAACAACAACAAAAAAAGTACCTTTAATTTACTCATCCTCAGGTCATGTAGGTGACTTATTTTCAGATTTGTTCTGAAATCATGGTCGTAAATGCAAGTCAATGGCTATCTAGACTTTGAAAGTCAAAGAAACGTCCAGTATACAGGCAAAACAAAATGAATACATTGACGATACATTGAGGTCTTACTAAATAAATCAATCAGTCTGTGCAAGATACTGTGCGTTACTTACAGTGATATTGTTATTGATTCACACATAATGAATGAAAGCCATTTATTACATTAAAAGCATAGGAGTTCTACGAGGTGAATGTAGTTATGAGTAGGATTAATGTACTGTAAGTACTGATATTATTGTTGTAGTATCCTGTGGTGTTACATTTGTTAGATATTTGTCAATATTTTGAGTGTTTGATGGTGATCGTGATGCTGTTGTGTACTTTCCCTACAGGAGATATTCCTCTGTTGGGCTTCAGTATGCTTTTGACCGGCTGCCCACATCACAGTCCCTCATTTCCATGCTGGATAAATCACCTATAATACATGCTCCACAGGTACACTGTGCACAACACACACTGTAAAAATGCTGGATTCCTTCATGTTGTCCCAAAACAGATTGATTAAGTTAACTTCATTGTTTTTTATAGTTTTAAGTGGATTGAACAAAAAACATTTAAGTTGTCCCCAGAATTGTGTTGATTCAGTTCATTTTAAATAAGTAGTTTAAACAAGTTGCAAAAATCAATTTTTGAGCGCACACACATACACACATTGATAGTCACACACATTTACAAAGCCAACTAAATGGGCAAACTGCAAATAATTTTTACAGCTAGTAGTATATGTTATACCCTACATGGCTCGCATATGCACACAAAATTTAATCTATGCGACCTCATAATATAATTGGGAGCATTTGTGCGACGACATATAATGTTTGTAGTGCGACTTGTTTAGATTTTTTTCTCTAAAATCGTGTTAAATCAGTCTTCCCTGCCACTATAATGGTTCATATTAGCTGTCAATCAAGTTGAAGATTGAGGAAGACGCAATGAAAAGAGAGTGATCATGTGGTAAATGTTGATCCGCCAGCCGAGACCAATTGAGTGTTTTCGGAAAGAGTGCTGAAAAACTCGGAGTGGCTCAGCTGTTTAATGGCCTGACTCTCGATATGTTGCATTCACTGCGTGTTCAGCACAAATGGCAGCTAATGTAAAATCTAACACTATATATAATCGCCAAAGAATCTCGCCTTTACTAAGTTTAAACTGAAACTGCAGCTCATGACAAAGAACAGAATTGCGCAGGTGATCATTTGGAGAATCCTGATCTGCTTCGCTTATATTGGGCCGACTGGT
This sequence comes from Danio rerio, assembly GCF_052040795.2. NCBI lineage: Eukaryota > Metazoa > Chordata > Actinopteri > Cypriniformes > Danionidae > Danio > Danio rerio. Next base: position 28,460,803 of record NC_141028.1, read on the forward strand.
TCGCCTGCTTTTTTACACAAACCCAAAACTAAAATTTATTAAGAGTGGTAGAAAAGAGACTTTTCTTCCTTTTTTTGTCTGTTCTTTCTTGAGATGTATATTGTTTTTCTATTTAGTTACCGATGACTGCTTTGCAGCATTAAGCACTGAATTGAATGATTTATTCTAATCTTACGTTTATGTTTTGTAGCAGAAATATTATTTGTTTATTAAATTGACGTGCATATAAAACAATAGTGCAAAATAGATATGTCTTACTGCAATGTTTCTTTTTTGTTTGGTGTGAAGCATAGATTTATTTTTCATAATATAACAGTAGGACTTTTTGCATTCAAGCACATTCAAGGGAGCATGATAATGAGAAATGTAATTCATTCATCATTAATAATTTATAATTATTGGATATTCATTTTGGAAGTGTTGCAAATGTCAATAAGTCTTTACATAATTAGTTAGTGGTTTCGGGTTTTTGTTAGTCCTGATTGATGTTTTTTTAAATACAATAAATCCGTGAATATACAATTTGCAGTGGTGCTCATTCATTTTTGGTGGGTGCTCCTAAATTTTTTCTGGTGCTCCTAAATTTTTGAAGTTGGAAGCACCGGTGCTACCAAGTAAAAAAGTAAATTTCGAGCCCTGCCCTGTATGTAACAGAAAACTATATATATGCCATTTTGTGTTACTGGTGAGGTGTTTTCATTTCTTGGTCCCCAAAATACCTTAATTTAAATATCCACACATAAACTCACAGGATTATGAATTATTTGGTTAGCATGATTAGTTTAATATGCACATAGCAAACTTTGATATGGTTTGTGTACACATTTTTAGATCCGTGCTCCTGTGTTGTTGATGTTGGGTGGGAGAGACAGAAGAGTATCACCTCACCAAGGTCTGGAGCTCTACAGAGCACTCAAGAGCAGGAATACACCTGTCAGGTACACTAACACACAAACACCACAATTACACTGAATATTAGTTTGCTTAGAAAGACCAGTCTAAGTAAACAGCCATTATTTGGTCATTTTGATTTTTTTTTCTATTGGTTGTAAATCGGGATGTTCTAAACAGACATTTTGACGCTGATTACAACTGTTTTCTTGTCATCATAACTGGTCTGATACTGATCCCTATCATCCAAGTTTTATATAAGTCATATTTAAAGAGTTTGTTCACCCAAAAATGTACTCTCTATTTACTCATCCTTAAGTGGTTCCAAACCTTTATATGTTTCTTTCTTCTAATTTTCTTCTTTTCTTATGACTGTGGGTTTAAGCAACACATGTTTTCATGAGTAAGAGATAAGAGAATGTCTCCATTTCAAGATCGGTATTGTCTGTGGACAGTGTTGTGAAGCAGTGATTTTCCATTGCTGTTGGTTGTGGTTAATTAACACTTTTTGGATTTATCATGGTCTGACGAAGTCTGAGCATTGAAGCAAGCATACACAACTAAGATTTTTTAATAAACTCTGCTCTTTCTTTATTATCATGACTTTGTCTCCTGCTTTTACTCTTCGCTAATTTTCTCAGTCTACTCCTATATTGATTGGAGACAATTAATTGATAGGAGACTGGTAATTCAGTTGAATACTGGTTAACAGATTTGGGTATTGGGCGCCTCCACAGGCCTGTTTGGAGACACAGAGAAACAGACATTTTCTGACTGGATCTGGCATCCATGGTTGGATCTTATTTATTTGGCATGGAGATGGTGATCTAACAGAAGTCAATGATTTCCTGTTTTCATCTTTTTTCAAAGGATCTACTTTGTGTAAAAAAAGATAAAATAAACTTATAAAGGTTTGAAAGAAGGGGGTGGGTAAATGATGACAGAGTTTTCATTTTTCGGTTGAACTGCTTTAAACTTACTGTTGACCGTGACTTTTTAGTAATATAATATGTTTAACATAAGCTTGTACAAATGCTCAGTGCAAAGAAACAAGTAAAAAGATGCTCATTGTGAAACTGCATCCACAGATCTTTAGGGCATTTATTTTTCTATTATCTATTATTTGTGTGGCATTTTTAAATTCTCATTTTGGTGGCATCTTTGCTTTAATTGTCTGTTAACTTCTTGCCTTGATCCACTTGTGTTTAATGTGTTGTCAAGATGTGATTGGTTAACGGGATTGGTCAAACTGTGTGACTACCAATCAAGTTTTAGTATGTGTTTGTCTAATGATACAGTTTTTTTGCTAATAAATATTTTCTGTTTGTCTAATACAGCTTTTGTAAATGTTGTGGCTGAGGAAACTTTTTTTTTTATTTTATTTTGAAATTAGCAAAGTTAAAAAGCAGCATTTTGACCCATTAGAAGTGACTTTACTGTCACTTCAAATCAATTTAATGCATACTTTTTAAAGGTAATATATATTTTTTTAAATATTAAGTTAAATATTGATTTTATTTGGCAATCTTTCATTTGACATCCCTGCTTCCCTAGTATCTTTATTACCACTGACATTTGAAAAGCCTACTTCATTTGACAACTAATAGCTATTGTTAAGTGTTTAGTCTGCTCTTTGTTTTTTCCTATCTTTATCACATACCTCTTTCTTTCTGTCTTTTTTGCTTTGCCTCAGGTTATTGTGGTTCAGTGATGAGGGTCACACGCTGTCTAAAGTCAACACTCAGTCTGACTGCTTCCTCAACATCCTTCTGTGGTTTAAAGAGCATTTAAACTGACAAAACATTTCTTAGAAACACATGAACATATCCATCAGAAGCTTTTATTCCCTGTCTGAACACATTGTGTTTGACATTCTTGCCAAAACTGTAAATGTCTGTGAATGTTGCACTGAAGCTGAAGTTACAGGTTATGCAGGTCATTGTCCACTAGAGGACAGACTTGTTCCTGTTAAATCAGCACTTCTAAAACAAGAGCTTGAATGCCAAAGGATGGAGTCTTTGTTTAGAAATCATGATACTGTACTGATATTGAACTTTTCTTTTTATAGTCAGTCTTTGAACATTCAGCTTTTTTGTGAAACGTTTGCTCTTCATCATGTTCTTAATAGACAGTAATAGTGAAGCCAGTGCTTTTTAAATCAAATCTGTTTCACTTTAAATTCAAGGAAATGATGATTGTTTATGGATTACTTCTTTTTCAAATATAAACAAAGGTACATCTTGGCTTAGAAGAGAGGAAAAAGAGATATTTTTTACAGTTGTGTCTGCAGAGATCTTCAACATTCCATGTTTATAAACATGATACAGGAGACAAATGTGTGATGTTTTTTTTTTCTTTTTATATTCCAGATACTCATTACGTCTAAGTGTATGCTAGCTTTGGTGGCTACCATAAGAGCTCATGTCTAAGGCTTTATCCACTTAAATTATGGTCATATTTAAAGCAAAAGTTTCATCCTCACTGCAAAAGATTCAAAGTCATTCCAATAGACTTTTTTGGTAACACAATAACACACTATGAATCTTTTATTAAGCATTAGCAAATAGTGAATTCATTATCTGTTAAGCACTAACTCTACATTAACTGATGTTTAGTAAGCACTTTATAACTGCAGATGCTCTATTCTTGAGTTGTAAGCACATTTATGATGGTTTTTAAAGATTATATGGAATGCTTAAGTAAATGATTTATAAACTATTCAAATGAACCTTTATATATCTTATCATTCAGGCATATATTAGTAAATTTGTATGTTATCAAATGTCTCATTAAATTAGCTTTATCCAGTTTTGTGACCTAATCTAAAATGAAGACTGTTTGTGCTTTATAAATCCCTTATTAATGACAATTAAAATCTCAGTTATACTCTAAACAGGAAAAAAGAAAATAAACTACTTTATTCATTTCCATTCATTTGAAGGTACACAAATGAAACTGTATTTAATTAATGAAAAATAAATCTTTGCAATCTTATGTCAATTAAAAAGACTTCAGTTTAAACTCTTATTGCTAAATTATTACATTGTTGTTGTTTTATCCAATTTTATGTTAAATTTTGACACTTCTGTCATTAGGCAATGTTTAAACTACTGTAATTTTACTTTTTAGATAAGATCGCAGAGATGTATTGTTCAGTTGATACTGAGCCTTTAATTATCATTAGGGATGTACAAAGCATAAATAGTCCTCACTTTAGTTTAGGTCACAAAACTGCATTAAGTTAACTATTGGTATACGCCTGAATACTAATATATAAATGTTGATTTGAATAGTTTATTAATTGTTTACTAACTCATTCTGAATGATCTTAAAAAAATTTCTCTTAAATATTAAATACACATGATTTGTAAATAATGCATATTTAGGTGACAATTATGAAACTTAATTTAGTCATGAAAGATTAATCAGTAACAAAGTATGAAAGTACAATTATTAAGCACATTTTAAATTAATAAATGTTAATGTTTACCAAATAATAAATTCATTATTTGCTAATGCTTAATATTGAGATAATCATGATGATTCATAGTGTGTAGTTATTATGAAGTGTTATCTTTTTTTACGCAGTTGTAAGTTTTTCCCAAAAACACATATTACCCAGTGTTCCATTATTGTGATGGTCTGTTCACATTTAATAAATTTGGTTCTTAAAAACAAACTCAAGAAGAAACTGTTAAGTGCTCACAACTGAACCCTGATGCACTCCTAATATTGAAAAGTTTGGTCTGTCCATTGTGCTTTTGACAGAATTATTAATGCAAAATGGATCAAAGAGGTCTAAATAAAAAACAAGACAAAAATTTAACAGGATGTGAACATAAAAGCCCAGAATACTCACGCATGTGTTTTTTCTCTGCTCGGTACAGAAATGTTTTCTGGAGTCCTGGTAACAGATCTTTCTATTTGAAAAAGAAAATTCTGGTGCTGCTTGGACACATTTAAAACATTTTATAAGTTCTTGGCTGATAAAACCGTGTCATGTATATTTGTCTATTGAAAAAATTGAACTATGCCCTGAATTGGCTCTGCTGGCCAGAAGAAAAGCTCTTTTTAACAGGGATTTCTATGCAAGCTGTTCCTTTATACATCTCAAAACTGTTAATAATAATAATAATTCCTTACATTTATATAACGCTTTTCTTATCCACCACCAGTATATGCAGCATCCACCTGGGTGACATGACGGCAGCCATATTGAACCAGAGCACACACCAGGTGATTGGTGAAGAGGAGACTGATGAAGCCAATCATGATATGGTGATATTTTTAGGAGGCCATGATGGACAAATGCCAGTGGGCTTTTGGCCAGGGTTAAACCCTTACTTATTTTTTGACATCCTGTGATTTTTAATGACCACAGAGAGTCAGGTCCTCGGTTTAACGTCTCCTCTGAAAGACTGCACTCACTGAGCAGTATAGAGTCCCCATCAATACTGGGGTGTTAGGACCCTTACAGACCACAGGTTGAGCATGCCCCCTGCTAGTCTTACTAACACCAGTTCCAGCAGCAACCTCGCTTTCCCATGTGGTCTCCCATTGAGGTACTGACTGGCCCAGCCCTGCTTAACTTCAGTGGGTGACCGTGTGAGACTAGCAGAGAGCTAGCTGCCGGTTGACTTGTTTTTTTTTTAATGTGGAATATTCATTTAGGCAGCAGGCAATGGTTGTTTTTAGGCAAAAAGCGTTTGAGCATGCGGGTACATCACAAAACTGATTTCGGAAATACTTCTGAGGCAGTATAATGGTTTAACGATTTACAAGTAAGTTTTTTTGTGTGAAAACAAAGCAAATCTGTTATTACTGAAATATTCCTTTTTTTTTTAGCAATAAATGAGAAAAGATTGCTTAGAAATGCACACACTTTATTTGAAGGTATTCCGTTAATCCTCGCTATTAATGGTAATCATCAAATATTTACTTCAGCAAACTCCCAATTTTCTTCTTTTTTATAGTTCTGAAAGTAATAGTTGGGTTTGGGTATTGGGTAGAATGAGATCATGCAGAAAATGTGCTGTATAAGTGCTAATAAACAGCCAATATCTTAGCAATAGGTATGTAATAAGCCACTGGTTATTAGTGGGAATTGACACCTTATCTAAAGTGTTACTGAAAGTTACATTTATTAACAGACGATCAACCTTAACCTTTCAGACCCTAAAATACAGAAAAAAAAATTTCTTTGTATGAATTTAAAACATTTAACTAAAATGACAGTATTTAAAGCCTATAATAATAGCACTATTGACAGTGAGAATATATATATATATATATATATATATATATATATATATATATATATATATATATATATATATATATATATATATATATATATATATACTTGCATCACATATATAGAGCTCATCATGCAGTAGATAAAGCTTTACAAGGTCAGTGTTTTAATTCAGTCAATTTCTACAATAAAGCAGGTTCTCTGTCTTTGAGTTAATTTTGTATGTGTGACAATGACGAACTGAACTGGAGGAGGTTTTCAAGCAAAAGAAGAGCCACACTTACCTTTTCTGTCATCCCAAATGGACCAATAGTACACCAGAACGTTTCTGAAAAGCTGCTATTAAAATTAGCATTTCTGATTAGCAAGCTAGTTTGAAAGGACATCACCCTGATTCCTTCTTTAATTCTGATTTTTTGTATTACTTTTTAGCTTAACTTTAACTAAATGAAAAGCACATAGTTGTGGAATATCACGGGCAGTGAAAGGCATGCCAGACAAAGACATATCTGTAGACAAGATGTGACACAATAACTGGATTTAGATGTGCCTTGTTGCCTTTCTAGCCTAATATGTCGCCTACAGAGGCAGCGTTTTGCACACAGCCTGAGACTGCCGTGTCCATTTCACGTAGAGCAGCTTAAGAAAGATCCTTTCCTCAAAGATTTCTTTGTTTCATAGATTTGCAAAAATGTTGTTGTTTGAGCACCTAATCTCCAAATCCCTTTGGACAGATCCTTTCAGCTCCTGTGTTTCTGCTATGAACTCTTATTTTGAATGTTTTTTGATTCTATTATTATTAGCTTCTTTGGTTTGGCATGTTGAGCACCAATCAGCTTTGTGTTGCAGTGTTTTATAGCCAATTTTAGCATGTGGATTTTCAATATGCTGGCATCTCAGGGGACAGATTGCTTTATACCCTGTTAAGATTGCATTGCTAATGACCCACAGAGAGAGAAGTGGAACACAACAGGTCACCTGAGACCACTGTCTGTCTCTCTTTCTCTCTCTATCTGTGTGTGTTTGTGTGTAGGAGAAAGAAAGGTCTGTATTAAAATTCCCCCTTTGATGGGGTTTGGTGTAGGTGTCTGGGTCTTGGGCAGGTCAGATTTCATTATAGGTCTTTCCTTTGTGCCTCCGTCTGCTTAGATGCTGTAAGACATTCTCATAAAAGAAGATTAAATGGCGAGGCAGAATTCGAGAATAAACACAAACACCCCAAAAGCAGCCAGGGGGTGAAAAGCAGATGAAAAGCAGAAGCAGATTAGAGGAACAGGGAGAAAAATGTAAGTAGGTTTAAGGTCAGACTGTGTAGAAGGAGAGCGGGGTAAAATGAGCCACAGCTTAGTTGCTACTTTCATGAGCTGTGATGTGACCGCTAGACGAAAAGACAAAAGTTAGCCTTATCTGATGGTTCAGGCATTTTTCTCCAGAATGCTGGGAAGTTGGGTAAGATCCAACAGCAGGCCTGGGGTGGGTTGAATCAACAGCTATAAATATGGCACAGCTTGAAGCAGTGCACTGAATTGATTTAAGTTGGCAAAATAATATAATAAAAGATAAATTAAATCCTTCAGACTGCTTTCTTATTCTTAAGTTCTCACATTGACTTTTCAAGTCTTTAACAAACAGCTTATTTGTGTAATTTTTAAGAAATCTTATCTTTAAACTGATAAACAGGTATCATAATATAATAGCAGTTTTTTATTGTCACCTAAATATGCATTGAATATAACTCAAACTGGGTCAACTTACCTCATTTTTGAACGACTGCAATAATATCATAACTGTTGTTAAAACAACATGTGAGCAGGAATGATCAAATGTTACTTCTTGTACATCAGCATAAGCACATAATGAGTCTACATTCACTGTGATGAGGCCTGTTTTGCCCTACAATTGAAATGATGTATATGTTAATTTCTGTGAAAGCTTATGAATCCATGACAGTCAACAGGCCTAAAAGCATCAACTAAATGTTAATTATTATTATATAGTAATTTTTGATCAACGCACATTATACATTGACTTGACATGTATAACATGTATTTATTTGGTTATAGTACATACTTGCCTTTAATTTATATCTACTTTTATAGCTTTTATTGATCATATTCTTTCAGTTTTGTTTTTTATATATTTGTGTTTTTTATTAAAGCTTTTTTTTCAGTTATTGCTGCTGCACCAAAACATAACAGATAAAACATAGTTTCATATATTTAAATTTTAACTAAATTTGTTTTATTCATGGGCTGCGTCTGAAACCGCCTACTACTCAGTAGGTACTGCATTTGAATTTAAAAGTACTACTCGGGCGTTAGAAAAGTACGTTCTATACAGTATGAATGGGAGAAGTATTAATGGAATTTGGATGTACTACATCCTCCTTTTTTTCATGGTCATGTGACCTACCCGCGTCAGTTGCGTCGCTTCACTCCCATTTCCCATTAGTGGGGCTGCATGGGATAGCCCAGCGTGCATGGGGTGCGCACTTCAGAATCTCGTCGGAAGTAGTAGGTCAGGCTAACCGAAACTAGTGCTGCACACATACAAACCCTAAACAAAGCAACCTTTACATATCATTTCCAGTACTTCTCACTCACCACAGAGGGATTAGCTCCTGCAAATATGTCTGATATTATTCAGTCATTCATTTTCTGTTGCATTCATTAATTTTCAGCCTAGTCCCTTTATTAATCTGGGGTCGCCACAGCAGAATCACCACCAGCTTATCCAGCACATGGTTTACATATGCAGCGGATGCCCCTTCAGATGCAACCTATCACTGGGAAACATCCATACACTCTCATTCACACACATACGCTATGGACAATTTAGCTTACCCTATTTACCTGTAGCGCATGTCTTTGGACTTGTGGGGGAAACTAGAGCACCCAGAAGAAACCTGCGCGAACATGGGAAGAACATGCAAACTCCAAACAGAAATGCCAAGTGACCCAGCTAGGACTCAAACCAGCGACCTTCTTGCTGTGTGGCAGTCGTGCTACTCACTGCGCCACCATGTCGCCCATCTGAGATTATTATAAAAACATATAACATGTTGTTTAAAGAATTGTAACAAGATGACAACCGGATACTTTGTGTTTCCTCTCGACTTGCATTGTTTACTTAGTTTTATCACTTCAGTTTTTGCTCTTGTGATCTGATTTGTAGCTGAACAGCCAATGAGAGTGCTTTCTTTCACTAAGGGTCAATGTTGATCCTACATGCTGAATCGGCAAACTCCTTCCTACTACATACCCCAAACAAGCTAGCCTGACAGATGCTCACTGATGGCCTGACACTACACAATGGTGTTTTCCAGTCTTAAAGTGTGCTACATACAGATCGCGACAATGGACCCCCCAAACCCTGACCGCATCTTCAGAAAATATTACAAAAAGCCCATCTTACTCCAATTTCTCTAAACTCTCTGCAGTCACTCACACTAGAAGTGCCCAGTGCTCTTCTCACATAATAACAATGTGGAAAATTGAGCAAAAGGGTAGAGCAATAAAAGAATCCAACCCAGAGGAAGAGCAGCGAGATTGTTTAGAAGATTGTGTTAAGGGTGAACGAGGAGGGACAGAGCTGACCAGTCACAGTCATTAATGAAAGAATACACAAGCGGACGGGCTGCTCGTGTGTGGTTATCAGTGTGTTTAGACAGAAGGCTCTGGATGGGATTAGACTGAGTAGAGGAGATTAAACGAGAGCATTTCCACCTGCTTGTGATTTAGTACGTTGGATAGGAAATGTGATACTGCTTACCGTAAGGGATGTGACTGATATGTTGTGTGAGTTTTTGCAATCCTGAAAACATTACTTCACTCTCATTGGGCGTGAAAAGTGTGTTTTTGTTTATGTGTTCAGAGGGCCGGAGGGTAATAGACTTTTGGGGTAATTAGCATGCTGCTGAAAGACATTAATTCAGCTCACCTTTCCTCCCCCATGCTTGTATTCGTGGGCCGTTCCGCAACCCTCTGCTCAGTTGTCAGTGTAATGGATGAGTCCATTAGTTGCCCCTGGCAGGGGAGGTGATCGGTCAAAGAGTAAACTGGGTAAAAAGGGCAAAACTGTCACTAAACAACTTAAGCTAATAGCATCGCCACTTTACTTGATGAAATGCGTTTAACACGCTCTCTCGCATGTTGCTTTTCTCCCCGCATCGTTTATATAAACACACAGATGACTAACACCTTCATATTCCAGTGGCTCTCCTCTTTTCTTTTTCGCTTTCCATCGCTCCCTCACTTCCGCCGTTTGGCTGCAGCTTTCCTGGGAGTGATGGAGATGGAGAATATGTGGTCACTTGTAAAGAACTGACATTTCCTGTCAGCATTTGAGTGTTATGACTGGGCACTAGGGTGAGACGGGGTGATGAAACTCTCTGTGTGTGTGTGTGTGTGTGTTCTGTACGCAATAATAAATAGCAGTGCAACAATTTGACACTGGTTTGTGAGCAAAGAAAATGATCAAACAGAATCTTGTGAAAGTTACAGAAAATTACTGCATAAATAAATTTCACACTGAAGAAACATTGGATCAACTTACTTGGATTAACAACAAACAAATGACAGTTTTTTCTACTTAATTTATTATGGAGAAATGTATAAGTGGACAAAGTTTTCACTTTGTCCATTGTGTTACACAGATGTGTTATTTATGTGATTATTGTGCATGCGCATACATCTACAGTCAAGTCCACAATTATACTCCTGGGATATAAATAATTTCGGCTTGACTATATTCAGTTGAATACTGCATGGTATACACATGATACCAATACTGCCTATTACAATATTATATGCCTGTCATATTTGAAGCTATCCTAAGAGGAGTTTAAAAAAAAGATGTTCAAGCTTATTTCATGAATAATGATTTTAAATCACACTGAACTGAGCTAAACTGAACTGAACTGAACTTAAACACTAAAAACTGAACTACACTGTTCCAGTTACTATGACCATTTATGTGAAGCTGCTTTGACACAATCTACATTATAAAAGTGCTATACAAATAAAGCTGAATTGAATTGAATTAAATTGAATAATATATATTCTGAAGAACATTGCAAAAAATAGCTAAATGAAGTGTTTGGGTGAAAAAACACTGATCAAAATGAGTAAACACTTGTAGATTCGTCCAAACTCACTCACTGGAAAGCAACCACTATAGCCCATTTTTTTAACTCCATTATCTTCGGCTCTATTCCTGATTTATCAAGTGTCATCAAAGAGGGATGAACCGCCAGTTACTTTAGTATATGTTGGTCCCACTTTATATTAAGTGCCCTTAATTACCATGTGCTTACTTCAAACTATAAATACAATATACTTAATGTGTTTATAATGTATTGCAGAACACCTATTGTGATATTAGGGTGGCATACGGGTAATGAAAAACAAGGGTGGTATGAGTAGGTTTAATGGTGATTTAAAGTGCAAGGCATGGCTGACAGTGTAATTATAAATGTAGTTACAGTAACTAATTACAGTTGTAATTACATGCAGGAATTTTATAATTGAAAAGTACAATCTAAAACCTGTATTTATGCAATAAGTACACTGTAACAAGTGATCAATTTCAATGAATGTACATATTAGTTAAGGCCAATTATTATTAAGTGGGACCCATATGTTTTATGCGGCAGCTGCCTCACCCAGCAGTGAGAATACACTAACTCGTAAACCCCTAGTGCTGGGAAATTCGATACGTTCTCTCGTTCACACACACATGCCAGTTTTAGTTTATTCAATTTACCTTTACCTCATGGCTGTGGAGGAAACCGAAGCACCTGGAGAAAACGTACGTAAACACAGCGAGAACATGCAAAGAAATGCAACCTGGCTCAGCCTGGACTCAAACCCACAGCCTTCTTTTTGTGAGGCAGCACTGCTTATTTTTAGTAAACAGCCAAAATGCTTAGAGAAGTATTTGTGCTAGATCTATTGCTGTTGTCTAAATATGATCATAGTATTTTTACATAAAACGTTTTTTTTTTTTTTACATAAAATATCCATTTTTTTTTTTTACATAAATATTTTGTTGTATATAAAATATTTTTTTGCATAAAATAAAGGGGTTTGTTGAGTGCCTTGGTTATTTTTTTAAAGTACTACACTAACTGGTATAACCATATCTCATATTTTATATATTCAGAAATGGAAAATTATATTATTTATGAAAAAATCTAGTGTTTATAAATTGTTCTCTTATTTTGATATCCGTTGTACTGATACAAATCTAGAACACACAATTACAACATACAATTCTGGAAATGAATTGGGTGTGATAAATCAAATATAGATAGTGGAAAGGGACAACTGGATCACACTAGAGTACAGTATAATACTGTAATACTGCAACTTACAATTCTGAAAAATAACTGGGTATGGTAAACAAAATATAGAGAACACAGTGGAGAGGGAGAACTAGAATACAGTGGGAATGCCTGTACATGGCAAGTTGTCACAATCTCAGGCGATTTAATCCTTGCGCATCGCTGGAGAACTACACATACAACAAACTAAATAACTGCAATTCCTAGGATGCACCTCGTGGAACCCCGCCGGTCCTATACCACCCAACCCGCTCCAAGCTGGTTTCGAACCGGCGACCTTCCGCATGGGAGTCGGTTGTTCTAACAAGGAGGCTAAAGACCATGGCCTCTAGCGTTTATCGCTAGAGCAACTTTAAAGGTCAGAGGAGTGAGGTTTACATGCACAGCACTTACTAGCTGGCCTCCGTTACACTCACCCCCTAAACTTCACTCCCATCTGAGGCCCCGTTTACACTAGTGCGTTTTAGTTTTAAAACGGCGTTGTAGAATGAAAACGATCCACGTCCACACTCGCGTTTTACCCAGCGTTTCTGAACAGCTCTCCGTCCACACCAAAACGCTGAAAACGCACATCACGTGACCACACACACACTCTCGGGCAAGCGCTCCAGCATTTCTACCCAGATGAGAGCTCTGCTTGTCGGACTGCTCATCAAGCATCTCCCGCTGGATCTAATCTCACTATATTTGCTGAACGTGATATTTCATTCATGTTGTTGTCTTTATCTAACGACATAGGCCAATTCCCTGACTTTGGTCATTGGAATCTATTAAGTTACTTGTTCACAGGTAACATGTTTTGGTTAAGCGCAAAGATAAGTTAATGATTAATCCAGGTACATTGACTGATCGCTTGCCTTTATTTCCTACAATGTATAAACTTATTGTATGTTATACTTTTATAATTATCGTTTATTAAAACTGATATTCAGCAGAAGAGAGGGTGTGTTTCGTATTTTCACTGAAATTGAAAGGAGGCAGTTGTTATAGGCTCCGTTTTGTTATAAATATCCACACAGTGAAGATGACGCTCATATATGCAGCACGACGCCTCAACATTTCTGCTGTCTGTTAAGTTGCTAATATTAAAAAGAAAATAGGCAGTTCCTTAAATCATGTTTACATTTTATTGTTGAGAAAGTGAAACAACGTAGCCAAGGTGATGTGAATGAAGTTATAAAGTACACTGTTCCCTTTGAAGATTTACCCGTGTCCTCGGTATGTTTTCCATATCAAACTGAGAAGGGGGAGACTGCAGCCTTGATCAAACTTGCGAAGTCTGAACTTACAAGAAGAGGATGCGAGACTGAACTGTGTGTGGGCTACTTAATATTGAGGAAAAGCCCCAATCAGATAGGCGAACGTTTGCAGCCCCGCCTCCGTTTTCAGATGTCTCCGTCTTTCCCCATCCACACTGAGACGGAGCAGCAGCGTTTTAGAATGAAAACGGCCTTTCCAGCGTTTTCGAAACGCTCCGTTTTCGGCGCTCGAGAACTCCGGCTTAGTGTGGACGGATGGCGTAACCGTAGCAAAACTTGTGCGTTTTCAAACTAAAACGCACTAGTGTAAACGGGGCCTGAGTCACAGCTCCAATGTAACCCCGCCGGTCCTATACCACCCAACCCGCTCCGAGCTGGTTTCGAATCGACGACCTTCCGCACAGGAGTCGGTTGCTCTAACAAGGAGGCTAAAGACCATGGCCTCTAGCGTCTATCGCTAATGCACATTTAAAGGTCAGAGGAGTGAGGTTACTAGCTGGCCTCCGTTACACTCGCACACACTAGTTCCTTTTTTTTGCTGATTGCAAACACACACAGCTGAAGCTATTCATGGACTAATTCAAGAACCATAAAAACAGCGCACACACGCTCTCATCTGGGCTGAGTCTTGTAAATTGTTTGGTGAACTTTACGATGCGTTACCCTTGCCTTGACTCTTGCTTTGTCCGTTTACTGTGCTTGCTGCCGTAACTGACCATTCACCTGTTTATGACTACGCTCTGGATTTTACTGCATGTACCCATTTGCTCTTGTTCTGGCCATTGTTTGTATGACAACTCTCTTTAATAAACCTGCATTTGGATCCTCAACGCCGTTGTCAGCATCTATCCCATAACACATATTTCATTTGTGACTGTAAATTAACGACTGTTTACACCTGGTATTAAGATGACATTTGGATCTCAGGAAAATAAAAGCGTAGATGGAAAATGGTTATTAAGGCTCACATTCTGACATTAATTACACTCATGCACAAACTTAATTGCTTTATATCCTCTACACAATTTCACATTGGGTGTCCTAATGAAAGGGTGTCTTGATTGTTTAGTCCTGTAATTGAATGCACTTTATGACTCATTACAAACTATAAAAACCTGCCTTCATATGCAAAAATATTTGTTTTGTCTGGGTGTAATTATGATTGCAGCATGGCTCTTTTGTGTTGTCTGTTTTAATTGTGTAGATGACTTTTTCTGCTTTTGTCTTCATCAGATTGTTATGTGAGCCCCTGCAAGTTGAGCTGTTATTATAGTGGGATGTTTCCCCCGTATCTCTTTCTCAGTCCAGACGATACTGCTGCTTGTCAAATGTTAGATGTTTTTGGCTGTACATTACAGAGTGTTACTTTTTTGTTTAGTATTTAAATAGCCCAAAGGTAGGACATGCTTTTCTGCATCCGTTTCTACTTATTAAGCTGTTACTTGAGGGACATGGAGGAATTCAGCAGGTTAGGGTTCAAACCAAAAATGTTGGTTGTCAGCCCAGATTTTTAATAATCAGCCTGGCAGTGACCCTGTCATGTGTGTATTTTCGGAGTTAAATATTTTGACTGCAGCAAAAGTAGAAATGAGATTCGATTTTTAGATTCTTATAAAGCATGATTTTGAAGATGATTTTTATTCCTATTTATTCTTCAAGCTTTGATTACTACACTCAGTTCTGATCATAAATAGCTATTGTATACATTAACTAAACGATTAGATCCATAAAAAAATCACAGAAACTTTCACTGAGAAGGGCAAAAGTTAAAAATATTTACTCTTTACAGAGTATTTATACTACACAGTTCAAGACCTTCAGACCTTCTAGCTATCCATCACTAGCAAAGCCAGGAAACCAACTTAGGACATGTTAATATAAACACTGTAAAACATGTTAACAACATGCTGAAGAATATAGATATGATGCAAGCATTGTGTTAAAAATCCTTTAAAACATTTTAGTAACATATTAGATTGCATAATATGTTAACAGCGGGCTAGATGTTTGCAATGTGGTACAAAATGGTGCTAGCAAACATGTTAGTATCATTATAACTCGTGGTTGCAATGGTAAAATTGGCTAACAACACGTTGAAACATGCTAACAACACACTAAAGCATTCTAACATTTACATGCTAACATTTTAAAATATGCTTGTAACATTTTAAGAACATTTTTGACTACATAAAATGGCAATGGTTGCTATTTGTTTAAACTGTTAGAAAGTTCCTATATGTTTTCAGATGCTTCAAGTTCAAACTTTTTTAAATGTTTTAAGATAAACAGTCGTAATGATTATAAATGCAATCTTTCCTCAGTCAGAGATCTGATTCTAAGTAGTGTCAGACGCAGACCTTCTGTAATGTTTGCCACATGTTCTTGATCACAGACCTGCTGGAATTACACTATAATCCTAAAGTTAATGTTAATGTTGTAAATTAGATTCAAATTTGTGCTTTTTGTTTACTTTTCTGGTTATTTAATAGTCTAAATAGTTTTTATTATTTTCGTTTATTAGTAGGGATGTCCAGATCTGATCATGTTATCGGAAATCAGGCCCGATCATGTAATTTCATACTCGATCGGAATCAGAATTCCGATCAGGAATCAGGACTCGAATATATATGTGTGCGTGTGTGTGCGTGTGTGTGTGTGTGTGTGTGCGTGTGCGTGTGTGTGTGTGTATGTGTGTGTGTGTGTGTGTGTGTGTGTGTGTGTGTGTGTGTGTGTATATATATATATATATATATATATATATATATATATATACACATACATATATATATAGATATATATAGATATATATATAGATATATATAGTAAAACATGTAGCTTGAAGCGGAAAGCGCGTGTATAATTTGGTCTGGAGGTATTATAAAGTTGATGACGACAACATTGTCATCGCGAACTGTGAAATTTGGAATTGCCTGTCGGGTATTCGAAGTTGAGGTGTTTTTTGTTTTTATATCAGATTTTTTTTTTTTATACTTACTGTTGCGTTTTTTTTTTTTTTTTCTTGATTTTTCAAGCTACCTCAAGGGCTGTTTGTTAACAAAGTTGTTAAATGTTAAAATAAGGTGAACTAAAAAAAAGGAAACATCCTGTATCTGTTTATTCTCTCTTCTTAATTTTTTTTTAATGTAATATAGAAGTGTTGGATCGGGTTTTAGTATCAGTAGATACTCAGAATCAAAAGACACTGACTCGAGGGCAAAAAACCTGATGCCTATTTATTAGTTTGGGTTGATTATTTCTAGTTCAGTTGGTCATTTAAATAAAAAAAAAAAAAGTTGATTCATTTAATTTGATTTCATTTCAGTTAATTTGTTGTTTCACACAACAGTGTTTTTTAGGGTTTTAATTATTTGATGTTAATAAGTGTACAAAGTAGTTAGTCATAAGTAAATAAAATAATTATTTAGTTATAATTATTATAACATGTATTATTATACACATCTATTATGAGAAATGTAGCATGTTATCACAACTTTTTCATGTATGAACAAAATATAGCAAAAACATCTAAACAGATTTCCCAGTGTCCATCATGTTAAAATTACCCAGACTGCTCTGCTGCTCTTTCTCTGCTAGACAGCTCTGTGATAAACATGGGAATTTGTGTTGAGTTCGGCGATTGGTAGTCCGAGCAGCTTTGGTAAAGTTTAACAGTAGCAGCTCTGTTGTTGTTCTAGGAGGAGTAAAAATATCAGTGCTGGAATGTCCGAAGGACCCAGAAGAGCGCTCAGCATGTAGAAGACTGTGTTTGACTCTCTCAGAAGCTTTCCAAAGTTGTTTTTTCTCTAAATGCTATCAGTCAGTGTCAAACTGCACATGTGCAATATGTTGCTACAACCTGATTCTACACACCGACCAAATGAACACACAATTGGTTGAAAGATTCTTCACTGAATTCAGTTTTCAATACCTGTCTTTCTCTCTCAACTAATTATTCCTCATCCTCGAACCCTGTATCACTTCTACTTGATCAGCACTTGTTTTTCTCATGTTCATTTTGCTTTATTGGCATGACATTTTGGGTAACACTTTTGATAATAAAAGTTCATGAATAAGGATGTATAATAATGTGTTTATATGTAAATTAAACATTATAATGAACTAATGATGAGTTAAAGCATGCACTAATCATGAACGAACTTTAGCTGCAACATGAGTCACGTGTAAATAACGGCTACCTTAATTACTTGATAGTACATGATTGTTTAATTAATGTATTATTTACCACATTAGTTTATGCTTAATTTAACCATCATGAACGCATGATATGTTATTGCATTATTATATGGTGACTTTACTTGGAGGACAAATGATCATTAAGCCATTCTTAACTACTCATGAACACCTTATTCACGTCAGTCTTGTGCGTTTACTCTGAATAACAACAGAAAAGTGTTGTCAACATCAACAGTTTAAACATAGGAGTAGTTAAGGATGAGTTGATGGTGATGTGCCCCTCCAAGTAAAGTGATGAAATAATTATATAACTCAAGAGTTCATGTTGGTTACATTCAACTTAAACTTAAACGTTCATTGATACATAGATTAGCAAAATGTACTACCAATTAAAGTAGCCTTATTCACACATGAACTCTTGTTGTAGTTAAAGCTAATTCATGATTAGCACACGGCTTAGAATAATGTTTAGTTTACATATTAGTACATCATTATTTATTTACTGTTTTTGTAAAATGTTACCATATTTTGTACAGCATTGACGAAGCATTTTAGATATAGAATATGTAATATACTGTCATTAAATTAATAAAATATACAGTAAATGGTAAATAAACGAGAGAGAAAAATCTGTAGAATTAAAACAGATACTTCTAATAATTAGATTATTTAAATAAAGCACATGGATTTAGTTGATTAACCATTTCTTTTTTTTATTTTTATTTTGGAAATTGGATTTTTATTAGTTTTTTCTTAAAAATAACATACAATAATTTTACAATTATATCAAATGTATACAGCTTCTTCACAATTTATAAAATTATCAATTTAGAAAATAAATAATTCAACAGCCAATAACAAAAGTATACAAATACTAAAAATAATAGTACAGAGCAAAACAGGATAGATACATTCACATTTTAGGTGAGGAAATGAAAATCACCCACATATTGTAATCACCATTCATTTTGGCCTACATTTTCTCATATGATACATTCTCAATCATAGATTCCATCCATAATTGAAGTGTAGGGCATTGAATATCCTTCCAAAACCTCAGTATTATATGTGCTGCTGTAGTAATGCTCAAAATTATAAGGGTGAACATGTGGAATCTCAGTTTTGTCACCTAAAAGGCATATCCTGTCCTGAGTGAGAGAGTGAAATTAAATCCCAAACATCTACCTAATTGTCTTAACACAGATTCCCAAAAGGTTGAATCTGTGTATGCATGAAAGTATTTACCAATCTCCTGTTTACATTTCCAACATTTGTTATCATCTAAACATCCTATTCTAAAATGTCACACTGGAGTGTAATAGTATGAAGTATCTTATACTGTGATTAACCATTTGTTAAGTTGTGGGTGTTGTACACATATTTTAGCCAGATTAGATGTCATTTCATCGTCTCTCAGTATACAGTAGAGTTTTCAGAGTTGTTTAATGTTTCAAATTGAGTAAAAATATTTTGGTATGTTGTGGTGTATTGGAGCAGAAGATTGTCTCAAGAAGTGTCTTATCTCTATTTAATTTGTGTCACAATTTTTACATATTCACTGCTCTTTAGGATGCCAGGATTTTATCTCCATTTTTCTATTTCCTTTTCTCTCTCTCTCTTTCTCTCTCTCTGATGAGGTGTTGTACTATTAGAGTTCTGTTTCCCTGGAGACCGGAATCTTGGAGTGGGTTCTGGAATGTTTCTTTCTGAATAGAATCATTATAGTCTCAGATCTTCATCTTCTTAGACTGCATGCATATAATAAGAAATACTCAGATTCTTCTGTTAGCAGGGGTGCATTATGTATTAGTACATATCATTTAGTGCAGTGAGTTCAGATGCAACAGCATCTAGATGCTGTCTGAAAATTTCTTCTAAAAGAAAGAAGCCTCATATGTTTATGTTCAATAATTTCACTTTCAAGGCAATAAAAATAAAGTATTATTTGCCACAAACGTGAAACTGCTAAGCCTTCATACGTGAGCCTTAGAATAACTTTGAGAACATTTCAGCGGGTACTTTTTGAACTTCGAACATGGCATGGTTGCTGGGGGGCTGGTCTGAGTGTTTCATGAACTCTAGGATATGTAGAGAATGGTGTGAAAAAGAGAAAATATTCAGCAGATGATGCCAGAGTTAAGAATACAATAACCAAGCACATATGAAGACAAAAGTAACTCAAATAACCACCAAAACTGAGTTCTGCAGAAGAGCATTTCTGAACACATCAAACTCTGAAGCAGATGAGCTACTGATGGCCACATTTACACTCTTTTCAGTTAAAAACAGCAGTCTGGGGCTACAATTCACATGTGCTTAACAAAATTGGACAGTAGACTGTTGGACAAATGTTGCCAGGTCTGATGAGTAGTCTGATTAAAGCTTAGCTATTTTTTATGTGAATATTTAAATGTCATTTTTCAATTAAAGGCATTATGAATATTAATTGACAATACAAAGTTATTGGAATATATAATATACATGGAAATAAATATATTATATTAATGTATAATATTAATCTATAATAATTAATATATAATATTAATATACAAAGAGTTTTGTTGCGGAGGTCTTTATTTAACAGTGTGCTGGCCTGCATGAAATCTAGGGATGTAACGATTCACTTGACTCACAATTCAATATGATCATCCATACTATAATCTCATGATACGATTTAGTCACAATTTTCTTAAGGTAAAGAGCACTTTCATTTTACAAATTGCTCTTTTTAAAACAAATAAATAAAAAAAGAATAATAGAAAATAAAGACTAATTGATATAAACAAACTAAAACTGACTTCTGAGATTTTACTTTTTAAAAAAGAATTATCAGCATTTCTTTGTTTTCTGGCATAAACCGACGTCTTTGCACATTTACAGTGTCCTCTGCTGAAAAAAAAAACAAACACTTTCACTAAGGACTGAGATGGCTGCTTTGGAGAGGTAAGCCTTTCCTAAAGCAGAGAGCAGTGTGTACAGAGGTGGTTAGTAGGTCCTTTGCTCCAGGGGACTGGCCACTGACATAAAATACTGATTATAAAATGGCTAATTATATAGTAAGATAGACACAAGAGTTGAACATGATTATGAAGGTAAATAATTAATATTACTTGTATAATTAATTAGTAATAGTTTAAGTGCGATTACACTTACGAAGAGATAATCTTGAGCATTTTTAAATATTAGTAATAATAAGCAAATTATTAAAATATGCATAAATTAATTTGAAAAGGAGAGGGTAAAAATAAACTAATGTCTGCTTCTGTAACAGAACAACTCTCTTTCAATCTGAAAAACATCTTCACACTTTTTTTCCCCCACACTTTCGCTGATGCATCGTGTGATCTCTGTAGCACTCGTTGGAACAAGTGGAGTTGCAAATCATCCTGTCCTTGTGGTTTGCTTATTAATACTATTTTTTTTTTTATGTAGACATCTGTGACAGTAGTTTTACATTTGTGCTGATAATTTACGTGCATCATATTTGTTGTTCAGTAAGTGTAAGTAAACATTTTTTTGCAGTATTTGCACACAGTTTGTGTTTTGTCCGGCGCACTTCACCGCTGTCATTTCACGCTGCAGCCCCAGCTCTTGCTCGCTGCTGATTTGCAGGTAAAGTGAGTTTGTGCCTTTAAACACAGCACCACCTCTATTATAAAAATTCCTTCAAGATTTCTACCGGTTTGAATCATCACCTTTTTAAATAAATTTTCAACTAGCTCATGGTGAATCGTTACATCCCTAATTAAATCCTTTGTTTATACCATAGGAGAGCATGATTAGTAAAAAACTCCACATTTCTTGCAGAGTACCTACAACCAAAGAATAAAATTCGGATGTAGAGGTCCTTAGGACTCCAGAAAGACCAGCAGCTTCAAATATGCTGTTTTTTTGTTATTGTTGCTCTACTTAATTATTATGTTAATAGAAACTTAATCGAAACTTTCCTTAAAGAGACAGTTCACACAAAAAGAACTGTTCTGTCATCATTTACTAAATGCTGAATGCTGGCACCCATTGACTTCCATAGTAATCCTCCACCCTAACTGTGGTATACTAAAAAAAAAAAAGGTGATTCGACTCAAAATTGTAAGGCAACTTGCTGAGCTTTTTTTTGAGTTGACTCAACTTTTAACCCAAGTACTAAACTTGACTCGATTTAAGTTGAGTAAACTCAAAAATGTCCTAAAGCTAGTTGCCTCAAAATTTTAAGTTGAGTCAACTTTTTTCTTCTTCTTCTTCTTTTTTTTTTTTTTTTTTTACAGTGTAGTCAATGGGTGCCAGCAACCAGTTTATGGGTGAACTATTCCTTTAATAAGCCTTTATCCATTTTTCTGTTCCCTTAATCAGGGGTTTTCAAACTGTGGGCGCCAGCACCAATTAATAGGGCCTCGAGACATTGAGTCGTGTACTCGAGTAAATTATGATGACAATTTTTAATGTTAGCTCCACATCTAACTATTAGGCACCTGTAGAGTTAATGCATTAGATAAAACATTTACAAATAATATTAATAACTGGGTGCTTTTTAAAATGAATGATGGGGAATGAAAGTAAAACCGGTGAGCTGTCTGACAAAAAAAGTGCCCTTCTGAATCAAATCAGCAAGATGCCCTTCTGAATCTTTCACTAACTTTGAAAACACTACTGACAATGTTTACATGGACATCTGTAATCTAGTTATTTGCCTTATTGGACAATAATATAATTAAGGTGTTTACGTGTAGTGCTTTCATGTTAGTGTTTCCTGTAGTTTTAGGTGACTTTAACTGCAGTTCAGCAGTTTTACTTTCACTCATGAACATTTCATTCATGCCCCCATGACAAACTGTAGTATTGGGCGCAAATAAGGAGTAAGGACTGGTGAGAGTGTTTTGGAATTTAATAACACACGCCGACTGGAAGAAAAAAAACTTCTGCATTTCACAATGTATGTGTGCGTGGTCCTTTACTGACAGCCGCGTGTGTGGATCTTATCCGAAAATATGGCGAAAAGTCCCACATGACGGTAATAGTTTGATCGCTGTGTTTACTTCAATAATGCCACTAATATATGCAAACTCCATGTCTTAATTTTATTTCTGTTTAGTTCAGTTATGACTT
Source organism: Danio rerio (assembly GCF_052040795.2). Taxonomy (NCBI): domain Eukaryota; kingdom Metazoa; phylum Chordata; class Actinopteri; order Cypriniformes; family Danionidae; genus Danio; species Danio rerio. Next base: position 28,483,847 of record NC_141028.1, read on the forward strand.
TAGTCGAATTAAGGTAATCAAAAATAGCTGTTTACATGGTGACTCTTCATAAAAGTATTGTCACTTAATTATTCATTCATTTTCTTTTCGGCTTGGTCCCTTTATTAATTCGCCAACTCATCCAGCAGTTTTTTACGCAGTGGATGCCCTTCCAGCCGCAACCCATCTCTGGGAAACATCCACACACACACACTCATACTCATACACTATGGACAATTTAGCCTAACAAATTCCCCTGTACCGCATGTCTTTGGACTGTAGGGGAAACCGGAGCACCCGGAGGAAACCCACGCGAATGCAGGGAGAACATGCAAACTCCACACAGAAACACCAACCGAGCAGATCCGAGCCGAGGTTTGATCCAGCGGCCTTCTTGCTGTGAGGCAACAGCACAACCTACTGGACCACTGCGTCACCTAAAGTATTGTCACAATTGTATTAAAATCTATTAAAGTATTGTTGCCCATGTAAATGTACTCAATATTCGACTCAAACACACCGTCAGGGCTCTGCGAACTTGGCTTTGCGAAGCAGCATTTTCTGTATGTGCGTACATCAAAAGCAAGTATGCTATGGCTTACACTTATTGACAGTGAAAGATGATTTACAGTTAGTCGTGTTAGGGATCCAATGATGTTGTCCTCACAGAAACAGGCTCAGCCATCTGAATCAGGTGGGCTATATTTATGTCTCAATGTAATTAATGCTATTAAAACGCAGCAAGTACTAAAAGTTTGAAAACCCCTGCTCTAAATCAATCATAAATCTTTTGGCAGTTTGATAATGTTCTTCTTTTGTAAAATGTTAGTTGTTTTCATTCCTTTTGAAAGACATTCCACTCTTTTATGTTTAATTTTTAAGAGACAGCAGGTGAATAAAATACTCATTTTAATTAATAGGGTGTTTATGGGATCCTTAAAAGTACATTCCCCTATTTAATTCCAAAGTTCACATAGAGGTGGATTTGCGGTATGGTTTATGAAATAGCTGCAGGTGCAAGAAATCTAACGTTATACATAAAGAATATGACGTGATCCTTTAAGGCTCTTGCAGAGAAGTTCACATTAAAAGTCAGCAGTGATTAAACAATAAGAAAATGCAGAGATCTGGATTTGGCTTGGAGCCCATTTAGTGTGGTCTCATCTCAAGTCCCTGCTAACACTTGTCAAGAGACTCTCGCTTGAATAAATCAGTAAGCAGAATGAACAACCGCAGCAAGGACAAACCAATGTGTTCTCAATTAGCCGCCTCCTGATGTGCAAGACAGAGGCAAGGAAACAATGATGGGTGAGAAAGGGGACGTCCTGAAAAGAGAAAAAGGCGGAACGAGGAGATGTTGAGGTGATGCTTTGCCCCAGATGGTTTATGGTTAATGGTGTAATTATCTGCTTTTGAAGCTTAACAAAGAGCGTCTGGAACTAAATGCTCATCCCAGTTAGAGAAAGCGAGACGGGACGCCTGACAAGCTGATCTCTCTTTCGCTGTCTCTCGCTGTGCAATTGTGTGCTCGGTTGATCAGTTCAAAACAGGAAGTGGGCCGGTGGCGATATTGTCTGTCGCTCTCACCCGCTGTCTTGCCTCTTTCTCTTTCTCGCTTCTCTTCTTTCAACATAATCCACCATTCATCGCTCCATTCATCCTGAAATCCCAAACGGCATGGTCACAGATGCATACACACACACTGCATTCTCATTAACACATGTGCTAGCGCAAACACAAGCTGAATGCATTCACACAGACTCATCATTGCCATTGAGACCTTGAACGAAGGCCCAAAACGCACACACACACACACGCTGCACACCTCTGTGGGATTGGGCTTTGAAAGAGATGCCTCGGCGCTCACATCACCATTGGGTTTGTTTGGTGTGGGGCTCAAAGGGAGTGAAATTCTTTTGTGTGTGTTTTGAATAGAAACTGAAGGCAAACATTACTTATTTTGTGGTCTTTAACCTAGCACTGACCACACAGCTTTAGAGAAAAGACTTTGCAAAATATGCTGCTATTTTTTGTTTATTTAGAGTCTAAAAAGTCAACACAAAAGGAGGTAATTAAATGAGCAGTGGTTTGGGTGAATTTAACTACGTTCAGAATTTAGGGTCAGTTTTAATATATTTTATTCCTGGACTTGTGGAGCTGTGCATAGATGAATTTGCTCTTTAGTGTTTGGACTTTCAGCAGTGAAAATTAAACCACAATGAAGTGAACTACACTGAACTTCAACTCTGAAAACTGGGCTGACACAGTTTCAATCTACTAGAACTTCTATGTTAAGCTGTTTTGACACAATCTACATTGCAAAAGCGCTATAGAAATAAACATGAATTGAATTTAATTAAGCTTAACTTATATTTTATATAGATTCAAAGTAACAGTTAGAAATGTAAAAGACTTCAAAAAGACATTTTAAATAGAACAATTATAATTTCTGTATACGTAAAACTAAAGCCATTCTGTTGCTTAAAGAGCCCCTATTTTGCATTATAAAAGGTCATATTTTGGTTTTGGGAGTCTCCAACAACAGGCTGAAATGCATGCAAGGTCAAAAAACACTTTCATTGTCTTCTAATATGCATTTATTTTGATCTAATTATTTCAATGACTCCCATTTGATTCATTTAGCGATTCATTTGTTCCCACACCTCTCCTGTGCGTGAGGCTATAGATATATAATCTGTTGTCCCAATGCAGGAATGCATTGGAATGTTATTGGAATGTTATCATTTGATTGAATGGGCGTTATCAGTGATTATCAGCTGATAGATTTGGGCCAGTAGGGGCCTTCTGCGTATACTAGTAGGGTCAGAAGGCTATTATCATTCATCCACATGGTTAATCAGCTATAGATCGCATATGGCTGGGGCCGGAAGTTAACGAGAATTATTTATATTTATTACATTTCCTATTAATTGTATTTTATTAACGTCTACTCCAACCCTAAACCCAACCGTCACAGTAATGTAAAAACAGATCTGGAGTCTTTTCTATTAATTTAGCTGATTAAGCATGTGTATGGTTTCACAGAGATGGGCTGCGGCTGGAAGGGCATCCGCTGCGTAAAAGCTTGCTAGATAAGTTGGCGGTTCATTCCGCTGTGGCGACCCGGATTAATAAAGGGACTAAGCCGACAAGAAAATGAATGAATGAAGCATGTGTATGGCCTACAAGTAAGTGCAGAAGGCCCCTACTGAGCCATATCCATCAGCTAATAACCACTGATAACGCCCATTCAATCGAGTGATAACATTCAAAGCGGGTGACTAAAGTGTTACTGCTGTATTATTTTTGGTCAATGAATACATTATCAATTTAGTGGAACAGTGGTGAAAACCACAAGCAAGATGTCAGAAGCACCAACAATGTTTTCGAGTACAAAAGGATTTAATGCCCTTAGGCTTTAAGAATTGCTGCTTTTTGGCAGTTTCTCAAATGTTGTTAAAATGACAAGACTGCTGAACTGTGCTGGGTGATTTATTTATTCACTTTTTATTTGTTGTTGTTGTTGCCTTTTTTTTTGTGCAAGGGTATTGCAATAATATATCAAATAAATCTCTTCTTGTCTACCACAGAAAAAATAAGGTCATGTTTGGATTGACAGGAGGATAAATAAATGATGACAGAATCATTTTAGGGTGAAGTAACTCTTTAAAGGAATTCGTAAAGAATCTTAGGATTTGCACAGAGACTCTGCATCAGTCAATCATGATGATAAAGGTTTAGTTTGAGCATGTAGGAGTTGTGAAATCCGTTTCACATATCACAGCGTTTCTCAATCATTCCTTTGCGCACACACACACACACACACACACACACACACACACACACACACACACACACACACGCACACACACACACACACACACACACACACACACACACACACACATTCCAGTAGGTACCCATGCATCACTGGCTTGTCTTTCTGTTAGCACAGTAATAGGAGTAGGATTCAGGTTGTGTGTGTGTGTGTGCATGTGTGTCTATGTGTGTGTTTGACACTTGTTTGATGCTCTTCTGTCACACAGAGTATGTGAAGGCCAGAGAGTCTTTCAAATCAGCTGACGGTTAATCAGGATGGAGGTCAAGACCCTTGACCATGAAGTTATCCATGTTGTCGTCTCCTACCCAGACACAAAAAACAGAGCTCAAACTAGCCTTATACACACAGAAATGCTCTCACCCACGCTTCTTCTAACAGACGGCAGGCTGTAGTTCTTAAAGGAGACATGCTGTGGAAATACAGTACAGCAAACAATGCTCTGTCACTCTGGATATGCTTGCCAGTTTATTCCACCAGAAACAGTCAAGGTAAAAGCTATTAAACTTTTGTTCAATGCACCCTTCTGCAGAATGCAGGTTTTTAGAGGACACAAAAGTATTAAGTAGGGAATTTTGAAGAAGAAGTTGTTGAGAAGGTTGTTTTGTAGGTAAATATTGGTGCGTTGATTTTTATGGAAGTGGCTATTGGCAGCCAGTGTACATTGTTGAACAGAGGTGTGATATGCAGCATTTATAGGTTGTTAAAGACACCTTTGGCATCATATTTTGAATCTGTTACAGAAGCTTGATCGTTGATAGATGGATGGCTGGGAGGCCAGCCAAGAGTGCATTGCAATAATCCAGCCAGGAACAAGAGTTTGAGCAAGGAATTGTTTAGCATGCTTTGAAAGGTAGGCTCTGATGCACATAACACTGTACATAGCATGATGTGTGCTGTTCTAGTAAATTGGTCTGTGATTGTCTGTTCTGCTGATTATCAATAATAACTTCAGGTTTCTGATTGTCCTGAAATCAGTTATGGTTGATGCAGAAAGCTGGATGTAGAGATGTTGTGTTAAAAGCCCTTCATCCAGCAAGAAATGTCTGACAGACATGCTGATACAGTGTATGAGTAGCTATCATAGGCTCATCAGGCTGGAATGAGAGGTAGACTTAGCAAATCATAGCATGATATAGTGTCATTATGGAGTTATTAGAATAATAGCGATGGGAAAAGCCATGCTTTTGACTGACAAACCCTAGTGGTGCCATGTAGATCAGTGGTCCCCAAACTTTTTATCACCACAGACCGGTCAATGCTTTACAATTTTTCCACGGACCAAAAGGTTGCTAGGTGACCATCAACCATTTTCTCAGAGGATGAAAAGCTCACAAAATATTTCTGTCACTCTGATACAAGTTTTATTTCTGGAAAAAATTACGAAGCTTCAGTTCTTTTCAAGTGACTCGTGGTGCATTTCCGGAATTATTTCAACTGGGCGCGTCTGGAAGGTGTGAGTGTGCAAGCAGTGCACCTCCATTGGAAATAACAAACTTGCGCAAACTCTAGAAAAGCGATATGCGAATGGCCCTAAAAGAAGGGGTAGTGGTATCCCTATTCTCTTTAGCTTGAAGGCGTAGGGCTAAGGGCAAGGGGTATACACCCCTTCAAACGAAGATTTTTAGGACCACACTCAAAACCAAGGAGTAAGAAAATTTTCCCAGAATTAGCAGCCACAGCTGCACCCGGAAGTAAGGAGATCCACTAATTAGTATTTTTTGTCATTATTACGAACTTTTACAACAAACAAACAAGTTTTGACATATTCATAACCGTGTTTGTGTTTTACCATCATGCTTTTAAACAAAACGCTAAAATAAAAACGATCTATTCGCGATCTATAATCCCTAATAATAACTTCTGTACAGCAGACCCACAACATTCTGACACTCGATGACACTGGAATACCCTGTCAGAAAGTTTAGTGGCTGTCAATGGGCTTTTTACAGTGTCTGCTATAATGTTAATGTTGTTTCTGGTGGGTTTACATTGATGAATATGGCCACTGTGTTAAATACACAGTATTACGATCTTATTACCACATTAGATCATTATGATAACATAATATATGCCTTCTGTCATTTCCTGAAGATTAATACCAAAAAAATAGCACAACTGGAATCACTCCAGCAGTCGTGATCGTTTGATCTCATATTAAGCAAGAGATGGCGATGACGTGTGCAGGTGCTGTAGTGCTGTCCCAATTCTTAGGGGTAAATTTTGAAGCCCTTCCCCTTAACCCTCGGTTGTAAGGTCCTAGGGGAAGGGGTAGGGGTACAAAAATAGAATTGGGATTGGGCCTAAATCTTGCCACTTGTTAACGTCACTTATCCAAAACACCTTGAAACACCTGTTGGAAAGGTACCAGAGTGAAGGCATGTGCTAATGATGTAAGTGCAAATAAAACTGAAGAAGAAATGGTTTGTATAAGATGGAACAGGACCATCCCGACAAATAGTAGAATGATTGGAAAGAATTAGTTTACAAACCAATGCCTACCGGAGCAGAGATGCATCTATTGTACAGGATATATAGGTTATCATAATGTATATAAAAATACTCAATATTATTACAATTACCACTTTAACATAGCGGTAGGTAGCACGATCACCTCAAGAAGGTTGCTGGTTCAAGCCTCGGCTAAATCAGTTGGCATTTCTGTGTGGAGTTTGCATGTTTTCCCCGTGTTCGTGTGGGTTTCCTCCGGGTGCTCCAGTTTCCCCACAAGTCCAAAGAAAAGTGGTACAGGTAAATTGGGTAAGCTAAATTGTCTGTAGTCCATGAGTGTGAATGGATGTTTCCCATCAATGGTTTGCAGCTGGTACAGCATCTGCTGCATAAAACATATGCTGGATAAGTTGTCGGTTCATTCTGCTGTGGCAGCCCCAGATTAATAAAGGGACTAAGCCGAAAATGAATGAATGAATGAATGAATAAAAAAATGTCTTAATGAACTTACATTTTTTTTTGCACATTCACAAAAGTCTGTGTTGTAAATATGTATTGTGATAAAAAAGGCAGTTATTCGAGAATATTTTCCACACAAGCAGCTCATGATATTAGTGTTATTCATTTTTTTAATGCTGTTTATGGCTGGTACATTTTCCTAAGCCAGTGTCAGGTTTGGCAAATTGTGACTTTTCAGACTATAAAAACCATCTGTCTTCTTGTGTTTTTCTTTAATGTAAAAAAAAAATGTTTTATGTAATTTAAGCTCATATTCTTTTGGATTTGAAGGGAAGCATCTGATAATAATTCTGGTCTGAATCTTGTAATGGGAAAGAACCATGATAACATTTGAAAATGTGTTTATGTGTAAGCGGAATTCATGGGTGGATGTGCACCGCTCTCCATTTAATGCTTGTTAGTTTTAAAGCAATTCTGTAGATTAGCTTCGAATGCTGCTAATTAACATGGTTACCGTTGCACCCGTTCTGCAGAAAGAGGAGGTACGCGTATGTTTTTGTTAGGGTTTTCAGATAAGCAGTGCATGACCACATCACAGACGTGCCGCTTGGCAGAGCTCCACAATCCTGCTGCATTACAACTCATGCATGCCGTCTGATCTTAACAGCAAATTCCAGCCCTAGTCTGAATCTCACAGAGAGCTCTACGTTTATTAAAGGGATAGTTAACTCAAAAAATGTGAATTATGTCATTATTCGCTCACCGCCATTTCTCTCTAAGACCTGTTTTTACTTGCTTTCTGCCAGACTGAGCTGGTTATGGTTTTCCCATGTGATGAATGGAAATGGAACAGTGAAAGCTTCAAAATACTACCATAAAAGTGGTCTATTTGACTAGTGTGCTTTTCCCAAAGTTCTTTGATGCCATACAATAGCTCTGTGTGAAAGACAGACCTCCAGTGAGCTGTAACTGCTGCGAGCGGATCCTTCAGTCATTCACAACTGGGTCCAAATAATTCAGACCTTTTTAATGAAAAAAAAAAAAAACGAAATTTAAGAATAATTTTGCTGTTGCAGTACAGCCAAAACCTCCTCTGAATATGAATATAGGCACATATAGTGCGTCTGGAAAGTAATCATAGCGCTTCACTGTTTTCACATTTTTTAATGTAAGTCTTATTCCAAAATGCATTAAATTCATTTGATTCCTCAAAATTCTACACACAATACCCCATAATGACAATGTGAATAAGTATTTTTTGAAATTGTTGCAAATTTATTAAAAATAAAAAACCTCTAAATTGAGCTCGGGTACATTCTGTTTCCACTTATCATTCTTGAGATGTTTCTGCAGCTTAATTGGAGTTCACCTGTGCTAAATTCAGTTGATTTGACATGATTTGAAAAGGCATACACCTGTCTATATAAGGTCCCAGGGTTGACAGTGCATGTCAAAGCACAAACCAAGCATGAAGACAAAGGAATTGTCTGTAGACCTCGGATACAGGATTGTCTGAGAGAAAGGATTGTTATGAGACAAAAAACTGGGAAAGGTTCCAGAAAAATTTCTGCTACTCAGAAAGTTCCAATGAGCACAGTGGCCTCCATCATCTGTAAGTGGAAGATGGTGGGAACCATCAGGACTCTTCCTAGACCTGGCCGGCCATCTGAGCAAGATCAAGTGATCAAGGGAGAAGGAGCTTAGTCAAGGAGATGATCAATAACCCGATGATCACTCTGTCTGAGCTCCAGCATTCTTTTGTGGAGAGAGGAGAACCTTACAGAAGGATAAACATCTGTGCAGCCATCCTCCAATCAGGCCTGTATGGTAGAGTGGCCAGACGGAAGCCACCCCCCACCTGGAATTTGCTAAAAGGCATCTGAAGGACTCTCAGACCATAGGAAACACAATTCTCTGGTCTGATGAGACCAAAATTGAACTCTTTGGAGTGAATGCCAGGGGTTACATTTGGAGAAAATCAGGCACCACTCATCACCAGGCTAATACCATCCCTACAGTGAAGCATGGTGGTGGCAGCATCATGCTTTGGGGATGTTTTTCAGTAGCAGGAACTGGAAGACTAGTCAGGATAGAGGGAAAGATGAATGCAGCAATGTACAGAGGCATCCTGAATGAAAACCTGCTTCAGAGTACTCTTGACCTCTGACTAGGTCAGGGCAACGGTTCATTTTCCAGCAGGACAATGACCCACAGCACATCGCCAAAATATCAATGGAGTGGCTTCACTACAACTCTGTGAATGTCCTTGAGTGGCCCAGCCAGAGCCCAGACCTAAATCGTATTAAACATCTCTGGAGAGATCTGAAAATGGCTGTACACTGTCCCTTCCCATCCAACCTGATAGAGCTTGAGAGGTACTGCAAAGAGGAATAAGCAAGAAATTCCCAAAGACAGGTTTGCCAAGCTTGTGGCATCATATTTAAAAAGACTTGAGGCTGTAATTGCTGCCAAATGTGCATCAACAAAGTATTGATCAAAGGCTGTGAATACTGATGTACATGTAATTTTTCAAGTTTTTTATTTTTAATAAATTTGCAACAATTTAAAAAAAAAAAATTCACATTGTCATTATGGGGTATTGTATGTAGAACTGTGTAGAAATGTACTGTATATATAATATAATATAATATAATATAATATAATATAATATAATATAATATAATATAATATAATATATACTGTGTCTCTAAAAAAACAAGCAATAATATATCATACAAAAATAAGACTGCTTATTGTGCTGCAGAAATAAGAATGAATGCATTTCGTACAGGAATAACAGCGCAATCTGTGTAGTTCTTTTATTTACTTTTCTTTGCGATGACGTAATGATGGTGTAATGATGGTTTTTTTTTTTAGCTGCGTAAGGCCTAAATGAAAATGGTGTTTTCGAATGAAGAGTTTGATCAACATATTATATAATTACATCCATTTGTGATCTAATTACAAAATATAATTAAAGTTGGAGGTATTTTGACGAAATTCTGACAGAATTAATTTTGCTTGGATTTTTTTATATTGTGTATATTACATTATTTAATTTTCCAAAAAAGTAGCAGTGCAGATTTTATTAGTTATTAACTCATGAATTGGACATTGATGCCGTCCAACTTTCTGCTGTGGATCACAAAAGAAAATAACTCATTTGTTTTTTTGAATAACATAAGAATGAAGAAATGTTGACATAGGTTGCCTTCTTTAGGTGAACTATCCCTTTAAAAACATGTTTGATGACAGTTTACTGTCATGATGAAACTATTTACACAGAGCTGAAATGTAGCCAGATGGAAGGTGTTAAGAAGATGAGTAGAGCTGGACTGTATTTAGTTAGTTGATGTCGCTCCTGCTTGGTTAATATCACTTTCTCCTACTTCTCTCATTCATCCCCTTGAAAGCACATCCCACGGCTCACGGCTTCACTCAGCACACCTTCCGTCTTTCCTTTCATCTCTTCATCTCTCATCCCCTCATTTCCCTCCCCATTATTTTTGGATCCGTTCTGTTTTCTCTTGACTTTTCTTCGCTCTCTTTCTCTCTGCTTTCTGTTCAGGGAGACGCCTAGTTTCTTCATGGAGGTCCTGCTTTCCGTGGCTCAATTCAGGGTTACTGGGCTCATGAGTCCCTAATGTTGGGGGTCTTTTTTTCCTCTACGATGATTACTTTGGGGCCAATGAATGCTTCAGGGTCCACCGAGCTTTGTAGGGGCCCCTATTCTAGCTTGAAGACCTACACTCACACACAGTTGTTGTCTACTTGACTGCTAAACACCTGTTTGTAATAGTGTGTGTTTTAATGTTTATATCTAGTGACAGGGGGTGGGCTTATTGTGGATTTAATAGTTTATATTTGTTCTGTTGTCTAGTTTATCTAATTTGTCTTTTTCTGTGTTGTCTCTTTGTCTACTTCTCTGTATGTGTGTGTGAGACCGGCTTGTGCATTAGAGAGATTGTGTAAAGTCAATATCTGTTTATGCAATAGAGTTGCTTAGGGACTTTTATTTGAGTCAAACATACGAAAGTGTTTTAAATGCTGCTAGAAGTTTCCATTTATTGGTTCGTTTTAAAATGAACACATTGTTTTACTTCAGTCTTATCGAAGAAAAGTTATTTTCCTCCAAACACAAACAGTCCCGGGTCTGGCTGCTCTCTTTTTTGATGTTTTACAGAGGTTTTCCTCCAGTGTGTTTCATTGTGTTTAACTGAAGGTCACACTTTTCCAAGAAACAGACAAAATATGCACTAAAACCAACCTCTTCCTGGCTCTGTCATCCAGAGGTCAATTTATTAAATCCAATATTTAATTTAAAAAAATCCCTCGAAAATGTTAATATGATAATTACGGCTGCTGCAATATACTGTTCATAATCTTAAAGATTAACAATGAATAGTACATATATGTGAGTGGCACGGTGGCTCTGTGGTTAGCACTGTAACCTCCCAATAAGAAGGTGCTAGTTTGAGTACAGTTGGCATTTCTGTGTAGAGTTTGCAAGGAGTTTTTTTTTCCCCGTTCACTTGGGTATCCTCAGGGTGCTCCTGTTTCCCCCACAGTCCAAAGACATGCGCTATAGGTGAATTGGGTAAACAAAATTGGACGTAGTGTATGAGTGTGTGTATCAATGTGAGAGTGTGTGGGTGTTTCCCAGTACTGGGTTGTGGCTGGGTGGGCATCCGCTATGTAAACATATGCTGGAATAGTTGGCGATTGATTCTGCTGTGGTCACCCCTGATAAATAAGTGACTGAGCCAAAGAAAATCGAATGAATGAGAACCCGATTATATGACACACAATAATAAGAATGTCTAGAAGTCCCATTTTTTTCTAAAACAGCCCCAACTCTATATAGTCCCCCTTACTGTATATGAAAAAACATATTTTAATCCATAATTTTCCGGAATTGTCTTTATTGCTGAGTGTAGAGCAATTACAAGTATTTTATCAGATTAGTACAATCTATTCAAAGGTTGTCAATCAATTCAAAGCAATATTTTGGAGAATCTATTAATGTCTGATGTGAAGACGCTGTGCTACTACTTCATTCATTCATTCATTCATTTTCTTGTCGGCTTAGTCCCTTTATTAATCTGAGGTCGCCACAGCAGAATGAACCGCCAACTTATTCAGCAAGTTTTTACGCATCGGATGCCCTTCCAGCCGCAACCCATCTCTGGGAAACATTCACACACACATTCACACACACACTCATACACTATGGATAATTTAGCCTACCCAATTCACCTGTACCACATGTCTTTGGACTGTGGGGGAAACAGGAGCACCCGGAGGAAACCCACTCGAAGGCAGGGAGAACATGCAAACTCCACACAGAAACGCCAGCTGAGCTGAGGTTCAGGCGACCCAGCGACCTTCTTGCTGTGAGGCGACAGCACTACCTACTGCGCCACTGCCTCGCCCTGTGCTACTACTTATATTATAAAAATCATAACTGAGATGGTTTTAGGTAACCCAGGCTCATTCTGATTAGGTACCCCTATATACATTTCTGGAGAGCACCAAATACGTCCCAGGAGTTTTTGTTTTCGTGAATCCACCAGAGGCCGCTGTGTACAATTTTACAGATCTCAAATTTCTCTCGCAAGTGCCATTTAAGCCTGCTGTTCTCACGTAAATCCAACAGAGGCCGCTGTCGACTGACTGATTTACTGACTGATCAACCGACCAATAAACCCCACCCTTCCCCTTCCCCAAACCCAAGCAATAGTGTTTTCAATAGCACCAACTGACCCGCCTACCCCCTTCCTTAAACCCAACCGCAGTGTTTTCAAAAGCAAAAGATTTTTACCACATTTTCAGATGTTACCACATTCTCACCCTGTTATTTACTTGTTAATTTTATTTTTTTAGCTTTTGTTTTTGTCTGCCTGCTTTCTGCAACTGTTTTTCATTAGACTTGAACACTGTTGCTCAGGTCAACTCAGTCTCCAGAAATGTATATAGAGCTACGTTTTCAGAATAAGCCTATGTAGGTAATAGGCAAAAAGGACAATAGAAGGTTTAAATTAATAGTAAAATTGAAATGTATCTCAAGAGCGGTTCTGATTGCAGATTGAAAGGTTTATGTTTAGCAGCAGGGTTAGGATTGAGAATAGTAAGTTCTACAGAAACCAATAAATATATATATATTGCATACATGTGAGTGTTTGGGAAAGTTACTATTAAAAAGTAATCCATTATAATCTTGCATTACTTCTTTACAAACTAAACATGTTTCTTAGTTACTTTTTAATAAAACAAATGAGTTTTTATTTTTGTATACGTTTCCACTTTTGTTTTAACTATTTCTTCTGGGCTGGGATTTGTAATTAAATTGTTTTTAAATAATATAAGCCATAGAATTACTGTAAATCATGTTTTCACAGCTCTTCAGACAAAAAGTTACTCAGGTTTATTTTGGAAATGATATAGTAATGGATCATTTCAGTCACTTGAAAAAGTAATCTGATAACTTAACTCCCGTTCTTTAATGCATTACTCCAACACTGCGCATGTGTGTCTGTGTGGTGTGTTTGTGTGTAAGTGAGAGAGTGCATATGTGTATGTGTAAGGAAAGAATCCCCTTACTGGTAACTGTAGTAAAGCTGAGGTCTACACAGGTCAGCTAAAGGTGTTCGCATCGGCACAACAGGGAAATCAGGGAAGAAGACGACAGCTTCACAGAGATGCAACAGGAAAGCTGTGATTGGTGGTTTGGGCTTCCAGAGAGTGGGACACGGGGTCAAACTGACAGTCCAGTGAGCACACACAGTTTGATAGGCTACCTGCTGTGGAATCAGTGCAGTGCTCAGGGACTGCATTTAGAGGAAAAGAGGTATAAAGGTTGAGGAAGACAGGAGAAAGGGATGCTCGGGGTCACTCATGTGTTTGCCATGTGTGGGGAAAAACAGAAGACAGTCCTCGCATGAAAGAAGTGCTGTTTTTGTGTGTTTCAAGTCAGCATGAAATTAAAATGAAGACTGTTTACATTCCTAATAAAGGCTCCAGTTATTATTACGAATGATTCATCAGTGCATCTGTGGTCTTTTATTAAAATGTAATAACTTGCTCCACCTTTGAAGTAGCTTTTTAAAAAGCTCTTATTTTTGAGTTACTCAATGTCTATCATGTGTAGACATCTTTTGGTGATTCATTAATTCTACTTACAAAAAACCCTACTGAATTAAAGTGGTTGAAACTAGCATTTCGTGTTGACTAAGTAAGAGGCACTGGTTATCTGCCATAACAGTTTGAAGTCAAAATTATTAGCCCTCCTGTGATTTTTTTTATTTTTATTTTTTTTAATAAATATTTCCCAAATGATGCTTAACTAAGTAAGGAATTTTTCACAGTATTTTCTACAATATTTTTTCTTCTGGAGAAAGTCTTATTTGTTTTATTTTGGCTAAAATAAAAACAGTTTTCAAGATTTCAATATTATTAGGCCAATTATTCAATATTATTATTATTTTTTCAATTGTCCACAAAACAAATCATCATTATACAATGACTTAATTACTAACTTGCTTAATTAACCTAGTCAAGCCTTTAAATGTCACTTTAAGCTGAATACTAGTAACTTGTTAAATACCTAGTAAAATATTATGCACTGTCTTCATAGAAAAGATAAAAACGGGGCAAATAATTCTGACAACAACTGCATATTTAAACTTTTAGTTTTTACTTCTGAACTTATTTACCAGTATATTCTCTCTAGACTTAATGAAAAGCATGGGTATGACACCATTTAATTGATAATCTTACTTATTTGCTTATTGTTCATATAATAATTTCCTTTTATTATGTTAATAATACATATATTTTTTATTATGTGCAGGTTCAGATTACTTAAATGTGAGAAGATTAAGGAAAAAAGTTATATTGCTGTTAAGGATTAATATTTGTTGTTTCGAATAATAATTATTGTAAATGTAGGTATGCTGGTCCTATATATTGTACATACAGTGGTCATATTTTAAAATGTAAAAATATTTTACAGCTTTCAATTATCAATATGATTAATATTATGATGATTACTATTATTGTTACTTTTATTTAACACTGTATAATGTGTACCAGCAGTACCGTGGCACAGTGGGTAGCACAATCGCCTCACAAGCAAGAAGGTCGCTGGTTTGAGTCTTGGCTGGTTCAGTTGGCATTTCTGTGTAAAGTTTGCATGTCCTCCAGGTGCTCTGGTTTCCCCCACAAGTCCAAAGACAAGTGGTATAGGTGAGTTGGGTAAGCTAAATTGTCCGTTGTGAATGAGTGTGCATGGATGTTTCCCAGTGATGGGATGCAGCTGGAAGGGCATCCGCTGCGTAAAACATATGCTGGATAAGTTGGCGGTTCATTCCCCTGTGGTGACCCCAGATTAATAAAGGAACTAAGCCGAAAAGAAAATGAATGAATGAATAATGTGTAATTTATTATTATTTATGTTAAAATGTGAACAAGATGACTTTAACTTTGAAAAATACAGTAGTCATGTCTTAATTTATAACCCAACTAGGGTTACATACATAATAAATATGGAATGAGAGATTCTTACACTCATTTAATTTGTGTACCTACTTTAGCCCACAAAACAGTTGTCACATGGTGTCTGTCAGGTGTGTTTGGAGGCCAAGACATTAACAGAAATTTCAAGTTCAATTCAATGATGATTTATTAACATTACTTAAATACAATATTGCCAAAGAAATATGCATGTACACTAAGAAAATAAATTTATCTGTAAAAAAAAAAAAAAATATATATATATATATATATATATATATATATATTAGGGGTGTAACGATACACAAAAGGCACGGTTCGGTTCGGTTGACGGTTTTGGAGCCACGGTTCGGTTCTGTTTGCTGTGGGGTTAGGGTTGATGTCATGTTAACAGCAATACTAAGGGACAATTCACTTAATAACAAGAACATCTTACTTTTTTCTTTATTAACTTTGTCATCGCATTTTTAGTACAGTCAGGATACCCGAGTAAACAACTAGAATTAAATAAATACCTCCAATATAGACTAGTCAGAAAAAAACTATTCTCTTTAGTGCAGCCATCTTAACTAAGTAAACTAAAATTAAATAAATAACTGCAGTGTAGACTAGTGAAAGATCTTCTTCAAAAACACCATAATATCCACATTCTCCGATGAGAGGCTTGATCTCTGTGCAGACACAGACGCTCATTTTTAATTATATGGTTTCATTTAGATAGATAGGCTAGGTTTCCGTTTAAATTAATGAAAAATATACATATAATGTGTTTGTAAAGTGTTTTTTCATGACATATTCACCAGTAAAATACATTGCGGTTGTGTCTGAAACTAATGTTAGGGTTGTAGCCGGCTGTATGTTTGCCTCTCGATCTCTCTCTCTCTCTCCCGCTCCCTCTATGCTGGTCATTTATGTAGGTCCGCCTTCATGACAGCTGATGCCGGTCATTTCTGTAGGTCCGCCTTTTTGACAGCTGATTGGTCAGGAGACCGATCTATCATCATTTGGCGACACAGCGCGGGAATGTATAAAGCATGTCAGGAAGAGCAGGAGAGAGAGCGCTTTTTCCTTTGATCTCGTTTTTCGTGTATTTTTCTGACATGATTATGATTTTCGTTGTTTTTGCTTAACTTTCGTCTGGGTAAAATTATTTTGCATTACTTTTGCCCACTTTAAGAAATTTTGTGAGGTTTGTACATTTTTATTTCAATTGATTTGTATATTATTTTTTAGCTCCGCTCCTTCCCGACAATATAGCTGTATCTCCTCAAGTTCAGTCTTAGTGTAAGGTGGATAGGGAAAATGTCATACGATTTCCATTTTGCAAACACGTAGAAAATGTATTGTTAAAGACATCAGGTAAGAGGTGAAGGTCATCTTTGTTCATTTTATTCAGTATAGGGAAGAATGCGGCCCACGGCGCTGAAGACCTTTTTTTTCTTTTCATCAGTTTTAGCGAGGTAAGAGGGGTTATTCATGAGTTAGAATTGTTTTATTATATTTATTTCTTTTGTTTGTCTTCACTATCACCCCCTTGCTCGAGTTTAACTAATTTTTGTTTGATACTTTTGTTTGAATTTGTTACTTTATTATATTATTTTTATTAGTGTAAATATTTCTCTTTTTTTGTATATTTGGGCATTATTCTGGTTTTACTTTTGTACATTAAATCACTTTTGTTGGCAGTTCTGTTGCTTACACCCTCACATTGTGAAATTACCCCACTTTTTAAATGTTTTTCCTTACAAGTAAGTTTCGTGAAACAGTTGAGACAGGCAGGCGCTTTGTCTACGACACAAATTCTATTCCTGTACTCAACTGGAAAACCAAAATGTTTCCACACAGATGACTTAAATGTGTCTGGGGGATCTGCAATCTCAGTACTATGTGAAGCAGCCATCCTGTCCAGTAGTAACGAGTGTGATGCTTACTCAAGTCACATGACATAACATGCACTAAAATACAAACTTTAGAATATAATATTTAGAACAAATCCTCATCATTACTAAAACAATTTAATCAAACATGATATTAAAGATGTGTTTAAATTGGTTCAATTAGTTAGAGACAAGTGACGTCAACCTCAACAATGGGCAGCAGGGGGCGTGAGAGTACCGCGGTACGCCACAAGAGTTTCGCGATACGTATCGTGGTTGGTGTATCGCGATATTTCGGTTCGGTTTTAATATCGTTACACCCCTATAATATATATATATATATATATATATATATATATATATATATATATATATATATATATATATATATATATATATATATATATATTTATTTATTTATTTTGATGGTCAGTTTGTTTAATTTAAGTTACATTGCAATTACATGCCAACTAATTCTCATCAGACTATAAGTAGACTGTTAGGTTGGGGTTGGGGTTGGGTTTAGGGTTAGTGTTAGTGTAAGTTGGCATGTACTTGCAAAGATTCTTGTAGTCAGTTAAATGTCTGTTGAAGGCAGTATCAACAGATATTAAGCAGACAGTCTACTAATACTCAAATGGACCATCAAAATAAAGTGTTACCTTAGGTTTTTGCATAAACAAAAATTTATTTTCAGTATCATAAAAATGCTTATCATATGAAAGTGCTGAAAAGAAGAAAAAAAGAGTTGCTTTGATCACAGTAACGCTGTTCATGTGTTTGAGATGTGATGCTAGAAGGTCTGCGATATGATGGAATGCTCTCTAATGTGTTTGTATGAAACTGTTCATCTTTCAGCCTGGTTTTAGTGAGATTGGAGCCAGGATGGCTGAGGAATGTGCTGCACTGTCAGTGCAGGTGCCTCTCCCAGAATGCACCTCTCTTCTTTCTGTGATGTCATGATAACATCAGCCTCCTGTCATCGTGACAATGACTGCGCTGTTGACCCCTCCTTCAGACCCTCATAATTACCCCGTGTTCGATTGTGATTGGTGGGGGGGTCAGACTAATGGGGCGCCTCGTGTAAGTAAACCACAGAGATAAACTCATGCCAGACTGAATTACAACACTACATACACACATACTCACTCACTCTATAATTCACAGTTCAGACTCCGCTGGGCTCCAGCGCACTCACACAGGACGAGTAATAATTACGTGGAAATGAAACCTTTCATTTAACAATGTCATCTGTCCCTTTGCCCTCTTCCGCTCTCGCTTTCATTCCCTTGTTTCCCCATCATCAAGATGAAGTGAGCTGAAATGCTTCTCTTTCAAGTGCATGTGCCCGCCATGTGTTCAGCCTGTGAGTGTGTGTATGTGACTGATTGACTGTGGTGAAAGCGAGCTGCCAGGACAAACCAAACCAACATAAATCTGCACTTAACCACAAAGGCTCCAACAATTACACAAAAAAAACTGATTCAAAAGCGAGTGTTGCTGCTTGTATAGACCACTGTCATCCAAGGGAGCATCACATCTCTCAGGAAAGCTCTACATAGGTAGCAACTGATTCTAACAAACAAATAGCTTCTATGATTGAGATGTGACTTTGTAAGGGGCTTTGTAGGATCATATTCATGTATTAATAGCTTTTTTATTGTCAGTGTGTAAACTATGCAGCCAGCTCAGCCTTAAAAATAGTACATTTACAAAATAAAGTTTATACATGCACAGCACAATTCACTTTTACAAAATATAATTTGTAAGTTCAAAACCTGATTCAAAAAAACATAAAACCAAATGGTAAGTTCAAGACACGAATCAAAAATACATAAGTTCAATTAATAAGTTCAAAACACAATTTACAAATACACAAATCCAATTCCTAATCTATTTCATAAGTTCAAAACATAATTGAAAAATACACAAATCTTATTTGTAATTTCAAAACACGATTCAAAAATACACAAATCCAATTCCTAATCCATTTCATAAGTTCAATACACGATTGAAAAATACACAAATCTAATTTTGAAGATCAAAACATGTTTAAAAAATACACAAATTCTATTTATTTGACAAAAAATATTACTTGTGAATTCATGAATTGAGTGTTGTATTTATGAGTTGTGCTTTCAATTTACAAATTCGATTTTGTAAATGTGAATTGTGCTGTGCCATATATGGATTTTATTTTGTAAATGTATTATTTTGAGACTGATCTGACTCCATAGTAAACAGTTATAACAAAACCTAAAAATTAGACTCTCATTGATTTCTTAAAGGGATAGTTCCCACAAAATAATTCTACATTTTCATATTAGGACTTCCATAGAACCCCCCCCCCCCCCCCCCACCATATCTTTGATGGTTACTGGTTTTCAGCTTTCTTTAAAACATCTTCTTTTGTGTTCAACAGAAGAAAGAAGCTCATAAAGGTGCGTAACCACTTGAGGGTGAGTAAATAATGAGTACATTTTCATTTATAAGTGAACTAATCCTTACTTTTTCTTTGAAAGCCTGTAGACTGATTTTACATTAAGGACATTTTGCTCTTGCTTTGTGGAAATGATAAGGATGTGATTTTTTTTTTTAATTTTCACACACTCTCGAGAGCTTCTCTCTTGTTCAATGACACATGAAACAAGCAAGGAATAATTGATGATGGGCCATTGAATTCTTTGATAATGCACACCCGGAGACTGGAGAGAATTCCACTTATGCTATGGTTTCCAAACCTAACACTAATCAGATGTTGTACTTCATTTGACAGATTTTTATCCTCAAATCGCTCCTGTATGTGGAAATTTTCCGTAAACAACTTATCCTAAGCCTGTTGTTTTGATTTAATTTTCGACAGTTGTATGCTGTGAAATGACTAAAATCATGTGGCGCTGTGATATAGAGCCGTAATGTAGTCAAAATCTTCCTGAAACTACGCTAGCTGTGCATTAAATTGATATTAATTGCATACAGAAAGTTCATTAGCCAATCAGAATCAAGCATTTAACACATTTTAGGTTCATTGAAGATAAACGTCAAATTAAAGCGGCACTAACACATGCATCCACTGTAAGGCACATTTCACATGTTGTTGTCATAGGTGGAGTTAGCCAAACGCTAATTGTGAAATGGAACAATCTAATGTAAAATCAACATGAATGCCGTGGCAATGCCACCAAAGAAAGCTAAAATGGTTTTGTCAGAGGAAGTTAAGAAAAAATGAGAGACTGAAGGGACTTGAGCCCGAACATGAAATTGTATCAGACAGGCTTACACTTGATGGGACAAGCTGAAAGAAGCAACCAACTGCCATGTGATGATAAACATAGTGAAGTGTAACAAATGCTATTTTACCTGGTCAGTGAACATGGTTTCCAAACAAGGTGTCAGCTTATGTTGGTTCGGTCAAGTTAGTCAAGAAATGTGAGTTGTTTGAAACAACCAGTTTACATCAATGGCAACAGGCAATTGTGCATATCCACCACAAGAGAAAGCTGCAAGAAAAACTTTAAATTGCATAGTGTTGCTTTAAGTGACCATGTATTTATTTGCAGACCAATGTATGACAAATTTTGTACTTTGCTTAAAGAAGAAAAGGAGCAATTGAAGTTACAGAAAAGTTTTAACAGTCATGTAGCCTAATGTGAACTTTACATACCAATTAGCAGTGTTGGGGGTTACGCATTACAAGTAACGTGAATTACGTAATAATATTACTTTTCTAAGTAACGAGTAAATTAATGCAATACTTCTAAAAAATAGGTAATAGTATTTGAGTTTTTTGAAAATGTTATGGGAGTTATTTTTTAGTTTAATTATTTCGCTTTTAAAAAATAAATTGCTGAAATAAAATTAAAGTAGTCACAATGAACCATGCATTAAACGAGAAAATGTGTTCATAATATTAAATGCATCGGAGAAAAGGAAAGGGGGATCGTCTCAATGGACAGTGATTTTACGACAATATAGTAACGTAGCAAACACATTGCTTTAAACGTTCAACAATCTGTATATACAGCATGTATAGCTCTGTGGTCAGGAAGTTCTCAGATAACATTTTCCTAAAATGTTTTTTTCTCATTTGTTTTTTAAAATTAAGGTGTAGGTTATACAGTGTGTGGTTAATTGCAGAGCTCATCTATTAAAAAAGAAAAACAAGTTCTGAAAGAGATCAAGCCTCAGCTAACTCGCAAAAGTAACTCAAAAGTAATGTAACGCATCACTTACCATGAAAAGTAACGCAACTAGTTACTTTTTAAGGAGTAACTCAATATTGTAATGCATTACTTTCAAAAGTAACTTTCCCCAAGACACTGTTTTTCATCTTTGATAATCTGCAATGTGTTGTAAAGATTGACAGATATTACACTTTAATGTTAGCATGTATATAAGCAAACTGCAAACAATATCAATGAAAATAAATAGCAAACAAAATAAAAATAAAATAAACCATTTATATATTTTTACATTTACATTTTACATTTAGTCATTTAGCAGACGCTTTTATCCAAAGCGACTTACAAATGAGGACAAGGAAGCAATTTACACAACTATAAGAGCAACAATGAATAAGTGCTATAGGCAAGTTTCAGGTCTGTAAAGTCTAAGAAGGGAAGTATTAGTATTATTATTATTATTATTATTATTATTTTTTTGTTACAGTTAGTGTGATATTCAGAGAGGCAATTGCAGATTAGGAAGTGTAGTGGAGACTAAATAGTTGAGTTTTTAGTCGTTTCTTGAAAGTAGCGAGTGACTCTGCTGTTCTGATGCAGTTAGGGAGTTCATTCCACCAACTGGGCAGATTGAGCGTGAGCGTTCGCGAAAGTGATTTTTAATTATTTTCTCAATTAATGAAGCACATTTATGAGTTGCTTATTAATTGATATCTTGACTGAAATATATGCTAACTGTAATATGTTTCTTTACAAATTGTAATGAGTAGTTCTCTCAATTGCCAAGTTGACTTTTTACGACTGAATTTGAGTGATATAGGGCTTTTCTTATTCACAAATTGCTTCCTTAGAATTTGGCTGGAACATGTCAGGAGTGCAGCCTCGATACCTTGAAATATTTCTTCTATAAGCAGATCACTTCATTTTGAAATTGAGAAAAAATAATGTAGTGAATGCTGAAGGAGGTTGGATTTCATGGGCATAAGTATGTGTTATTGCACCATAATTTGATACAGTGTTGTGGAATGTGTTTGTGAAAGTGTGTGTGTCTGTGTTGGCAGACTTTTCATGCCACTTAGAGTGTTAAGAAAGCAGTGAAATTACTTTCTTAGCACATTTTCTCACTCTCTGTGTGTAATTATGCATGTGTTATTATATTATAATATAATGAAGGTCTTAAATTGCCTGTAATTACTGTTCTTATCCAGCAAATACACTCGTGTGTGCAGTCTGGTACTGATTTTATGTGCCTCTGGTTGATGGTCAGTGGTTTGATTGTGCACTTTATGTCTTTGAGAACATGATACGGCACTAGCTCAAAACAGAGCACATACACAGTATCCTTCGGCTGAACTTATAAGTGTACAACAAGAAAACAATAGGTTTCCTGTTTTCCATAACTGTTTTATATTTTGCTAACTGGATCTCTGTGTCTCACTGACACAATGATTTTATATACATTTTTTTTTGTTTTTCTTCTTATTTTGTTTATACTGTATGAGAGAGGGAAATGTGCAAATAGAAAAAATAAACTTTGAGTAATCGGTACATAAAGTATTTTGGCCAAACTGCATTTGGCAATGGTTTTCAATTGGATTTGCTGGGGGAATATGGTACAGGTATGGTACAAGTTTAGCTAATATACCAAGGTAGTGTTTCCTTTTTTTAAAATCTTTTTTGTGTCAAAAAAAAAACAAAAAAAAAAACAGTTAACAGCAACACATAGTTTGTAAGTTTGGAGACCTTATTCTGCCTCTAAATAAAAAGAAAAGTATAAAATTTATCTCCCTATTCTGACTATTTTTTCCTCACAATTTCAAGTTCATATTCTGCAATTTAGACTATTTTGAAGCTAGATATAGAAGTTTGCTTAAACTATTTTCCACCATTATACGTTTGTATCTTGCAATTCTGACTGTTGTTTTTGCTCAGAATTGTCATTTAAACTTGTAATTCTGAGAAAAAAAGATAATTGCTAGTTTACTCACTAAAAAAGTCAGAATTGTAAATATTATGAATTTATCCAAAGTATGAATTACCTTGGAATTTATACAAAAGGGGTACATCTGTTGACGGCAGACTGTAGAATTTACAATTGTGGCATATTCATAAAGATTTAAAAAATAAATGTATTTTCATACTCTGAAGGTGTGAGAATGTTCCCCTTCTTTCCCCTTTTTTCCACCAAAACAAATCTGCAGAGCGAGCATAATTGAACAGATTTTTGGAGAGGTGAAATTAAATGCTCTCATGGGAGTATAATGACAAAAGGAAGGTAATAAAGGAAGTTTTGAGCGTGATAAAGCAAAGGTGCGGAGGGCACACAGTGGGTGGAGCCTTTAGACACAAAAGCGTCCTGCCTCCCCTCCCCCTGCTCAGGCCCAGAGGGCAGCCTAAGGTCAGGCTCTCTCCCTGGGGCATCTTCTACTCTAGCCCCAGGCTTCTGACAGGCCTGTGGGAGTTTTTGGAAGGTCCTGAGAGAGGCCAGACCTTTATCCCTCAGAGACCTCACTTCACCTGCTTTCTCTTTTCTCTCACCTCACTTCCACACTCTCATGTCCAAACACACTTTCCAACATATTTAACATGATAATCACAGCTCTCTACAGTGAAAATAACTTTCTAATTTCTACACGCTTTAATATAATCAAGAAAGCTTCAACTATCAAGTTGGGATGTTTACCATTAATTACATCTGCTGGCTTCAATTTTAACCGGGTTGTAGTAAGGTCACTGTTTACAGCACTGCTAAATGCTTGCTGGTGAATTCATGGAAGTGTTTATGTTGTTGATGTTTTTTCCTTCCACAAACGTCTTAGGTTTTTTTCTATCTTTGTGTGTGTGTGTGTGTGTGTGTGTGTGTGTGTGTGTGTGTGTGTGTGTGTGTGTGTGTGTGTGTGTGTGTGCACATGGGTGTGAGAGTTTCTGGCCAAAGGGTTTTGATTAAAATCAGATATGTGTGAGTAAGGGGTCAGCAGATGGAAAAGCAATAGGAGACATGAGGCTAAGGGACCAGAATGGAGGATATGTTTTCTCCATCTTCAGGTGGAGAGGTTTGAGCGGATGGATTGTTGACGTTGAGTTGTTCATAATTCTCTTTGTGCATGTTTGTTCCGGTCTGATGTGGTCTGGCTGAGTTGTGCAGATGGAAGTCCTCACAGCGCCCCAAATTTAAATCACATGACACATCAGTGCTATAACACAGACCACACCAATTCAATCAGCTATAATCAGCTAAACTCTGCTATAAGGTATAAACTTTGTTTTACTTGTGTTACAAACCCAGACTTACAGCTAAATAATTGTGTAAGTATATTTAAAAAAATATGAGTATTTAATATTTGTATTTATTGTTTTTAATTTTTATTGAACACATATTCAACATTAACTTTTGTACCAGTAAACTCTTAAGTAACTGATTTTAATAGTAAAGTAGTTCTTGCATTAAGTTTAATTAAGGGATAAACCACATTTAAGGGATATGAATAAGGTCATGTAGAATTGGTAATGGTTATTAACATGTGCTACATAAATAATAATAAATAGCCAATATGTAAGGTAAGGTAAGTCTCCACAATTTTTGCATGACTCTTGTACATCACGACATTGGATTCTTTTTAATTCTCTGAATATTTGTATAATTAATGAACTGTTAATAAAGTTACAGAGGCAAGTCAGTGGGAGTTAGATGATAAAGTTATAAGATATGACAGAATCTGAAACACAATTGAGTTTAGCAATAATAAACAATAGCTGAACCCTGTACAGAGTAAGAAAAAATTATATAAAGTCATTGGATTTTTTGTGATTGGTTATATAGGGTCATAAAAGACATGCCTGATACCACAGAAGTGGTATCATCAACTGAACAGAGCTGGTCACACATGTTCATTCATTCATTTTGTTTTCCACTTAGTAGTCAGGGGTCGCCACAGCTGAATGAACTGCCAACTTATCCAGCATATGTTTTACCTTCCTGCTGCGACCCATCACTGGGAAAAACCCATACACACTTATTTACACACATACATGACGGACAATTTAGCTTACCCAATTCACCTGTACCGCATGGGTTTGGAAACTTACATGTCATGTTAAACAAATAAACAAAAAACATATATATTTATTTAAAAAAAAAAAACATGGTTGAAAACCATGTCATTTTCTTGTTTTAAGAGTGTTGAGTATATTCTGATTGTAAAGCTCCAGAATCAGATGTTTCCCAGATCTGACAAACAAAAATGTGGGAAAGAAAGATCCATAAAACTCGACCCAAATAACCATTTCACCTTGTAAGGATTATATGGTTCTTAAAAGAACTGTTACTATAGATCCTATAAAGAATGATCTTTTTTTAGATTGCAGAATAAGTTGACATG
Organism: Danio rerio; assembly: GCF_052040795.2. Lineage (NCBI taxonomy): Eukaryota > Metazoa > Chordata > Actinopteri > Cypriniformes > Danionidae > Danio > Danio rerio. The sequence continues at coordinate 28,509,522 of NC_141028.1, forward strand.
AACTTGGAATGTACAATCTCAGGCTTCCCACTCTTCTTGAAAGTACTTGAAATTCAGACATATGGATTCAAAGCCTGGAAAGTACTTGAAAATAAACAGCTCCTTGAAAGTGCTTGAATTAAATAAAAATTAAATTTGTTTTTGGTGTCATTTTAACAGTTGTACTGTGCTGCTGTCAAAAAAAAAACTGAATGAAATAAAAAACTACAAATAATAAAAAAATGTCCATGTTAAACCACATTTAAATCTTGCTAGCTAAAAATAGATCTTATGTAGATAAATGTAAATATTAAGTGTAAGTGAAATTTTCATGTATTTTCACGTATTTTCATGGCACCATGGGCTATGGATTATGAAGGTGACTGATGTAAAATTAATGCTGTTTTAAAAAAAAGTCCTTGAAAGTCTTTGAATCTGATGTTTATTAAAAAACACTAGTATGGACAAGGATTGTTTCAAAAATGCTGTTTAAAAAAAAAAACCATAGGCTCTTTTTTGAAAACATAGTCCTGTATACATTTCTAGAGATCACAAATTATGTAGCCATAGAAACATATGACGAATGCTGCTAGGTGGTATGACGCTGTTCCTTTTTACGCTTATTAGCCTACCTCCATATTAATGTTTTTTCCGCTGTTACCAGTTTTCCAAGTAGCACACCATGTACATCGGTGGACTTGAGATGCAGAAGGGAACTGACAACAACGACAGGGTTCGAGTCCGGTGAAGAACTGTTCCAGAAACCAGGTAAGACAAAACCACAATCCAAAAAATAAAATTAACAATTAAATAACGGTGAGAATATGATAAAATCTGAAATGTGGTCAAAATCAGGCAAGGGCTTTTTAGGGTTGTGTTTAGGGAAGTGGGTGCGCAGGTTAATCTGTGCTTCTGTGACCTTGTGGATTTACGGGAGAACAGCAGGCACGAATGGCACTCGCGAGAAAAAATCTCAAAAAGCATACACAGTCTGGATTTTGGTGGATTTGTGAAAACAAAAACTGCAAAAAACTAAAAAAAACTCATGGGACGTATAAATGCAGCCTTTTTCTCTAATGGCTGCTAGTTGAGCAGAATAAGGTTTTATTATGTATGTAGATTTTTTTATGTTCCAAAAAAGTAAAAAAATACAGAACTGAGGTGTCTAATTCCAGATTTAGTTTTATCAGAATCTTACAGATCAAATTCAGTATGAAAAAACCTCCACAGAAAGAATGACTTTGGAAATGGTCCAAAAGGGAAACTGTTATTCATCTAGCCGTGAGATGAACTGTTCTTTCCCATCTCAAATAAGGCTAGGGAGCAGAGGTACAGACCCAGGGTGAGATGAGATGTTCCTCAAGCACAAAAGAGACAGAATTATGAGGCTGTAAGATATTATGTGTTACAGTACTTAAGCTTTTATGAACTGTGGGGTCTCTGTGCATGTGTGTGCCGCACTTTTAGATATGCATTGTGTTTTGTGTGTGTGTGTGTGTGTGTGTGAGAAAGAGAGATTGTGGGTTATACATTTTTTGAGATGTGATTGCTGAAGGGAGGATGGCTGTGTGTGTGTATATGTGTGTGATGATGGCTGTGTTTGTTGGCTTTGAGATGGGAGTGCTGAATGAGTGAGAGTGCTCGTTTGTCATCGAGATTTGTTTAATTACAACCTGTCCCTCTCTCCCTCATCCCTCCATTCTCAGTAATCTTCTCCTCCTCTTTTCAAGTGTAAATCCCTCCCTCCATTTCTTCTTCGAGGGAGGGTTACATTCGGCTGACCAACACACTGGAGGGACTGACAGATGAGCACAAGTGTTTGTATATGTGTGTTTGTGTGTATGTGAGAGAAAGAGATCTTTGAGCACACGCAGTGTCTCCTGCAGGGGTTCAGTCAGGCATTCGTGTGTGTCTGCATGTACATACTCATCCCGAACTTGACCATTAACAAAAACAGAAACACAATCATTAAGCACACACTTTCTCTGTCTTTCCTACTGAGTGCTCATGAAAAGCCACACATCTGCCCTCCAAATGCTCCAGCAACCATTAGGTAAAATTTACTTAATATCTTAATCGCAATACAAACCCAGTAAGCAAGTGCACAGTAACCAACACAGATGTATATTTTAGTTAATCATTCATTATAATCAAACAACTGCAGCATAACCATTCATACACTGATAATAATAAGAAACAGATTTTAAAGGATTATGTGACACTGAAGAAAAGTCAACTGAAAACTGAGCTTTTTTTTATCATGCTACTATTTAAAATGTAATCAGATAGTAATTGATTTTTTTAAATGAAATTTTTAACTGTTTATATTATGTGTGTGTGTTTTGTTTTGTTGTTGAATAATGCAGCCTTGGTAAGTATAACACGCTTATATGTCTCACTGCATCACTGTGGAAATTATTCTGTGTTTCAGTCTGGAGAAAAAATCCCACACTTGCCAAAACTCACAAGTAATTCTGTCAGATATTGCAGTGAATTCTGAGCTTCAGTCTCTGAGGTCTGAAGAGATGTTGAATCACGGCATCATGTGTGATTTTCTGTGATCTGGAGTGTATCTAAACTCTCGACAGGATCCACCATTCCTCATGGAGGAGTCCTACTTCTTGCTCTTTTTCTTTCTTCATCCTTATCCTCTCTGTCTGCCTTTCAAGCCGAATTATTCTGGCTGGAAATAAAGGATTAGTGTCTGAAGTGACACAGACCAAGAGTGTGAAGGACGCTGTTAGGTCCTGTGAGAAATGACAAGTGTTTGTGTTTGGGATTTATTAAGAACTCAAACAGGGCGGCATGGTGGCTCTGTGGTTAGCACTGTCACCTCACAGCAAGAAGATTGCTGGTTCGAGTCTTGACTGGACCAGTTGGCATTTCTCTGTGGACTTTGCATATTCTTCTCGGTTTTTGGTTTGGGTTTTCTCTGGGTGCTCTGGTTTCCTCCACAGTCCAAAAACATGCGCTATAGGTGAATTGAATAAGCTAAATTGGCCGTAGTGTATGAGTGTGCGTGAATGCGAGAGTGTATGGGTGTTTTCCAGTACTGGGTTGCAGCTGGAAGGGCATCCGCTGCGTAAAACTTGAGCTAGAATTGTTGCCGGTTCATTCCACTGTGACAACCCCTAACAAATAAGGAACTAAGCCGAAGGAAAATAAATGACTGAATAAGAACTCAAACAAAGAGTATCACTTTATTTTTACATGGCTGTTTTATATTCATACACTTATCATGTCTTACATGACTTTGTACTAACCCAAAAACTACCTCCTACAGTATAGTTACCTTATATAACCAGGACTTCCTCATTTAATTACAGTGTAAGAAGGTGTTAAGTACACATCCTGTGAAATATAGTGCAATCACTGAAACTGAGAGCTGAAGCAGTTTTATGTTCGTCCAATCTGTTTTGCTCTGTGAGTTTGCGTCTCTGTGGTGGTCTGTCTCTGATGTTTATAATTGTAATTTAAAGCTTATGAAACTCTGGACAATCTCTTTTTGAGCCTGTTTCTGTTCTCTCTGTCTCTTTGTGTGTGTGTTTTCAGCATGGGTGTGACCCTCATTGGTTAAACAATATGTGTTTACGTGATCAGGAAATTTCCACCGACACTGCAATTGACAATACAAGCTTGACCTTTGACTTCTGTACAGTCAGTCGGCCGAAAGAGGAAGGAAGTGTCAGATTAAATAAGGGTCACATGTGCACCGTATTTAATCTGACATTTGGACTAATGCATATTAATATGTCAAGTGTCACAATCATTTATCGTTCTGCGCAAGCGTCATGACCATTTACACTCATTTTTGAGCTAAGTAGATTAGATGGGTTGTGCAAAACTTCAATGTGCATGTCATATGTGTTATGGTATTTAATGTTCGAATCATAATGTTAATATGTTAAACTGTTTGACTTTACAAAGTGGAGTTTTATATAATTGAGTTTTTACTTTTAAATTATTCAAACAGTGGTTTACAGATCAATTTTATTTGAAATTATTAATTAATTTATTTAGATAATGTATATTGAATTATACTATGACTATAATAGTCATCCTTAAAAGAAGTATGATGGTATTGTGTGTGTGTGTGTGTGTGTGTGTGTGTGTGTGTGTGTGTGTGTGTGTGTGTGTGTGTGTGTGTGTAAGCTAACCGGCCACTTTATTAGGTACACCTGTCCAACTGCTCATTAATGCAAGTTTCTAATCAGCCAATCACATGGCAGCAACTCAATACATTTAGGCAAGTAGACGATCTGCTGCAATTCAAACCGACCAAATGAATGGAGACGAAAGTGACTTTGAATGTGGCATGGTTGTTAGTGCCAGACGGACTAGTTTGAGTATTTCAGAAACTGCTGATCTACTGGGATTTTCACGCACAACCATCTCTAGGGTTTACAGAGAATTGTCTGTAAAAGAGAAAATATTTAGTGAGCAGCAGTTCTGATGTTGGAGGAGAATGGCCAGACTGGTTTAAGCTGATAAAAAGACAACAGTAACTGAAATACCCACTCGCTACAATCGTGGAATACAGATGAGCATTTAAACACACAACATGTCTAACCTTGAGGCGGATGAGCTACAGCAGCATATTTTCAGATATTTATCATGTCATCATGTTGTAGACTTCTTACAAAGTATTTTACAGTATTTTAAAAATACAAAATACAAGACACTAAAGTATTTAGATACAAAATATTAAGCTATTTTCATAAACCGTAATATATATATACCACAGTGTCTCAATAATCCTAAAAACAATAATATATCATACAAAAATAAGACTGCTTATCGTACAGGAATAACAGCGCAATCTGATCATCAGAATAATCCTTTGATTTACTTCCCTTGGCGGTGACGTAATAATGACCTATTCATTTTTAGCTGCGTAAGGTTTAAATAAAAATGGTGTTTTTGCATGAAGATAAGTGTTTGATCAGGGGTTTACGAGAACTGAATGGATTACTTGTTGGCGAAAATTGATCGCACTGGATCAGTATGTCATGTGGTGGGGAGTGATTGTCTTCAAACTACCCGTACTGTTAAAAAATTGACCACTGTCGAAGACCTGATGAAGACATGGTACTTAGCCAAGAAGACGCATCATGCACCCATCCCACTGTCCAACAAATTGCACAGGAGCCTGCCAATTAATGATATGTAAATGTTGCTTAATGTCTCTGCGTGCTAGTTTAGTTTGCAAGTAATAAAATTGAAACATTCTGTTAATATTTGGTTTATCAAGGTAATGTGCTGATATAAATCGGGTGAGGTGGAAAATATACATGTCATATAATTTCATCTGTTTGCTATTTAATTACAGAATATAATTAAAGTTGGAGGGATTTTGATAAAATTCTGGCAGAATTAATTTTGAGAGTGTATATTTTAATTCTCATTTGCATATACAGTCTCAGTGCTGATTGGTTGATACAAACCAAGTGTCAGTGCTGTTTGATTAATGCTTCTGTTTTGTAATCTAGATTATTTTGACATTTAGAGTACAAAGAAGTCATCTACTTTTCTGCTGTTCATCTCTCTCTCTCCCTCTCTCTCTCTCTCTCTCTCTCTCACTCTCTCAGTCACTCCAATGTGGGAATGAGGCTGTTATCGTGGTGGTGATTTGTGCTGATTGTGGATGTGGAAACAGAGCGTGCTCAGAAGATTACCTCCCTTTGCAACAGCAGAAAATTAGTTCCAGAACATCAGCCATACCTGTGTGTGTGTGTTTAAATGTTCCCACGACGTTTTTCCTAGATGATCTTGTTTTGTGGAACGAGCGAGGAACCGCACACAAACACAGAGTCTGTAGAATGAGGGGGTGATGGTTTGTGTCCGCACCAGTCATCCATCATGTGCTGAACAAATTCAGCCCTGTCACACATAAACATAGCATTGGTTTATCCAGTAAAAATATATAATGTCATTAAAACCAGATCAAGAAGACAAACTGTGTAAGATAAGACGTGATTTCATACAATATCTTTATATAATTTGTTTTAATTGTATCATTGCCAAGTTCTCTTGATCTTGTTTTAGTGAGGCTTCATCTGTCCATCCATCAATCTGTCCATATATTTATCTGTCCATTCATCTATTTATCCACCCATATATTTATTAATCTGACCATCTATCTATCCATCCATCCATCCATCCATCCATCCATCTGTTCATCCAGCCATTTATCTGTCCATACAATCGTTCATCCATCTGCCCAACCACATATTAATCAATTTGGCCATCCATTCACCCTTCCATACATCCCTCTGTCCATCCTTTCCTCCATCCATTAATCCAACCATCCATCTGTCAGTCTGGCCATCCATATATTTATTATTCTGACCATCCGTCTATGCATCCATCCATCCACATATTTATTAATCTGGCTATTCATCCATCTGTTTATCCATTCATAATTCCATCCATCTGTCTGTTTGTCCATCCATATATCTATGAATCTGGTCATCCATCTATGCATCCATCAATATATTTATTAATCTGGCCATCCATCCATTCATCCGTTTATCCATTCATACGTCCATCCAGCTGCTGTCTGTTTGTCCATCTATATATATATATATATATATATATATATATATATATATATATATATAAATCTGGCCATCCATGCATCCATCCATCCATCCATCCATATATTTATTAATCTGGCCATCCATCCATCCGTCCGTTAATCTATTCATCCTTAAATTCTTCTGTCTTTTTGTCTAGCCATATAATTGTTAATATGGCCATCCATCAATGCATCCATCCATCCATATATTTATTAAACTGGCCATCCATCAATGCATCCATCCATCCATCCATCCATCCATCCATATATTTATTAAACTGGTCATCCATCCATCCGTCATCCGTCTGTTTATCCATTCATCTGTCTGTTTGTCCATCCATATATTCATATCCATATATTAAACTGGCCATCCACCCATCCATTCATCTATCCATCCACCCAGCTATTAATCTGTACAAAAAATGCATTCATCGATCTGTCCAACCATATTTTTATTAATTTGGGCATTTATTCATCCTTCCATACAACCAACTGTCCATCCTTTTCTCCATCCATTAATCCAACCATCCATTTATCCATTCATCCTTTCATCCATCTGTTTGTCCATCCATATATTTATTAGTCTGGCCATCCATCTATGCATCCATTTATCTGTATATTTATTAATCTGGCCATCCATCCATCTATCCATCTATTTCCTTTCTCTCTGTGCTTTTTTATGACAGCCATCAGGAAAAAATGAATAATACTAATAACAATAATGAAAAACATAATCGTAGATTCAGAGACACAAAGCAGACGAATGAAGACACCCATAAACAAACCTTCCCAAAGAATTATGTTATTTTCATAAAACTAAGAAGATCAATTAAGTCCGATAAGGCAAAATCCATTTTGACAAAGCAAATCTCCTGCCAGGAGTAAATATATTTGCAATACATTTCAAAATCTCACTAGAACAATATTACAGACAATCAGCAAGGAAAACATATGACGTCTGTTGAAAAAATGTAAAGATTATGACAGCAGCCTTCATAATGCAGGTCAGATGAGTTAAGCTAAGGTGTTTCTGTGGAGTTTAACGTGACCTTATCTCCTAATGCTTCCATTAAATCAGCTTTTGCTTGGACTCGAGGGAAGTCTAGCTTGGCTTGAGGTGAAAAATGTCCCAACGTTTGTGTGACTTTGTAGAGGGGCTTTGGAACTGACAGAGAGATTTGTCTTGTGGAAGGAGTGAGCTGTTTAAACAGATGAAAGACAGAGGGCCGAGGCCTCATGTGCACTGTGAACGATAAAGTTTTAATATTCAAACACAGCTGTACGCATGAAAAATGAACTTCATGAAGAAAAGTCTGAGTACACAAACTTTGATTAATACAGTTTGTGTGTGTGTGTGGCTGTATGTGTGTGTCAGTCGGACTGTCTCCTTTACTCAGTGTGAGTCTGGGAATAGTTGCATGACGTATTGTTAACGTATCATAGTGCATTGGATTAATAAAATGCTTTTGAATAATGTGCAAACCATCTGCTTGAATATATCATACTTTGATTGCACAGGTTTTGCCTTTCTCTCTTCCTTGTCCCTCTTTTTCACTCACTCTTTGTCCACAGGTAACACAATTCCCCTTGAGGAGGCTATGTGGTTTTAACCTTTGACCCCATGACCCTTGTTAGTTGCTTCCCAGTAAGTTGTGAAATGATTGGTTGTTTGTGGTTGTGTGGATTTCAATGGTGATTGTAGATTAGCAGTAGAACCAGTCAGACTGTTTTGCTTGTTGGCTTTTTAAAGGATTAGTTCACCCAAAAATGGAAATTCTGTCATCATTGACTCATCTCGTGTCATTCCAAATACATGATGAATTTTGTTATCCTATGAAGATAAAATAGATTTTAATTTAATATGAAAGGTTTTTGTCACTCCATTAAAAAAATGTTTACTTTTATACTTCTGGCAACACAGTGGCGCAGTGGGTAGCATGTTCGCCTTACAGCAAGAAGATCGCTGGTTCGAGAGTCGGCAGGATTAGTTGGCGTTTCTGTGTGGAGTTTGCATGTTCTCCACGTGTTCGCGAGGGTTTCCTCTGGGTGCTCCGGTTTCCCCCACAAGTCCAAAGACTTGTGGTATAGGTGAATTGGGTAGGCTAAATTGTTCGTAGTGTATGTATGTGAATGAGTGTGTATGGGTGTTTCACAGTGATGGGTTGTGGCTGGAAGTGCATCCGCTGCATAAAACATGTACTGGATAAGTTGGTGGTTAATTCCGCTCTGGCGACCCCGGATTAATAAAGTGACTAAGCCAAAAAGAAAATGAATGAATGAACTTTATACCTGTTATTAACAAATATTTTCAGTGATTGTTATTGGTAAGTCAGAACACATTGCTATTTTCATCTGGTATTAGTTTGCAATTAAATGCATTTCTTGTGACCACTCATGTTCAGGTTACTATGAGACAGTACAACATTTGTGTGCTAATGAGTGAATGAACCCATGGCTAACCAGTGTGGAAACAAGGAACGAAGAGCATGTGGATGACAGCTTTGATTTTAAATAACACTGCAAAGTATGAATTAAGACAATAAGACCCAATAATTCATGGTTTACAGTTAATTCATAAGAGCTAAGGTGTTGTTTGGCATAACTTTTCAATATTTAAAATCTGTTCCTAAGAACGCCACTGGCTTGCTTGGTTTGGGACTTGTGGAGCTGCGCATCGATGAATTTGCTCTTCAGTGTTTGGCCTTTTAGCAGTGAAATTTAAACCACACTGAACTCAACTAAACTGAACTTCAACTCTTAAAACTGGACTGACACTTTTTCAATCTACTATAACATTCTATGTTAAGCTGCTTTGGCACAATCTACATTGTAAAAGCGCTATAGAAATAAACATGAATTGAATTTAATCTTTGCATTCAATGACATCTAAATATTGATCAGAAGCTCAACCATACACGCTTGAAGGTCAAGAATAACTCTCATTGGTTCTAGTGGAAGCTCAAGCATACCTCTTGATATAAATTACGTTTTTGATTTAGAATTTTTTTACACTTTAACTTTAATTTGATTATGAAAGCTAAATCATGCTTACTTGACACGTGAAAACGAATGAGGCTGTAAAAAAATATGGATGTAGTATATGTGTAGTATGTGTGTATGCTATTTATGAAATCCAGGCATATAACAGTTTTAGACGACTGTTCTAGAGCTTACAGCTAATCAATCTGTCAGATTCCGGAGTGCATTCAAGTTCTAAAGAAAAATATAAATAATAAATAATCTTAAATAAAACAAATATATTTATAGATATTGCATATAAGTATGCAAAAATTGCACTCACCTGGCAAATAGAGGCCACTTGAATGGTTTTTGAGCACAATCAAGTGCACACAGCATGTAATATTATCTGATAATTTTAGGAAATAATTTGAAAAGGTAGTTGACTGTGTAAAGCCACATAAAATAAAACAAAAATACAATGTATATGCCGAGCTCAACAGCTAATCAGCTGGAATCAGCTAAGATGACATGATGGCAACCAGCAAGTAACAGCTGTCACTCAAGTGGCCACGCCCTTAATAAAAAGGAAACGGATGAGTTTAAAAAAAAATTCACCCCCTCACATTGTCATAAAGGGTAATATTAGCTATATAAACCAAAACCAGGCTGGAAACATGTTTTTATCTGCTGTAAAATTGGCCAATTTAGCATTGCAGTCAGTGAACATCTAGCGCCCTATCATGCACCCGGCGCAATGTGGTGCAAGGCGCGGCACAATAGTCTTTTGCTAGTTTTAGCTTGGCGCAAGAGTCGTTTTTAGGCGTTGCGCTACGCTGTTTAAATAGCAAATGCATTTGTGCTCATATGTGCGCCCATAGGTGTTCTGGTCTAAAATGGAAGGCGTTCTGAGGCGCACTGCTGGCGTGTTGCTATTTTGAGAAACTATAATAGATTTTTCATTAGACCAAAACAAACCCGGTCTAAACTTCGGTGCAGAGTTGCACCTTGCTTACGCACTGCTTAATACGCACAAGAGAGCAATAGGCAAATATCTTTACATATGAAAAAATTTAAATATTAAGGATATATATAGGATATAATAAGAATAGATATAGGATATAAATATAAAGAATTAAAATATTACAAAACATATTATTTTCTAGCCTACATAAATGTGAAAAACCACTGCTTTTATGCCTTCTTCATCTCGGGAGGCTTTTTCAGTTCATTCATAACAATTTGCTTTTGTATAATGTTATTATTATTAGCAGTATTATTTATTATATCCATATTTATATTTGTTTTATTAAAAACAAGCTTAGATTTGTCCACCTGTCAGGTTTTAGACCATATGGGGCACAGCATGTGTTTTAGGATATAACTCAGGTTTTTGAGCACACTTCGTTATTATTGTTCATTTATTTGTTTGCTGGAAATTAGAACTGAATTTAAAAATAGTTTTGAAATGAATATTTGCGCTTAACAAACGCAATTAATGATTTATAGACTAATTGATGTCTGTGCGTAAAGGTTTCCCTATCCAATAGCGAAAGTGAAAGTGATCCATTATCTCTCATTCTCACGCAGTAGATGCTCTGTTTAACAGTTTTCTGTTAAGACTGTTAATTGTTAACTGTTTGCTAGTGAAATGCTCAATTTTTCCACTTAGCTCAGCTGGCTCTTAAAGGGAATGGGAGATGAGACTCTGATTGGTTTATTCTCAAAACACACCTATAACTCATTAAGAAAATAAACTCAACCCTTTTAGACCATGCGCCACGGCGCAAAGCGGATTTTCCCATCCTTAAATTAGCAAAAATGCATTCTGACACGCCCTGAAAGCGTTTGCTTCCTGCGTTTTGCGCTCTGCGCATGGACCGTCAAAATAGAGCCTCTAGAGTTTACGGAGCCAGCACCCAATGGCAAGTCAATGAATTGCAGTTTCAGTTACTTCTGTATTGGCTTTACGAGGTAAATGGGATGTTGCTGCTTGGTCATACAGCATGAATGAGCTTCTGCAAGAACCAGTGAGGTTGGTTCTTAGATGTCAAACAGCAAACATTTTGAAGCATCAGAGATCTGGGTGACTCAGTGGTTGGACAAATCTCTTACATTTGATTAAAAATATTTTCATCAGTGTTTCAAAGAAATTTCTTTTTGTTTTGGAAAGACATGAAGGTGATTAAATGATGACAGATTATTTCTTTTGGGGTGAACTAACCCTTTAAGCAGTGCAAGTGTTTGTTGTGTGTATTTTCAGTCTGTGGATTAGTGGTTTTGGTGCTGGTAAATCTGCTCATCTCTGGGGAGTCTGGACCCTTGACAGTGTTGAGAGTGTGCGTCTTCTCTTGCCTGTTGTGGTCATATTGGCTCAGAAATGTTAATACATTTTAATAATACTTAATATCTTGCTGATTTAAAGAAGCTTGTGTGTTTTGGATAACAGCCATAGACTAATTCAACTGTGAATGCAGCTAATAGACGCAGTGTGTGTTCATGTGTTTGACTATAAAGTCCCTGCTGTGGCAAGTTTGAGAGGGTAATTGGTGGTAATTGGTAGTAAATGTCCAGAAGGCACAAAGAGCATTTCAGCTCTTATCTATAAACAAATCTGCCAATACTTTAACTATGTGTGTCCAACAAATAAATGACCTCTTTGTGTTGGTGGATGACTGACTGCATATATGAAATGGTTCTGCATGTGTGTCTATGAATGTGTTTGCCTATGGGACCTATTGCCTTAAAGTCACACTGAAGGATTAGGACCAGGCGCCATATGGAAATGGGAAATTAGCCCGAGGCGCCGTGTGTGTGTCCAGGAGGCTTTGTAGAAAGTGCACTGGTATTTCCATTGAGACATTAAGGTACTGCAGCCAGATTCCTGACAGGAAACAGACTTATAGTGGACCTGAGTGGACCGTAGGTTATGGAGTCATAATATATTATTAGGACGAGAGAAGGATGGTGTCTTTTTGTCATTTGTAATAAGTAATATGTGTTCTCTAATGTGAAGGTTTACATAATAACCGTGAACAAAAACTGTTTGTTTAAGGAAAGAAAGAAGTATCTTCTATGCAATCCCAGATATTTTTAGAATGCCTGCAGTGAAAGTTAGTAGCCCAGTGTATGCACAAAAATAGCTGAAATGTTCTTCAAAATATCTTCTCTTGTCTTCCACATTAGACGCAAAGACCTTTTTACACCAAGATAATCTTAATAAGAATCTAAAAATCTTAATAATTATAAAAAAGTAGCAAATTTCACACTACAACTAAATTTCACTATATTTCCCTTTTCAGCTTATAGTGCTTAAATCTTTGACAGCCAATCAGAATCCTAAAGCTGTTATATCAGCTCCTCTCATGTATTAAAAATTTTGTCTAGCATAATTTTATTTTTATTAATTGTTTTATTAATTTGTCTTGGTATTTCTGTTGATGCTTGTTGTTAGGCGAACTTGGGTGTCCAGAAAGGCATCATTTATGAATAAAATTAATTATTATTAATTATTATTATATTACCTGTACAGTTACCGGTCTTGGTGTGAACATACAGTTAAAGTCCGAGTTATTAGATCCCCTGAATTATTAGCCCCCCTGTTTATTTTTTTCCCCAACATCTGTTTAACAGAGAGGAGACATTGTTCAACACATTTCTAAAAATAATAGTTTTAATAACTCATTTCTAATAACTGATTTATTTATCTTTGCCATGATGACAGTAAATAATATTTGACTAGAGATTTTTCAAGACACTTCTACACTGCTTAAAGTGACATTTAAAGGCTTAACTAGGTTAATTAGGTTAACTAGGCAGGTTAGTGTAATTAGGCAAGTTATTGTATGATGATGATTTGTTCTGTTGGCTTAAAAAAATTGCTTAAAAGAGCTAATCATTTTGACCTTTAACATTTTAAAATGTTTACTCCTTTTATTCTAGTCAAAATAAAACAAATTAGATTTTTTCCAGAAGAAAAAATATTATCAGACATACTGTGAAAATGTCTTTGCTCCGTTTGGAAAATCATTTGGGTAATATTTAAAAAAGAAAAAAAAAACCAAAGGGGGGCTTTCATTTACCAAATAAATATTAAGATATTTGTAGTCTTCCTCTAAAACTCGCAATGTCAACATACTGCTGAGATATCTACCGTGGCCGAGAGAGCTTTTAATATCCCAATTCTTCTGTCTTTAGTATTGATTAGCCTAAATAACCATAACTAAAATAAGTCGGGTCTGTCAAGTTTTAGGGTCTCCTTGACACAGTTCTATTGTGTTGTGAGAAAATGTATTGCGTTTTCGGAAATTGTTTGTGTGGTGTGAAAATGCAGCGTGTTTTTTAAAAATGTGTTTGCATTGTGAGGATTTGCGGCATGTGTGCTGTCAAATGGACAAAGATCTTTTCTCAATTTGCTGATGTTTTTCGTAATTGCATGTGTTTTTTTAAACTGCAGCACATTAAGTTATTTCGGCCACCGTACATTGTAGATATCTATTAAAGTTTAATGAGTGATATTAAGCTATAAACATAAATTAAAAACACAACTGTTGTATCATGCATACTGTGTTAATCAAAAATTTAAATAAAACCAGTCTTATAAAGAAACAAGAACATGATCTTATATTTAATAAAAGACCAGTGATTATATACGCATATTAAATTACATATATTTGTATTAATATAAGAGATTAATACTTGATTGACATTAAAAACAACATTTTCTACTTTTTTTTCTTCATCCCTGCGGCTCTCTATTGTGTATAGTTTTGAAGCAGAGCAATTTTGCTTATGTATTATTTATGATGCTAGATTTTGTATACTTTTAATTGCTATATGTGTCCGTCCAGTTTGTGTCAGCAGCCAATCAGAATCAAAAACAAAGCATTAAATGTCCTGTGAAGCAAGTGTTAGCGGTTACTGGTTTCTTGTTTTAAGGCCAAATTCCAGTCTAAATTGCATTGCTTTCTTTAGAAGTCAAACCCATTCACAATAATCAAAGTTAATAAAATATAAAACAAATGAACAGGGGACTCATTTGGTGGAGGTGTTTTGGGAATTCTGGCAAGCTGTTAGTTTGGGCATATCTGAAGTTTGGATCATTATCAAGAGTTTTAGGGACGTTTAGAGGTTCATTGGGGGCAAGTGGTTTCCTTTAGAGGAGATTTGGGACTTAAACACTTATCTAAAATAAATCCCCGAGTTTTAAATAGAGACAGGCAAAGAGAAAGTATTTGTATAAAATAAAAGCAGGATTAAGGTGAGGTCTGGTCTTCATTGGGTTCAGACAGAGTAGCAGAACCTTATAAAACCCCCATGATTTTCTATAAGCTTTGTAACACACTCATTTCCTCACACATATTTGGACACACACAAACACTCGCCTCATGATGCGCAAATGTTTATTCAGTGTGCTCAAATTAAAATACCATAGCCCAGCTTTATTCACTCGCTATGCTGTATACATCCGTACACTGAAGCATATATCTCTGTTTTATGTGGCATTTCCATGCACACACCCACAAACACTCCGAGATCTTCATGGTGGACATCTGCAATGGCTTTTAGTAGCATTATAAATCAATGAGATTCACTTGTACTGCTGCACTTTGTGTGTGGGGGGAATTAAGTCAGGGAATGAATTGGAAACACCCTAAACACATATGAAATGCATACAGTACACATGCACACATATTAATCTTGTGCTTTTCAACTGTCACCTAATGTGCATTTAAATGACTTTGGTTTGAACTAGAGCTATTTGATTCTGGATTTTTTTAATTGATCCAGATTCTTGGTTCTGGAATTGATAGGCAAGGCAAGGCAAGGCAAGTTTATTTATAAAGCACTTTTCATACACAGTGGCAATTTAAAGTGCTTTACATAAACAGGAAAAAAGACAAATATAAGAAAAATAAAAACAAATAACAAAAAGGATTGAAAACAGATGAAAACAGATTAAATGTGTTAAAACAGGCTATAAAAGAATGAAAAGAACAGAAAAACATAATAGTGCGATCTGTCGGACGCAGCACAGTGCTCATTCAGTAAAGGCACAGCTAAACAGATGTGTTTTCAGTCTCGATTTGAACGTGCCTAATGTTGGAGCACATCTGATCATTTCTGGAAGCTGATTCCAGCAGCGATGGGCGTAGTAGCTAAAAGCTGATTCACCCTGCTTTGACTGAACTCTTGGAGTTTCTAGTTTATATGATCCTAAAGATCTGAGTGATCTGTTAGGTTTGGATTCAGTGAGCATATGAGTAATGTATTGAGGTCCTAGGCCATTTAGTGATTTATATACAAATAATAATACTTTAAAATCGATTCTGAATGTAACTGGGAGCCAGTGTAAAGACCTGAGGAGAGGTGTGATGTGCTTTGATTTCTTGGTTCTGGTCAGAATTCTGGCCGCAGCATTCTGGATGAGCTGTAACTGTCTGATTGTCTTTTTGGGACTGATAGACTTTTATTGCAAAGAGTAAAACAATTGGTGCAAAAAAAAACAACTTGGTCTCCAAGTCCAGAACATGTTTATTTTTCAGTCTGTCAGTTGGTTGAGCCTCCACTATGGTGTTATCAAGACTTTCAGAAACAAAATATGCGAGACAGATAACGGCACTTTAAATGAGTTGCATAAGCGGTAATTCATTTCTTGTAATTTGATGCAGAGAGGATATAATACATACACTGTAAAAAAGGATGCCTTAAATTTTAAAGCTGAATTAAATCAACCTTAGTTATGAGTTAATTGAACTTATATAATGTTAACCTGACTTAAAACAGCTTGCATAACTTATAAAATTAGGTTAGAACACAATTAACTTGGTTTAATAAGCTACAATAAAAACATATGCTGTCAGGACTAATTGATCATTTAGTTTTTTACAGTGTACGTAAATGCATGTACATTCTTTTTTTTTTTAAATCTAAATAATTAAAACTTTCAAGTATTTAAGATGCTGAAGACCGTTAAATGCATCATAACATGGTTGTGAAAAGGGTCCATATCAGTGGACAATTTGACATGCAGGATCAGAAAATGAAAACAAACAGCATTGTCTTGTATGAAAGGTGTCATTTCAATGTTTAAATTAAGGCCTAATTTAAATGTTTAATAACATTTAATAACCAATGGCTTGTTTGAAATATGTTCTAGTGATGCCATTTGAAGAACTGAAATGATGATATGAACCAGCCAGGTCACTAAAGTAAACTAGCAGAAAACATCAATTTACACTGTAAAAAACAACCTATAGAATCTACTCAATAAAACTGAGGTAAGAATTTGCACTTACTTTGTTTGGGTAGATTATAAACTATATATTTATATAAAGATTACCTCAATTTAACAGCTCTGACAAACTGCAAAAAATTAGGTACGGTCTACCTAATATTTTAAATTAGATTACATAAATTATTACTTATAACAATTGAGTAACATTAACTCTATGTTAGTAAGCAACAGTCCAACTACTAATTTACTATTATTAATTATTACCCAATAAGAATAATCAAAAATTATTTTTTCATTAAAGGTTGAATTTACTTAAAAATTGTCAGAAGCAGGAGATAGCATCAGTTCCTTTTTTTATTAACAAAACATTTAAAAAATGTAATAAAAAATTAAAGTACAAAAAAAATTCAAGTACAAAAAAGGTACATTTTTACCAAAAAGTATGTACAAAACACCTTAGCATGAATTTCAAAAGAAATACATTACATAAAGCATTATAGACTGCAGGATTTCTGATCCCTGAGTTGAATCAACAATTAGCTCTGTTAAACTACACATTTCCTTTCTCCATTCGACTCTTCATTCCAAACGGCTCAGAACTGATTCTTTTTAGAGTTGACTCCTAGCCCTAGTTTAAACTTGCAAAGGAATTTTAAATTGTTCACAATTTGGTCTTTATTTACTCATGTTGTTCCAAACCTGTATAATTCTTTCTTCAATGGACATAAAAGGGGATATTTAAAAAAATTATGTTAACCAAAGAGTTTTGGTGACCACTGGCTTTTGATAACTGACTATTGTATGAACAACAAAAATGTATGGATAAAAAAAAGGTCTACTAAAGAAATAGAAAGACGAAGATTTGAAACACCACGGGATCAAGTTAATGATGAAAATTTTCTTTTTTGCGTGAACTACAGTATCATTTTAATGACTTATTGTAATTTTTGCTCTTTTACACAAAGCTATTGTATGACATTTAAATATAGTGGTGGTATAGACCACTTTTATAGTGCTTTTGTGACTGTTTAAAAAGCTTTCAGTCCCTAATCACTGTAATTGCATGGAAACAGTCTTCAAATGTTCTTATTTTGTGTCTTGTGGAAAAAAGTCCTATTATTTTGAGAGCTGACATGAGGGAGCTTTTCTGCTAAACAGCTACTAAAACCTTTTCCACACAAACTTTAGCTTTGTTAACAGTTCAGACCGCAGAACTGCTGATGCTGATACACACTCCAGAGGCCCCAATAAGGCAAAACACAGTACTGGATCAACCACAAAATAAAGCCAGAGAAAGTTGTGAGGAAAGCAAGAGAGGAAATGGGCTGGGAAGAAGGCAAAGGAAATCTTTCATCCTTTCATTCACTAATTTCAGTTCAAACTGAGCAGCTGGCTCTGGATTCTATTCTGTCGGTGGTTATAGCAAAGGACAGGGATAAAAGAAAAATGCAATGAAGGATGAAAAGAGGAAAAAGTTCAAAGCAGCAGCCCCCCAACATGTTAGAATGCTTGTTAGAATTATATATATTTTTAAGTAAAAAATAATTACTATAATACGTTCAATTTTTTAAAAATACATTTAAACTTTGACCACTTTAAAAGTAATTATATAATTTTTTTTATGAAATAATATTTTTATTAAAATAATGAACATATTTAAAGACCACATAGCAGCCACAACATGCTCATTAATTGTTTAAGTTTTATTTCTTTATACATCCATTATCTTTCAAACTAATATGTTTACCTATTTTCCAGCAAATTAAATATAAAAGAAGTTTGTAACATTACATATTTCTTATTTTTAGCTGTATATTTTAGTCAAGGCCAGAATAATTATGTATACAGTATAATTCTTTATAATTATAAATATAATTAATTTTTATTATATTTTACAATAAATACAAATAATTATATATATAATTAATGTTTAATTTTCCTGAATGAGTTATCTGGCTTAATATTATTATTATGGAAACAGTGATGCATTTTAATGACTAAGTATATTAATATATTGATTTTATTGATTTATTCAAGGCGACGCAGTGGCGCAGTAGGTAGTGCTGTTGCCTCACAGCAAGAAGGTCGCTGGTTTGAGCTTCGGCTGGGGAAGTTGTCGTTTCTGTGTGGAGTTTGCATGTTCTCCTTCTTGTGTTCACGTGGGTTTCCTCAGGGTGCTCCTGTTTCCCCCACAGTTCAAAGACATGCGGTACAGGTCAATTGGGTAGTCTAAATTGTCCTTAGTGTATGAATGTAAATGAGTGTGTGTGGATGTTTCCCAGAGATGGGTTGCGGCTATAATGGCATCTGCTGCATAAAAACGTACTGGATAAGTTAGCGGTGTATTCCGCTGTGGCGACCCTGGATTAATAAAGGGACTAAGCCGAAAAGAAAATGAATGAATGAATGAATGAATGGTTTATTTAACTTAAAGCTTCATTTCTAGAGATTAAACCTTATGGGCTCTATCTTACACCCGGTGCAATAATGCGCAAGACATGTTTGCCGTGATGTGTTGCTATTTTCAAAAAAGCGCAACCCTAATTTTTTCATATTTTGTGGCACATTTTTTAAACAGCAATTTGCGCCACTTTTTAGACTCATAGGTATGCCGGTTTATAAAGGAGGTGTGATAAGACGCATTGTTATAGACTGCTCAACTGACCAGCTAAAAGCAGATCAAAAGTCCAGCGCAGAGCTTTAACATTGCTTAAAAACACAGGATGTACAGCAATACACAAGTACCTTTACAAATGAAAAATAATTAAAGGATTAAAATATTACAAAAATTATAACTTTCTACATAAATATAAAAACCGCTGCCTTTATGCCTTCATTTCGGGGGGCTTTTTTTTAGCTTATTCATGACAATTTGCTTTTGTATATTTTTATTATAATTATTATTAGTAGTAGTAATATTTATTATATGCATATTTATATTTGTTTTATCAAAAACAAGCTCAGAATTGTCCACCTGTCAGGTTTTAGACCATATGGGGCATAGGATGTGTGTTTGGATATAACTCTGTACATGTGTCATCTTTTTCAGACATTTTGTCTTAAGAATAATAACGTGTGTATGTGTGAGAAATTAGCCTACTGCACCATGATATCTCTAATATTCAGCTGTTATCAAATTAAAAAACTATTTTAGCACCACGTGTACATTTAACGTTCAGTCAAAACTTAAAATATCTTTACACCACCCCATTTGTCTCACTATAGAAATACACATCAACACACCTGCAAACACACAAACTGACAAGCCACAATTACTTATAAACACACATACACACTGTTGTGACAGTTATGATTTATGAGCACCGAGTCTTTGTGGGTAAACAAGTAAATGCAGTCCGAATGTGCAGAAGGTCAAAGGTCACAAGTCACGGTCAATGACAATGTCACCATGATCATCTGTGTCAGGGTCATGACCTGAATATGCTTGACCAATCACTGTGAAGCATCACGCCTATTCCAGACCACAAACCACAGCAAGTTATCAGAGCTCCGTCAGTAATCACATTTATACAAATGTTATCATATTGCTTCCTTAAATTCACACTAGATAAAAACTCAAACCACAACAACAAGCATATACACATTTCACAGAGGCTTAAATGTGAATATAACCAGAAATGGGATGCCAGATTGTACAAATCAGGGTGTAATTGTTCTGGTTTGAATCTATTCATTAAGCCTTCTATTGCATAGGCAAGGTTAAAGTTGTCTTGTAACAGGCTTTATGCCAATAATACACCCAATACTGGAGACTTCCTCTAATAATCTGTCTGTCATCAATCCCACAATAGAACACACACACACATGAGCTTTAATAAAGTCCAGTTATTCCCTAAAAATAGTGTGCAACTATTATATGATCGCTCACTTTCTTTTAGCTACATGTGAATTGTTTGTGTAAAGTGTGTATGCATGTACTTGAGTGCATGCCGTAGCTGTTATCGGTCAGGAAAGGGTGGGATGACAAGTACACACTGGAATACTCTTATAGAGAAAATAAGACTAATGAGAAAAAGAGCAAAGAAAGAGAAGAGAGTAAGCGCTGTGTCATAGGTCACAGTACAATCAAGACTTTCTATAATTGACCTCTTTCCTCTTCATGGGGTCAGAGGTCAAGCACCAGAAGGGATTTGGGGTTACCTCTCATTTCAAATGTGTAGCAGGTGGTTCACACACGCTCGCTGATGAAATAATTTTTCAAGGGTTCTCATTCTAGTCCTCTTTCTCTCTCTTTTCTTTGTGTGGTGTGAAATCATCCAAGTTTCAGATAACAGGGAAATTTGTGAAGAACCAAGATGTTTTTTTGTTTTTGTTCGTTATAATTTTCTTCAGATCAACAAATATTATTTAATTATTATTATTATAGTTTAAAATGGCTTAAATTAAAACTTCCAAACCTCTGCTATTTCCAGTGCAATAATTGATCCGTTAAATAAGATTTATGAAAAAAGAAATGCACTCTATATACAACAATGCATATGATGTTATGTATAATGATCTTTTGTGAAGTTAAATATATTATTAAAATAAATGTGAGTACATAGCAATTTATTTAAAACACTACACACATGGGCTTAGTGTAAAGTAGGCAATATTTAAAGGGCATCTATGATGAAAATCATCTTTTGGAAGCTGTGTGGACAGAACTGTGTTTAGATATAGTGTCAAGAATTATTTTAGGGTGATATAAAGACAATAAGTCTCTTTTAATAAATTGACATTAAAATCCCTCCCTTTCCCAGGGATGGGTTGCGGCTGGAAGGGCATCCGCTGCGTAAAAATTTGCTGGATAAGTTGGCGGTTCATTCCGCTGTGGCGACCCCGGATTAATAAAGGGACTAAGCCGACAAGAAAATGAAATTAATAAAATCCCTCCTATTTTGAGGCCCCGCCCACCAAATTGATTGACAGCCACATATTAACATCTCTATAGTAACACGTATAATTATATCAACAAGACAGGATGTGCATAAAGCAGCTAAGATTAAAAGATCTGTTCAGCTCTCTGTGATTTTAAATCATCATCAAATGTGATTAAGAAAGAGTTTTACAAGTTTAAAACATTTTTAAAACAGTGCATGTTTGTAATGAATTACAGCAATTTTACCGTCTTTACTTTATCACCAAAGCCGCATGTCAGTACAATTATAAAAGAAGACGCTTCAATCGCAGTTTGTTGACGTTAAATCAGGATTATTTTGTACATAAACATAACGGATAATCATACAGCAGTGGATATTAAAATGTATCCTGTCACATTTGACGTGCAAACACTGTTCGTGAACTTTGTAACAACATTATGTGTGACCCATTGCAGAAAGGCTTGCATTAACTCCACAACAGATACATCAAATAATCATTGGTAAAGTTCTTACTGTAGTATTTCTCACAAACATTATGTGAAATCTGCTTCCTTCATGTCTGTCACTGTGCTGTTTATCTGACGCAGCCAGACACGGAGACACACTGACAGGCACATGGGAATGGTGGGCGTGGAGAACTAGCATTAAAGGCACAGGCAACAAAAGCAGCTACATTGTGTTCAGAGCAGAAAATCCAATATTCTGAAAGGTGTAGTAAATAATCTGATGGGTGTTTTGAGCTGTATCTTTACAGACATATTCTGGAGACACAAAATACTCATCTTAAAAAAGAGGTAAAAGAGGAGCTCTTTAATGGCTTCAGATCTTGTAATATAACTTTTGATACTTTAATATCCTATGTCTATAGTACATTTATCAAATACAAAAGGCAGTATTAGAAAAATGAACAGTTATAGCAGTGCTTAATTTTTAATAATGGTTATTGATATTAATAATGTTGCTGAATAAAAGTATTAATCTTTATATACAGTTGAAGTCAGAAATACTAGCCCCCTTTTGAATTTGTTTTTTCTTTTTTAAATATTTCCCAAATTATGTTTAACCGAACAAAGAAATTTTCACAGTATGTCTAGTATTATTTTTTCTTCTGGAGAAAGTCTTATTTGCTTTATTTCGGCAAGAATAATAGCAGTTTTCATTTAAAAAAAAAACTAAGTTATTAAGTCAAAGTTATTAGCTCCTTTAAGCTATTTATTTTTTCGATAGTCTACAAAAAAAAAAAAACATTGTTATACAATAACTTGCCTAATTTTTACCCTAACCTGCATAGTTAACCTAATTAACCTAGTTAAGCCTTTAAATGTCACTTTAAGCTGTATAGAAGTGTCTTTAAAAATATCTAGTCTAATATTATGTACTGTCATTATGGCAAAGATAAAATAAATCAGTTATTAGAAATTAATTAAAACTAATATGTTTAGAAATGTGTTGAAAAAAAAATCTGCTCTCCGTTAAACAGAAATTAGGGGGGGGGGGCTAATAATTCTGACTTCAACTGTATATGTTCTTTATCCATATTTTTGAATGGTAGTGCATCTTAATTTGTGACTAAATATAAATAATAAGTAATAATAATAATTAGTACATCTTTATGTAGAAAACGCAAGTGATAGTAATATAAAAGCATTGATCTAAACTACATACAAACACACACACACACACACACACACACACACACACACACACACACACACACACACACACACACACACACACACACACACACACACACACACACACAGACAGGAACACTCTCTCAAACTCAAATTTGTTCTCCCGGCCCACCAACATTCTGGCTGTCAGTCTAAATCATTGCTTGAATCCTTCTGTATATTTAGACGTGAGCTGCTGTGTTTGGACATGGAATGACTGAGTACTCTTTGCAGACTTTAGCTAAAAAACGTCCTAGACAATAAAATGAAGGTCTGTTAAAACAGGTTCTAGTACTCCAGACAGTTTGCACTTGGCAAACAGTCATACCGTGTCCGAGATCTCTCTCTATATAATACAGTTTCCTCTCTCTCTCTCTCCCTTTCCCTGGTCATTTCCAATCACCCGTTGCTATGAGAGTAACAGCTCTGGAAGTGGTATGCTGACATCATGCACCGATGACGTCGGCTTTTTTGGTGTGTGATTGTCCTGATCAAAGATCCCACAGCGCTAAACGCTCCCAGAGTATCAGGACCTCTTGGACCCCCCCGGCAGAAAAAGATGTTTTACAAAAGACACTTTTTGAAAGCACCTCCCCAATACAACCCCTGAGTTAATTAAAATCCTGGAGCTGCAACAATAGTGCCAAGTAGCAGATCAAGGCAGAGATAGAGTGTGGCCTTAGGATATATATTCTGGAATCCAAGTAATCAGAATAGAATTCGGCAAACAAACAGTCAAGCCTAAACATTTATAGGTAGACTAAGCAAGAGTACTGGCCAAAGACAAATTGAATTTGTGGTAACTGCAGGGAAGTTTTTTTTTTTGTTCATTCATTGGGAAAATTGTACATTCATGGAAGCTTTTTTCACCGTAAAACAACAACTTCTTTGTTTACATTTTCCAATTTCAATTATGACTTAACAATATCTATGTTTCCATCCAAAGATGCGAATTAAATTTATGCACAAAACTGGATTATTGTATAAAAGATGTGCAAATAAAGCAGCGTTTCCATTCAATGAGTCAAAGAGAACAAAATCATCACTTGATTAACTGCCATCAAATATCAAAAGTAAAAATGGAATTTACTACAGTAGGAGAATCTGTGTGAATCTTTTTTTCATTTAATAAATTGCCCCTCAGAAGACAATGCTGACATGCAATGAATGCGTGGTGGCATTTGAAGGCATGATATGGCGAGCATAGACGCTCTTGACAGTTCTGGAGGACATTAATAATATATTATCTCTAATACCAAAATGGTTAAGTGTTTTAGAATGACCAAACATTTCAGATGTTTTACAATGTGCTTAGCCTTGCAGGTTTGTCCATCCACACACAATTTTATAATCACATGATCTCTCATAACAAAATCACATGACTTTTTTAATGTGCATACTGGAATTTGTTTGGTAAAAGTGTTTCTATTGTATCTTATAAGCATCTTTTTTTATTGAATAAAAAGTTTATCAATTATGTGCATACATTTTTATGCATATTTTTAAAATTTTATGCACATTTTGCCATTTCCTTCAACCATTTTTAATGCACATATCCAAAATGCACATAAAAACAGGTGAATGGAAACATAACTAACTGCAACTGTGAGTTAACATCCTGCACTCCTGACTTTTTTTTTGCCTCAGGATCGTTTATCCTGCAATTTTGAATAGCAACATTATATCTGGTGGTTTTGAGAAAAAAGAAAAAAATAATTGAATGTTGTGATATAGCTTTGAGGCAGGCTATACGCAATATAGCAGCATGCCACTTTTTGTAGTTGCAACAAGGCACTTTTTAATGGGCTATATGGACACAGACTTTTGAAATTTTTCAATAAGACAGCTCAAGCACTTCTGGTGACTGTCATACCATTACAAAATCACCCCTTTTAAGATCTGATTTCATTAAAACTGACTGAGACATGATACAAAGTGGACATTGGATGGGACAAGAACTACTGAATTAAATTTTGATTGTTCCGCATCATGTCTTTAAAATATGGAAATTGAATTTACCGTTGCTTCTGCTCCTGCCCCGTTTGCATTAAAATGGTCTTTCATCTCGTTTTACGCTTGAACAACTAAATGAATGCCTAAGTCTATTTAATTGATTATATTTTAATCAGGTTACAACATCGATGCTGTAAAAGAAACCTTATGAAATTTTTCTCAGTGGCTTAAAAACACTTGGTGTGCATATAGCCCATTAACTGTGAATTCAGAAGTTTGAGAAATAAAATCTGAATTACAAGATATAAACTTAGATCAACAGGATCTCATCTCTGAATTGCAAAAAAGGGTCATCATTGTATGTTTAAACCTCAATGTTTAGACTTTTTGTTCTCCTCAGAACTCAGAGTCGTTAACTCAGAATTGAGATAAAATGCCTATTTTTATGTTAAACATGGTAGAAACAAGTTTCTGTACTTAACGTAGATAAGATAAACAGTCCTCCTAAATGTATTGAAGTGTTTAGCTTGTTCTTATTTGAAGTGTTTAGCTTGTTCTTAAATATAAATAATTTACTAAGCATTTTTCTTCATTTCATTGTGCTTAAACGAAAAAAGATCCATCATAAATACTAGTTTTAGCCACAATAGCCATAATGACTCAAACTGTAAAACACGCTACCATGCAGCTCATGTGTAAGGCCTACATGTGATTTCATATCTAAAAAATTGTTTGTATAAGGAAATGGTGATTAATGGTCAAAATTAATCTTTCTTAGGCACAGTTCTCATGTGTTTAAGTAGCTTTAAGCCGTTTTAAGCTAGTTTGATTTATGACGGATCTAAACTCGTTTCAGTGTGGGCTGCATAATTTTCCAAGTCAATGTTTTGTGTTCCTCCCAACGGTTTCATCTGCAGATGTGCAATACCTTTGAATGGGTTGTTTGGAGAAAAGCCATGGGCAGCGTATGAATTATTCGATGCTTTTCATGCTCTGCTTTTAAATGATACTTCTGTCAGTATTTTTGGGTGTAGTAGCAGTCTATCCTTCTGAGGTTTGTCTCGTCGTGAAGCTAAGAGGAAAGCGCGCGTGCCGCCTGCTGTTGCTATGGTTACATCCTCACGCGAACGCGACTACTGTTTGTGCGCTAACAACTTTAAACGCTTATAAAGGCATATGCAAGTAGATAAAAATAGAAAGATTTCCGAGAACTAGCAAACTGTGCCCTTGGTGGCACTAAGAAGCGCAAAAGAGAGGAACTGAAGGCGAGTACCGGGGGACCCGTTTCGCTCTCGAGGCGCTGAGAGGGCGGGAGCGCGTTTCTCGGGACTTAACGGACGAACTACATGAGAGAAAGAGCAACAGACAAGACAGAGAGAGGGAGAGAGAGAGAAAGGGAGACTTGCGCGCTTGAGCTGGAGCTGTGTGGAAAAACTGCACAAGGGCAGAGAGCTAACTTAACGTTACCTGAGACCTGCTCACATTTAGGGACCTGTGGATGTCCAGCGCCCTTTTGTGTGCGCAGTTCGTCCAAACCTTTATATGAGGAAGCCTGAAAGAAGACTTTATAAAAGCTAAAGTATAACGTGAAGAAAGGTAAACTGAAAGTGGTCTGTTCAGCATGGAATTACCGGTTCTGGTTTTGGTGGCGTTGGTTCTGCCGTTAAGCTCCTGTACTAAAGTCAACGTGCCGCGTCTTCGCCTGACACACAAAGGTAAGCCAAATGTTTGGATCTGGATAATTTAACTTTTAATGAGTATTCATCAAACGCAAAGCCAAAGATGACTCAATGAAGATGTAAATGATCTGTTTAAGCTTTGTTCGGCTCCTGTGAGGAGAGTCTAGTGCTTTAAGTGTGCTAGTTAATGATTGTCTATTTTCACTCTTTAAGTGAGAAGGTTAATGTTGCCATCGCCATCGTGTGTGTGAATTATTTTACACAATATAACGTTACGTGACACAATTACTGCAACCAGGGACACACGACTCATGATGACTATTATTTAATGCAGTCTGTGATATTAAGTTTTCGAATGATAGCATAATGCCAATCTAAAACCTGTACATTGTTGCAGTATATAGAAAACTATGAAAAATCTTAAACATTTCAACAATGCTCAAAACCCATTTTTCTTTCGTCACAATGTGATTTATTAACGGAATTATTGTGTTGCAGCATGCTCAACATGACAAAGTTGTAGAACAAAATGCAATAATGTTCACTAGATATTTATATTTATGTATTAATATATTTTGTCAATACAAGGCGGAAGATGGAAAAAAAAGTCTTATAATATTGTTTCCAGTAAGCCGTTTCTTTTGTCGCTTTTCGCATTTAAATTGCTTTCCACGCATCCTGCTTTGCGCATTGACTCTTGTGCGCAGTCCCTTGGTGACTTTATCAGATTTAAACCTGAGAGCCCTATTCAGCACGATTGCAGTGGCGTTTCCGTCTTTGCATGGCATTGAACTTCCAGAGAGATGCTGTGGCAGATCTTTTTTTAAACTGTGGGAAAACGCTACGTCAGGACTCCGGGTTTCAGCTGTTCATACTCCGGGATCTCCCATCCTCAAAGTCTCCTGGCGCGCGCACACCTCCCCGCGGTCAGACTTTTATCAAACTACTACTCTTCAACCCAAATGCGTACATTATATGGCTTATTTATTCACAGGAACACAACATCAGATGTTAAACGTATGCAGGTGTACTTTGCGTTTTACCCACACAAGTGAATGAAAAGAAAAAAAAAATGTTTCTTTATCATGCAGTAGCTTTTGTGAGTAGGCAAAGAAATGAAGATTATTTTTGCTTAAAGGGATAGTTCAGCCATATTTTATGTTAATTTACCATCAAGCCAGCCAGAATGTAGGCGACTTGTTCTTTAGTACATTAAATAAGATTTTAGCTAAAACTGCACAGGAAAAAACATAAGGGCAAAATAAATACCCATGATACATTAAGGTCTTATGAAGGAACATAATTGGACTGTTTAACAATATCTGCAATTTTTTTTACAAGAAAATGTTTCCTACTTTTACATATCCTGGATGTTGAGAACTGTATCAGAAAGATTAAAATGAGCAGGTTCAGGTTGTGATTTTGGTGTGATTTTGCCTGTGAAACTCACATGCGCACACTTCATTATGTGTGAATGTGATCAGGACCTTTTGCTGAGGCTGTAGATTACAGGTAATAGTGTAAAATGTTTTATCATCTAGTTGCTTTGCTCAATTTAAGTCCTAAATGTTACACCAGGAGTCAATAGCTGCAAATTTTATTTTGCCTGAATATGTTTATTAGAGGGTGACACGGTTGCTCAGTGGTCACTAGTTCGAATCCCGGCTGGGACAGTTGGCATTTCTGTGAGGAGTTTGCGTGTTCTCCTCGTGTTTGTGTGGGTTTCCTTTGGGTGCTCTGATTTCCTTCACAGTCCAAAGACACGGTATAGGTGAATTGAATACACTAAATTGACTAATGTATGTGTGTGAATGTGAGAGTGTATGGGTGTTTCCCAGTATTGGGTTGTGGCTGGAAGGGCATGCGCTGTGTAAAACATATGCTGTATAAGTTGACTGTTCATTCCACTGTGGTGACCCCTGCTGAATAAAGGGACTAAGCCGAAGGAAAAATGAATGAATGTTTATTTGACTCTAAAAGTTCTGGTATCTGTTGACGTGCATTTTACATGTCCAAAAACGATGGTTTGTGCTAAAAATGGTCTTCTAGTTTCTCCAGAAGAAATAAGACGGCTACATCTATTAACCTTAGGGTGAATAAATTAACTGGAAATTTTTATTTTTGTTAAATTCGTTTTACCCCAGGGTTAAGGTGGTGACATGAATGTGTAGCAGTAGTTAGTTTAATTGTTTATCAGTGCCTCTTAAGTAGTTTTCATTAATGATTAGAAACTGAGTCGAGTGTCCGGTTTCCCTCCAGCAGTGTGAGTGCGTGACTGGAGCGCATCTGTGCAGAGTTTACTGCGGTCATCTAATGCGCGCACAGTCCCTGCGTGGAGCTCTGATTGCATGTAATCGGCCTGTGTTCTTCTCCATGGACGGGCTATTAACTTTGATAATGATCGGCCTAGAGATTTGTCCACTTGGACTACATATGTTTAAATTTTCACAACTGACGGTTCTTAGAACGCCTGTTGATCATTCTGCCCACCAAAAAGGCTAAAGCATGCACAAACTCATCAAGCTGTCAGAGCTGTATGGATTGGTCTGGAGGGAGCATGTTATGCTTTAAATGGGAAATGAGGAATGGCCTGCATATGCCAGCAGCTGGGCAGAAAGTGTGTGTGCGGATCTGTGGGGTCTATTGGTGGGTCACTTCTGACCTCTGGTCTGTGAAATGTGTGTGCTGATTTAAGAGGAGACACAAGGTTTCCCTCACTCACTTGCTTTCACACCCGCAAGCATTCATATACACACACTGGCACACTTTTCTCTTTTACGGTTGAACATACACAGAGACGCAGAGGTGGGCGGATCTGTGTTTGTTTTAGTTTACATGAATGAATTAATGAGTTTATTTTTGCAGCGTTGCCCAGATGTTTGTGGAGGGTTTGTGAGGTCTGGCTAAAGAATCTGTCACTAAAAGAATGTTTGATGATTCTTGTGTTTCGTTCACATTTTCTCACTCCCTAAATATTCCCAGCTCCCTGGAACCGTTTGTTTGAGAGAACAGGCCACAGAGTTTCATGTCTGTAAGATGGATGTTGTGAAACTCTCCCATGAGATTGGAGTGCTAGATTAAGAATTGCTCTAAATATTAAAGGTGCTTTGAGGGATTCTACAACTGAAACTGAATTGTATCAGAATTCCGCAGTACAAAGATGCAGTTGTGCCATCTTGAATTTTGTAACCAGAGACGAATCAGGAGACCAACAGCATGTAGCAAAAACACCACAAAATAACAACTGTTTTGAACAGCTGCTTATGAAACTGAGTGTGCCATTTATCTTTAAAAAATCTGCTTCTCATTTGCTCTCAGCTTCCTCCATCCTATTTATGGATTGCTCAATTAATGTGCAAAATGACTGACTGTACAAAACAAAGTATCTTCCGCATGGGTTAAAAGTTCTGAGTAACAAATAGAACAAAGACTACTTTATCTTCCTTATTTCACTTCCATACCTACCATATCCATCTAATAGTTCTAGACTATTGTGATATAATTATATATCTAATTTTGAAAGAGAAACTCACAGGAGCTCAAATTGTCTTTATAAGTTTCAATCTTTCCCAAAACTTAACACCGAGCACAGTTTATCATTAGAATATAAAACATTTAAATGCAAGAATATTTCAAATGTAATTTCTGAAACATCTGAAAGGTTGAAAAAACAGCCCACATGAACAGTTTATAGTATCCCTATTCCATGGCAAAACCTCAAACAGACTTCTTGGAAACTTTGTTCATGTGCCAGCACTTGTACAGTTTATTAACAGTAAACAATATTTGAAGTAATAAATACACATCTTTCAAATGAAACTTTTAATGCTGAGACCAGTTATAGGCACTAATGTGTATATATATGCCAGATGAAGATGAGTTACAATGGATTTAGGTCTGTAATGAGGTGTTCAAGTCCTCCTGGGATGTTTAAAGCAATAAGTTGTAACTGATGTATAATAAGTAACTGATGACTAGGGCCAGACAGAATCTGTGGACATTTTTTGCTATTTCTGCATAGTATTTTGTAAAAATCTGCAAATTTATGTGCAGTCATTTTAGGAGTATAATTACTAAAAACTTAATATATGAAATAAAAAATATTAGCTTTTTAACTTTTATTTAATTAAAAAAATTAACAGATTCCCTATGGGCTTACTGATGACTGATTTCAGGTGCATTCAGACCACTCTGGTCATTTGGTCGTATACTATATAATTGAACATTTACAATATAATTAAATGCATTATAGTTAAGATTATGTACTGTATTTGATCAATATTTTGTGAATACAACTTTAAAATGATTGTTTACACTTTTTTCTCATTGTAAGAGGTTATTTTTGTTATTAATGTGTGTAAATACACATAACTATAATTAAGCCAGTCTTTTTGGGGGCCTGTGAATAGTCTCAGTTGTGGTATTGGTTACCATTTAACACAAGATAAAATGATTTATTCTTGCTAGAGCTACATGATTAATCTTTTGAAAATTGCCAGCTTGATTCAAACACTCACAGTCTTATTTCTAAATAAACTTGATTACAGTCAAGGACTAAAGAATAAACATGTCACTCGTATAGTTTTGAATGGGGAAAAGTGTAATGGTCAATATGGCGATTGAAGCACTGCCTACTAGTACAGGAGCCTATCAGCGATCGATATAGACTGACATTTCTCCAGGGGAAAAGCTCAGACCAAATGTGTGCTTTTATGACAGTTTGGTGATCAACAAACGTACTAAAATCTCAGCGAATACTTACTTCACAGACATAAGAAATATATCCACAAAAAGCTTGAAATATTTACTTTTAAATGAACCAAGTGCACTTGAAAAAAAGTCTTTTGGTTTTGTAATGTGTAAGAAATGAACGTGGGGGAAGTGGTGGCACAGTAGGTAGTGCTGTCGCCTCACAGCAAGGTCACTGGTTCGAGCCTCGGCTGGGTCAGTTGCCATTTCTGTGTGGATTTTGCATGTTAGGACAAGTGAATTACTTAAGAAGAGCAGTGCAATCAGATGACACATTATTCAGAGGATGATAGTGTAACACGGTCATAAATAAGGTTGGTGTCGTGATCTCGTTTCTTCCAAGTGTAAATGCGCACTAGCTTGGGCAACCTGAGAATATGCCGATTTTGTTTGATTCAAACGTTTAAAAATGAAACTTATGAGACAGTTGTTGTTTACTTTTATTAGTGATTTCAAATATATAATGTAATAATAAGCTTAGCAAACAGTTTTGGTGAATTTGATGTTTCACCATTCAGACAGAATGCCCGAGCATACTGCCAGAGAGGTGTTAAAAGATGGCTGCTGAGTGAAATGACCTGCCTTAAAGAGAGTTTGTTACAGTATATAAGTATATATGGTAAATCAACTCCAATTCTTTTTTCCAATCATCCCAAAAATCACCATGACTAAATCCCTATGTGCTAAAATCGTATTGTCTAAATAAGGCATTTATACCTGAATGTTTTATTAACTGACATTTTAATTACACTTTACACTAGACAAAATTACACTTTTTAGTGCAACAGTAAATCAAACCTGTAAAGCACAGGTCCGAGTGGAGTACAGAAAAAATATGATGTGTCAAGCTATAAAAATAGGTAGTCAAACCCGAGACCTGTTGAGGAAATGAAGCTTTATAGCTCAAATTCACACAAGTATAGCATACATGCAGACAAGAATATGGTATTTATACTTCGCAAAATGGACGCAGGTGGAGTTTTAATGAAAACACACATTCCCTCCATCCTTGTGGCGTCAGTCGAGGGTTTGCAGTGTATCGTAACAGAACAATGCAACATTGTGGCGGCTTCCTTCTGGGTCGAGGGCAGTTCGCAGCTCGCTGCAATTAGGTCACAAGCCCTGGATGTGATCACACGCACTGATAACAACCACAACAGCTGCTGGTCACTTAAAGTATGATTTGATTTTTTTAACCCCTGAGCTGATGATTGCCTTGGGAGCCGTCACACGAACACATGCACACTTAATTGCAGCCGTAATGGTCCCTAGCACACTGCACAAATACAGCTGCCTTTGAAATGCACACACACACACATACACACACACACACACACTGATATATGGAAACATGCCTGCAGAAAAAGACATCAGTGTGATAAAGCAGAAACAAAGAGAGAAAGCAAAGATTGCATGAAGGATAATAAAAGGAGGAATGGTGTGGACAGAACGAATTTCTCCCACTGTCATACAGATTCTTTGTGTGAGAAGGAATCCTTCTTTCTTGCTAAATGTGTAAACGAGTCGGCGGGTCAGTGTGTGTAGCCATAACAAGTGTTTGTTCAAGCTGCTGGAGTCTCATTGTGTGCATGTTTGTACAGAGGGGAAGGCAGTGACTCTCATGGCTGCTGTCCAGAGGGGTTTATCTAAACCCTCACGTTCTGACTCTTGCTTTGGGGAGAAAAGGGATCAAGAGAGGCCAGGGAGCAGGAGAAGACTGAAGGACTGAAAGAATGAGTTTGACAAAAGAAAACGCTGAGAAAAAGAGCTCAAAAAAGTGGGTTTGTGGGGAGAGGGGCTTTTATGAGAGTACCGGTGAGAGCTGGTGTAGCCGGATTTGCCCTGAAGTAACGTGAGTGTGTGTGACAAATGAAGACAGACAGGCAACGACAGAGAGAGAGAATTAGAGGAAACAGGGCAGATACTATGATACTATGAAGAATTACTCATGTGAGCACATACACTACCAATGCTTGAACTTATGGACTCATTCTTTATTAATAGCTGTTCTCCATATTTTAGAGTAATAGTAAAGTCGTCATAACTAAATAATAAAAAGGAAGTTTAGGGATTAAGACAAGACCTAGTCTAGATTCCAGAACACTCCATTTTCATTAGGTGCATACTTGGAATAAAAGAGGTCCATATTGCTGGACACTTTACCCCCTCACTATGAAGTGGAAATTGATTTAAATAAACAATACGTATTATTGTTTAAATATAACCACCACCATCTTTAAATGAATATTTCTCAGTCTTTTAAAAATTGGTTTCAGTCATTGTCAGTAGGGATGCTCTGATCATGATTTTTGAGCCGATTCAGAGTACCGATTCCTTGTCAATGTGATGAACCGATACAGAGAACCGATGTTTACAGAAGTTAAAATGCACACCTATAAATATATGAGAAGTCATACGGTTGGAGGAGATGCTAGTCACAGCAGCTCAAATCATTGGATATACAATGGCTTCAAGAAAGAGACCATCGTGAGTCGTGCCAATAAACTGAATAAACAGAGTCGCACCACATCTGTATATTTTAGCTGCCGTGTTTTAAACTAGAGGTGGGAGGTGTCGACAAATTTGGCATTGTACAATGTCTAATGTGCAACATCGCGATGGACGATGGCATTGTCGTTTTAGGCGGTGGTGAATTAATTATTTATGAATAATAAATGAATTCAAAATGAATGAATGAATTATTATGAATTAGTTCATTTGTAGAAGCGGTATAGCGAAAGATTGAAGCAGTGTACTGTGACTGCTGGAGCTTAGACGCGTTAATATTTCGCAGCGTGATAGAGTGTGTGTGGAAAAAGAATGTTTAACAAAACGCCAGTGTGGATGTGGATCATTTTCGTTCTAAAATGCCATTTTTAAAGTAAGACGTATTAGTGTAAACGGGGCCGTGTGTATTTATCGTGATCGGGTTGCCACTGTGTCAGGGGCGGGGTGGAGGATTGAGCCGATAGACATCACGATGCTGAGTCGGCATCGTCTATCGACCCAACCATAAAACAAACACTTGGGATCAGTTTGTGATATCAGTGAGACTGGCGGGTACTGATTGAGTCATAAAATGTGATTATCGGCTGATACCGATCTCTAGCCGATTGATCGAAGCATCCCTAATTGTCAGTGTTTTATGAGATTGTTGTTCTATTCTTTATTAAGACTTGATTTTGTACATCATGCTTCTCTACTTTTAATTACGAATGCAAAATCACATAGTCATCATTGCATTTTATATGAGATGGTGGGCTGGACATCACTAGTTGTACATAGAAAACAACTAGTACATTTTTGTCTAAAAAGCTATTTTAGGTAAACTTTCAGCTTATCTTTGTACTTTTCTTTGCCTTCTTGGCTCTGGGAATTACCAGCTACAATTTTTCAAGTGTTGGCTTTTTATTATAACTCGAGTTTGTACGAAGCTGGGAAAAACTGCATTTTCATATTGTGCACCATGGGTATGGAATAATTGCAAAGAAACTAAATAAAATTGTGCCTTTTGGTAAATTTAAAGGCATTATAAAGAAAGTGGTATTGGAAGCATGTAATTCACTGTAAAAATCAATTCGTAATTTTACAGGGTTTTTTTTCGGTAGCTGGGGTGCAAGAAAAAACAATGTAAAATAAGCTGTTAAATTACAGAAATTTCCTTAAATTTAAATTCCTGGAAAGTTTCTGTAATATAATGTCTGTTATTTGATGGTAAAATTCTGAGATTTAACAGCCATTATAATATGTGGGGTATTTTACTCTAGCTGCTGTAAAAAAAAAACTGTAAAATTATGGATTTTTTTTTACAGTGTTGTTTTTGTCGAGAGGACTGATGAAATGTTATGTGGTGTTGTGTATTTTAAAGTTGATTTACAGTATGGCTGTTACCTTGGACAGGTCTCTCTTGTAAAGGAGATAATAAATCTCATTGAGAATTCCTGGTTCAATATTGGTAAAATAAATAAAAATAAAAAATTAATTTCATGTATTCTTTTCGTATCAAAGCTTGTAATGTTCCGATTCACATTAGCAGGTTGGTTTGTTCTGTGGCCTATAACACAATTTGTATTTTATTTGATTTACTTTATTGTTTAAATGAATAGGGAAAAGAAATTGTTTTGCCATCACAAGTATAATGTTTTTTTTTTCTTTTTAAGTTTTTTGTAATTGCAAAAAATATTTAGCAAAATAAATCTTACAGACAGAAACTGTAAAACAGAGTAAATGCATTTTGTGCATGTTAATGAAGGTCTTGAGCGAATTTAAGATGTTTGGATTGTTTAAGCCCTAACCTGCTGTGAAATGTCGACGTCCTCTCTATATTAGATTTGTTATCTGAGAAGGACAGTTTCTGGCAGAGCGTTTCTGTTTTAGAGTGCAGATCTTAAAGCTGTCTGTTCTCAGTGCCTGAGGAAGACACTATGAGATCCTCCTGTCGATGTTCAACTCTGTGAACGGTCTCTTCTGCTGCTCGCCTCACCAACCAGTAATCAATTAGTTCCAGTATATGCAACTGCTGACAGAATCAGCCCGAAGCCCCCAAAAGATCAACCTGATACTGATCACACACAGATGAAATAGTACATATTCTATATTAATGTATCTTTCTACACAAGAGCGGAGAACATGATTAACTTCCTATGCGGACATGTTTCCTCCTGAGGCAGATGCATTCATTTATTACATATTCATATATCCTTTCTCACTTTCGATCTTTTTATTCCTTTCCTTCCCTGTCTCTTAATCACATACAGACACGCGACCCTTTAGACGAAATGAGAATAAACTCAATCCTGGAGGCAAACAGCCTGCTCGGCTCTAATGCAAGACCTCTCCCTCATTGCATTTACATTCACTTCATTACCAGTAAGCGAAAATCTCAAAGGCAGGCCAGATTGCCAAGGAGCATGTGTGTGTTATTAATGGTTGTTTGAAAAGTTGGTGGCGTGCCACTGTGCAGAAAGCCTACTGATGTCAGGAAAAGAGTTTAAGAGGAAAGGAATACATTTACTGTGCTGTATCTACAGCATGTGTCACTGCAATTCCAACACACCCTGTAAACTCTGGTTTAAATTTGTTTAGCCATTCTCATGTCTTAAGGCTCCTCTTTTTACTCATTGATCACACACAGATGAGATTATAAGCTCAGTTGTTGGGTTTGTTCGCCACAAAATTAAAATTCTGTTATCATTTACTCACCCTCATGTCGTTCCAAACCCTAAAGAAATTTGTCCAACTTTTGAAAACATATGAAGATGCTTTTAATGAAATCTGAGAGATTTCTGTCCCTCCATTGAAAGTCTGTTCATCCAAAACTCTGGAAAGTTTCAAACATTTTGAGTTTCAATGACAGAAATCTCTAAAATTTCATCAAAACAACTTTATTTATGATCTGAAGATGAATGAAAGGCTAATGGATACTGACATGTGGTGATTTAACAATGAAAGGATTTTCATTTTAGGGCGAACTAACCTCAGGAACACTCCACTTTATAGGCTCAAGTCATAAACAGTTGAGTTTTACTTCTTTTATTTTTCAGAATCCATTCTGCGTTTCTGGCAGGAGCCAATTTAACTTAGCTTACCATAAATCATTGAATCCAAATAGACCATACACTCTCAGAAATAAAGGTACAAAATCTGCCACTGGGGCAGTACCTAGGGTTGGGTCGATAGACGTTGCTGTCGTCCATCGCCGATGGCCGATAGATATCACAATGCTGAGCCGACATCGCAATCCTCCACCCCGCCCCCATGGCAGCGGCAACCGGCTTGCAGAAAATACACACAGCCCGTTTACACTCATACGACTTAGTATTTTTTTTTCACCTTTATTGAAAGGACAGTGGAGATTTACAGACAGGAAAGTATGGAGAGCAGAGAGAGGGAAAGGATCAGCAAAGGACCTCAAGCCAAGAATCGAACTCAGGTTGCAGCGAACACCTGGGTGCTATATGTCAACGCACTAACCACTAAGCTATTAGCGCCGATAATAGAATTCGTTTTAAAATGGTATTATGGGACAAAGACGATCCACGTCCACACTGGCGTTTCATCTAGGATTTCTGAACAGCCCCCCTTCCACAGTATACCGCTGAAAACGCACATCATGTGACCTCACACATACTGTTAAGCTGCAGCGCATACAAACGTCTAAGCTACAGCAGTCAGTCACAGGTTGACAGTGTCAGTACATTGCTTTCAATCTTTTTCAATCAAAGTTTGTAGACGCTATTATAACGACACAGATCACTCTGCCTGTTCATGCCAGAGTCCCGCAGAAAAAGGGATTGACAGGTGGTAATTTGTTTTTAACTTGTTTTTTTTAATTTATCATTTGGTTATGGGTAAAACAAAGACCATGCGGGTCAGGTAGTTTGAACGGTAGGCTACAAATAATTAATTCGTTAAGAATGAATGAATTATTCATAAATAAGTAATCCACTGCCACCTACAACAACGATGCCATCGTCAATCGCGATTGGATATTGTACGATGCCAAATTGGTTGACATCGCCTAACCCTAGCGGTGCCTCCAATTTTTTGTTACTAACAGGTCTTTAAAGATACATACGACTCCATCGGCTCGATAACCTTAATATTATTTTGTAGTGTGTGCTGTGCTGTGGTTTTCATATCTTGCAATGTGCCCACGTTCAAGATTTAAGGTAATAACATCGTCATGATGGTTACTTTTTGAAAAGGTACAGTACCACCCTAGTGACAGATTTTGTACCTTATTTCTGAGAGTGTATGCAGCACCTGAAAATATTTCCCAGCTACTAAGTACTGTAACAGCGCTGCATAATATCATTGTGTCTGCTACAGCCGTGGAACAGCAGAGTCCCTTGATTATTACACTGGAATGAGAGTATAGTTAATTTTTATTTTCTGGTGGTTTTAGCACACGATGTAGCTACAGAAGAGTCAAGCTTTAAATAGGAAAATCATTCAAATTCAATGATTTATGCTAAGCTAAGTTAAAAATGTTCCTGTCCTGGCTGAACGGATTCAAAATTGGTAAAACTCAACTGTTTAATAGGTGGATGGTTCCTTTAAAAACCATAAAGTGTGTATGTATATAACAAGGGAAGCTATAATACCTAGAAAAATCCTCCATTAGCATTCCCATTTATCTTAATAGAAAGAGAGGATTTGTCAGCAGATGGCGGAGTTACGACATCTAATAGCTGGCCTGTGGTAATCAGACAAACCCTGAGGCCTTATTTGTAAGTACGTCATCTATTCTGACAACTACACCACATTCTTAGATCTGCTCCAAAGTGTTACACATGTACTGGCACACATAAAGCCTCCTACTGTCACACTGCAGCATGACAGCTGTGTGTGTGATTGCCAACCCAAACCTC
Source organism: Danio rerio (assembly GCF_052040795.2). Taxonomy (NCBI): domain Eukaryota; kingdom Metazoa; phylum Chordata; class Actinopteri; order Cypriniformes; family Danionidae; genus Danio; species Danio rerio. The sequence goes on from NC_141028.1 coordinate 28,548,583, forward strand.
TGCGTAGTTTCAGTTTGTTTTATCACGTTTAATGTCATTAAACTGGTGATTGTGCACTGTTATTTTAAAAGAGCAGAATATTTACATAGCTACGGGAGAGAGTCCAGACTACCTGTGTAATTTACACCATACCTTCTGGTGAAAATGTATGTCACAGTGTTGTTTGTTCAACATACAAGTTTACATAGGAGCTTTAGAGCGTGTTAAATCAATTCCTCACAGGTCTTCTTCAGTTCTTTTGTAATCCATATTAAAAATTGTTTGAAAATACTCTGACAGTGCTATGTTCAACCGTGTAAGAGAGCTACTAGAACTAATGTCTTCATTTATTCATTCATTTTCTTTTCGATTTAGTGCCGATTTTAATTAGTCGCCACAGCAGAATGAACCACCAAACAAACAAAAAAGTACGAACGAGTGGGATGATGGAATTTCTTGCTTCAGAAGCATTAATAGACGAGTTAATATGTAAGAAAAACAGCATGTTGGTAATATGGGAATATCTTCGTTTCAAACTCACATACACAAAACCAGGTCATTTGTAAGAGCTGTCGCAGAATTGTTCCCATAGCACAAGGAAATACAACAACCAGCACCTAAAAAGCACCCCAGGCGGCTGTATGAGGACCGTCTTGCTAAAAAGTAAACTAAAAGTATTGCCAGTTACACTCAATCTAGTAGCAAGCAAAGTACATTTTCAGAGTTGTTTGCTAATATAAGTTGCTAATTAGATATTTTCCCCAAACCGCACAGCCCTATTTCATGCACTCATCTGTCAAGGCAAACTTGACATAGCTCATGCACTAAATGGGTGAGAACATAGTACATGATTACATAGTGTTTGGATGCACAATATATCAACCCAATCATTTCAGATGATAAATGCCTATTTTTTTATTTCCCAGAGATGGGTTGCGACTAGAAGGGCATCCGCTGCGTAAAAACTTGCTGGATAAGTTGGCGGTTCATTCAGCTGTGGCGACCCCGGATTAATAAAGGGACTAAACCGACAAGAAAATGAATGGAATGCCTATTTTTAAGGTTATTGTTATCAGGCTGATGATTTTGTTTTAATAAAGCCGATAAATTTTGGTTTGCTCCTACTGGCTGAACTACATTAGAAACATAGGACTGGCCCTTGAGGCTTTTGATTTGTGCCATTCACATGACTCGCACAGAGCAGATCTACACTTTATTTTGCTAGAAAGTTGACAACAGTGTGGCTTTTTTAGTTTTCACTGTTCACTCCCTTTTGGTTTTTGTAATCAGGCTCAGAAAAAATCATATGGAGATTTACAGTAGATTTGCATTCATTCATTCATTTTCTTGTCGGCTTAGTCCCTTTATTAATCTGGGGTGGCCACAGTGGAATGAACCGCCAATTTATCCAGCAAGATTTTACGCAGCGGATGCCCTTCCAGCCGGAAACCATCTCTGGGAAATACAGTAGATTTTTAAAGATATATTTTAGCTATCATCCTTCAAACATTAAGAGTTTGATATTGTTTAAAGGATCTCCAAATGGGTGTTTTTATAGTGTAGGGCATTATTTGGAACACAACTTATGATTCCCATTTCTACTATGATAAAAAAGAAAGGGATAGCATGAACTAAAAGTCTTTTCCCTGTATGTATGTGTGTTTGTTATGTTTAATTGTCATCACATGAGTGTGTTCATGGGAGGCACGGGTTGATTTATGACTTATTGAGTTCATCTGCCATCATCGTGGTCTTATAGAACAGTAAACCACAGGTTACTTCATGAGTTCACAAGAGTTACTGTTCATGTATGTACCCACTGAATCAATTGTTTCTGCTAAATAATGAATAACCAGTAATATGGAATCTGTAAACTTTTGTAAGAAAAAAACTGAGGATATGCATCAGTATTTCACTGTTTAGATTCTGTGTTCTGGAAACTAAACCCTTAAAAGCTTTTACTGTATATCTCATTGTGAAACTTGACCGCAACATTGCTCTAATAAACAAAGAACAAAAGTACTTTTCTTTTGTTCAGCCCGCGAGTTTATTTGAGGTTTAGATCACAGTACCTCAAACAAACCTGTGTGTGTGTGTGTGTGTGTGTGTGTGATTGAATATATGTTTTGACCTCTTTGCCAGAGACTGTTAAAATCTAAAAGTCTTTTGGTAAACTCCTTAAATGGCAGAGAGAGATTTTAATTGATTTATATCCAGAAGTTGTGGTTGTTGTTGCTGCATGTGTGCGTTTTTATAATTGTGGTTTCACATTTGGCACTGTTGTTTGGCTTCTGTTTGAGTGGCGCCCCATTAGCGCCTTTAGACGCGTGCCACCCTCTCTACAAGACCTCATTCCTCCTTGGGCTGCTTTTACTCTACTCCTATTCTGTCCAAATGCACATTATATGAAGGGAATGTGCAGGGAGTGTCGATCTGAACTTCAGGATACTTGAGAAAGATAAGAGGATGTGTGTGTGTGCGCAGTATATGCATAACTTACAGGGAGCAAAATATAAATCTGCCCACGAGACATTCTTGTCTAAAAAATAATAGTATTTTTAAATTTTTCAAATAGGATTTTGGGTTATTCTGTTCACATATAGGGTGCATCTCACCCATATAGCTAGAAAGGTTAGGAAAAATCTAGCAAACATTTATACTTAATGATTTAAATGTTGCTGGTATATGAAGCTAAATTATTTAGCTGTAAATGTACTTTTAAAAACTTTTTCAAATTAATATATGTAAATGGTGCTGTTGTTTATAAACTCAGTTTTGATGATGTACAATGAGGACGTTTTAATTTCACACTCAGTGTGACCCAAAGTGTAGTGAACCAAGCCTATTGCTGTCTTTACCAGTGCCCGAATTCGTTCACACAACCTACTGATAAATGACCTCGGGAGCTAGGGTGCTGATCGAGACGCAACCATAATTTTCAGTCACATGGATGTCAACTGGAGTACATGATTACCTGTCAGGTTTCCATCTGTTGTAATAAAGTGATTTACAATTAATTGAAAAATAAAGTATTTAGTCTATTGCAGTATAGTTGCTGAGGGCGGAACTCAATTCAATTGAGTACTGTAAAACCCAATAAGTTTAGACAACTCAAACTGTTTTAAGGAAACTGATTACTAGAAACCATTTGAGTTAAAATCAAATCTATATGAGTACTGTGAACTTACTCCATTTAAATTAAAGTAATGAGGTATTTAACTAACTGTCAACACTGAGTTCAAAACACTATTTAAATGAAATAACTTTCCGCAAATTTTGAGTTAACTACATTCATTTCGTTTGATAATGTTGAGTGTTGGGTTTTACAGTATAATACAGGTTTAAACAAAACCTTTATTTATCCCCATTCACAACGTAAAAATTATAATCATAAAGCATCACATGTTAAGCAAGTCCATAGATGTAGAAAAGACAATTTATTTAAATCCTTATAAATAAACACTTCTTTTTCTGAAAAGCAACACAATTTAAAATAAACATTGTACTATTATGAAAAACACACAGTTACTTTAAATCATTCAAAATAAATTATTCAGGAACGTTTTAATTTTGGCTAGTTTTAAAGAACAAAAATTGTATTTTAGTATTATTGATTTTTAGTATTATTGATTTATTGAAAAAAAAGGGTAAATAAAGCACACGTAAGATAACATAAAAATGCAAGTTGTTTGCCCTATTTTGGTGTCGTGATTAATCCACAGCACACACACACTTCATTTCATTCATTTTGCTGTAAAAACATTACAATCAAACAGAACCTACTCTTTCTCTTTCTACCTCTCTGTCTCTCTCTCTCACTCTCAGGTAACTTTATTTTACATTTAAGCTGGATAAAATATATGTTTTTTATCATTTCATTTTTTTGTCATTTTAAACAGTTATTTGTAACTAATTCAGTTATAACCAAAGAGATTTTTTTGTCATTATATCATTTCATTTTCAAGTATTTGTAAATTTCTTTAGATTTAACATTAACACTTAATTGCTCCAATACAATGCAATCACATGACAGAAAGGCTCTCTCGTGTTTTCAGAAATTATAACTGTCCTTATATCAGTTGGTATAAGATTGCAGAAGGATGGTTTGACTAGAAATGTACAGTTTTTCACCATCATACTGATAACTTTTCAGTCATTCGGCAAAGCTAGTTCGAACCGATGTAGTCAAAAGACCCATTCGTTACACTGCATTAATTCATATTAGGTATTTTTAAAATGTTTTTCTTTGGGAAATTTTGTAATGTGCATTTATAAATTGCATCATATTCTGAGAGAATCTACAGTACACTTGTACTGCATATCTGTACTCTTAAAAGTATGTAAACTAACAACAATTGCCATGAGAAAGGTGCGGGTAATAAAAGCTTTAGTATCTCTTTCATGTAAATCTTTGTTCTAACAGCAACAAGCGACCGCTATTAACAGCATGTTTTTTTTTTTTTTTTAATTTTTGCTTAGGCTCCATTTATTTTCTTTTGAGCAGATTAGCCCCACCCACATTGAAATTTTAATGATTCAAAATTTGATCTATATTAATCCAATACAGTATTTTTGCTTTAAATGTGGAAAAATTACTTTGTAGAATTACTAGTAAAGTGTACAGCCAAGAGAGTTAGCAAGGTCTTCATCAAGTCACCTCGCCAAGTTTAGTTAAAATACCTCTACTACAAAATAGTGCTGACATAACCTTCCTATCCACTGTGTTTTAACCCAAGCTTTGAACAAACAGTCACGCCAATAAAGTGCAATTAAATTTAACTGACAAGAAGAGAAACAGAGTGGTTTGTTTTTTTTAGAGAACGCCATCAGTCACGTCCCTGCTGTTCTGGATTTAAGTTGATCGTCCTCTTTATGCATCATGGTTTTCTCCTCATAAAGTTAATCATCTTTGACTAGCAGAGACAGATTTATTGTCATTTTTCAGCTGAAATCTTGTACTTATTGTCATGTCATTCATAATTCACCTTTTTTCTCTTTCTCCCTTTGCCACAGATCTTCTGGACACAAATCGTACCTCAGTTTTCAACGGGTTACACGGAGATCTGCACTTGTCGGCTGTGTTTTTGGATGAATATCATGACAGGCTTTTCCTGGGAGGGAAGGATGTTCTCTACTCACTCAGACTGGATCACACGCATGATGCTAAAGAGGTAACACAGACACACTATCATTGAGGTAAGGTGAAGATTATAGGCTGTCATAAAAGTCTGTTAGTGAGATGTGTCATGAATTTCATTCTGTACTACTGGAGACTGTTATCTACACACACAGATAAAATCAGCAGACGCCTATTTGTGCTGACATATTTTACCCATGATTAGTAAGTAATCTTTGAAGACTGGTTTACAAATGACACATGCTTACTTTTGAAAAACTAGATGAAGAGGAATGGAACAAGAAGAGATTTTTGAAAAGCTGAATTGTTGGAATTAAAATAATTCTCATGGTGATTTGAAAAAAAAACTTCAAAATGCATCCTTCTAGTCAAGAGTCTCTATAAATGTTGGTTTAAATGGAAAAATGATTGCAGGGGCAATAATGTAAAAGGAAGTTTACCTTACAGTATGTAAGTTCTACCAGAAAGACATAATAAATTTATTTGATGCGTATTATTTGGTAAAAGTTAACAAAAATAGGATTTCTTTGGCAGAGGCCCTGTCCATAGCTTGAATTGGAAGCTTTTAGATCCAGCTATAACTGCTGAGGACGAAGGCGTAGCCGGTGCCTACTCCCCTGGACAGGGCCAACCTGGTGTTGGTAGGGAGGATGGTGGGTGAACATCTGCGTCAGTATCTGCAAATGAATGGACAGCTCATATATTGCTTGTGTCTCTTGGCTATTGGTTGGAACTGTTTGTGATGAGTGACGTGACATTAGGTCTTCCTGGAAGAACTAGCGCTAAAAGATACATTTCTGTTAACCCACCATCATCGTATTATTATTAATTATTATTATTAGGCATGCTCCGATAAGGATTTTTGCAGCCGATACCAAGTACTGATTCCTTGTCATGGTGATCGGACGATACCGAGAACCCATTCTAATGCTTCAAGCTTTATAATGAATAAAGCACATTTTCCCCATAAGGTGATACTTAAAGGTTCAGGACACCCTGAAGAACTTTTTTTTTTATATTAACAGATTTGTGTGTGTTGAGCATCAGTTAAGGCAATGTTAGCACCTGACAGCTTTAATTGTAGGGAAAACTGGGTAATTTTGAGCTTTTGTCAGCTAATTTCAGCTTCCGGGTTTAAAATGATTTTTAGGGCGGGATCAAAATCGGCGACGTAGCGCAGTACTGCAAGTGCAATGATGATGCGTCGGTTTCTCATTATTATTCATAGCAGAGTTTTCTTATCCTATGAGAAGAGCCGGCTGCTTAATTATTCATGAGACCTGCCAGAGTCAAGCCCGAGCTGTGAGACACGGACCCCCAAGGCACACAGTATTTAGCCATTCATGAAGGCTCATATGCGTTTGTTTCCATGATCCATGGGGTTTGTTGCATGTTTTCCCCTGCGATCTTATCAGGGCCGATCATACAGCAAAGCTATGTGTGTGCTGCTAGCATTTTTGTCGGGAGAGCAGGACGAGAATTAGAGAATGGCGGACGCTGTCTTTTATCAGGAGTTCGTTCACATTCAGACACATCGCCGTGCTGCTGTGTTTGCCTAAATCCTCCAGATTACCAGCAGGGCTAATGGTTAAAATAGACAGGAGAGCACTCAGTCTGCTGGATACGGGGATTGAGGGAGAAGTCCTCATTTATAGGGTTTACATGAACACACTTATCTTTATAATTATATAAATTGTGCTTATGTGTATATGAAATTACAAATAACAAATGTAGCAGGGCATTAAATCACTGTTCATTTCTTTGCATTTTAACTATTTGCATTTTAACTTTTTGTACTCATTTTAACTATAAACTCATGTGTCTCCTCATGGTTTGTCTCATTTTGTGAGCTAACTGACAACAAAGTTGTTCTCTCACGTTCTCCCCTGCTGGCTATGCCCACTCCTGCCCGATGGTCGCGGAGCTCCACGCCCATTAATCATGCATCTTTTGAAAAAATTCAAAGTGGGGGGTGTCATGGCCCTTTAAGTGGAGATATTTCCTTACCTAAGAGAATAAATGAAGAATATTGCATTTAATTCCCTAGGGCTCTGCAATTAATTAAAAATTTGGTTTTGATTTTGATTCAAGTGCGATTCAAAGGCTTAATTAGGGTAATTAGGCAAGTCATTGTATAAAATAGTTTCTTCAGCAGACAATCAAAAAAAAAATTTTTTTTTGATTAAGGGGCTAATAATATTGACCTTAAAATAGGTTTCAAAATATTTAAACCTGCTTTTATTCTTGATATATATATATATATATATATATATATATATATATATATATATATATAGGGTTGTGACGGTGAGGAAATATCCCCACTGGTTAATCGACATGTGACAACACCGGTAATACTGTGGGAGTGGGTGTTTCTTCTTTTCCTCTTTTTCTCTGCTTTTAAATAGCTTATGAATGAGTGCGTATAATACTTTCACTTTTAATTGTGCGGGAGTTGCCAATTCGGCGACAATTGTTTGAATGGACGAAAAGGAAACTACAAAAAAAAAATCACTGTTATTAAACAACACATAACTTTTATTAACATAACGAATAAAACACAACAATGCTACAGGTGTGGTTTGAATTACATGTTTTAAATGACAGCGAGACATGCTACGTTTAGTTTTTATTGTAAAATATACATTATAACCCAGTACACAGTAAAATAATATGTTTTAAATGGCTTCTCTATTGGCGGCGTATATAGCCGTTAATTTAAATAGGCTAAGCATATTTTCATTAATATTAAAACACATTAATACAAACTAGCCACCCTTTGATTTTTTTCATTTACGTATATTTTTATCAAACGAAAAATGCAATGAATTGTTTATTTTGGTTTTCATTTTATTAGAATTAATAGGCCTATAATTAATAGGCTACACAACTCCTACATATCTTTGGCTCCAATTGTGTTTTTACAGATATCCTACAAATAGACTTTTTTTGGCTCAAAGACATTTATGCCTGTTAATTTCAGTGGTGTATTTTGACAGATTTCGCAAAGGCTTCAGCTCTTCTACCTGTCAGCTGCACCTGCCTTAGTTTTGCGACTTGACTTGTGTTGCGGCTCAATGTCTGAATGGGAGAAAGAGAGAGAGAGAGAGAGAGAGAGAGAGAGAGAGAGAGAGAGAGAGAGAGAGAGAGAGAGAGAGAGAGAGAGAGAGAGAGATCAGACCTCGGATTTGATGTGTGGCCGCACGTTTCAGTTACTTTTTTGCAATTTTTAATATTGGCTCATCTAAATGAACTTTTCATACGATTAAAAGGCGAAATATTGCCAGACAGAGGAAGCAACTTTCGGTTTTTAAAGAGAGCGGCCTCATTTACAAAAGATGCGCGCACACACAGGATGCGCTCTTGTCGGCCTATTTATTATTGATTTTTTTTTACATTAAATACATAATCAAGAGGAAAAAAGAAGAGCTGAACTTCGGAAAATGTTCTTACGTTGCCACAATGTTGTTTCTCTGCAGTTGGATTGTCAATGGGCGGCATTGCTAAATCACTCGTTTTAATAAAAAAATTAGATTTATTATTAAACATTACACATGAGATGATGGTCGTGTGATTTTTGAAATGAGAGTATGCATTGCGTATTTATGGCCATTGATCCATCCACGGCCCACCAATAGTTAAACATAAAGGTGTGTTGAAGGTGCGTGTATAAATTAGTTATGTTTCCTCTAGATACTGCCACCTTTGTCAGGCAAAGTTTGCAGATTGCCTCATTAACGCCTTCAGGTTTTCTTTTGCATTTGGTTTAAACCCAAAATATTGCCAAACAGGCGCTTTTGCATTGCGTTTTGACAATAAATGGTCCGCCATCCTCTTTCTGTAAATTCGACTCCTCTTTTCTCCTCATGTGATAAATGAAATATGACGCATTGTAGCTATGTTCAGATTTTAATTATAGAGCATGCTCTCTTCTTAAGTCAGTTATTTATAATTATATTTTCCATTTAATTAAAATAAATGTTTAATAAAAAAAAAAAAAAAACGAATACTTAAAAAAAACAAATGTTGTTTTTTGTATTCAAGTAAAAAAAAAAAAAAAAATATATATATATATATATATCCCAAATTATTATGATGATGATTATGATGATGATGATTATTATTATTATTATTATTATCCTTATTTGTAGAACATATAGATTTTTTTGTAACAAATATGCTGTTATAAAAAAAAAGATTTAAAAATATACACTTTTATAACGTTCACATGCCAAATTTTGTTTGTCATTGATATTATCCAATTTAATACGTTAATTTAATCAAATAAAAACACAGTATCTTTGTGTTGTTTTTTCTTTAAAACTCCTTTTTTTCTCATCCATCAGAATGTTTATTAAAAACGGCACAAAAGCAGCTGTCCACAAACTCAGATTAAAGTCATATAAACTGACCGCACTTGTGACAAAGACTTGTTTAGACTGCACTTATAAACATGCATAAACATAAACAGTCTTGCTTGATTTTACACGTTCGATGTTTGGCGCCCTTTTTCATGTTATGGTCACAGTTTTGTGGAGTAGTTTATCCAATAAAGTTGTGAGAAATGAGAAGTGTGTGAGAAAAAAATTATCAAAGTAAATGGACTGTAAATGCTAAAGTGCTTTGGTTCTACTTGTCTCAAGGGTTTAGTGACTCTTTTTCCCAATGCAATTAACTTTGTGTATGTGTGTATGGCCGAGCTTAATTAAAGCCTCTATTCATGTGAATGTGTTTTGACTCAAGTCACTAGACCCAGAACAGGGGTGGTTGTTTTTGTATGTTGTCTCATTGTGTGTGGCCTTGTTAAACGATATGAACAGGAAGAGGAAGTGCATTGTCATGGTGTCAGACACATGGCAGTGGTTGCCACCTCTGAGGTTGTGACCCCTTGACCTTTGGCTCAGGGTCAGATGGGTTTGGCCTTGTTAGACCCTTTTGTATAGCCACTGTACTGCCACTGGCCACAGGGTTCACTAGGACTGGCCTGAATGTATTGATATCTAGATTTGGATAAACTGAGATTAAAAATTAAGATATAAAAAAATTACGATTAGTCTGTTGTTATCAGTTGATGTGGGGAACATAACATAGATCCATAGAACATAACATTTCTGATCATATTTCCCCCCTCCCAAGCACATTTTACCAATTCCAAAGGGCATCTTAGTAACTTCTATTAATTTTTATGAAGTAATGTTTAATTTTTAATTAGGGCAAATGGAAAATGGAACATCTTAACTGATGATTGATTATAAAGCTTGTTTGGCATGCCTTGAGCTCACAAGATCCTCGAGCCCGGGGCCACCTGCCGTTTGCAAGGCGAGAGGGAAGTTTGAGCTCAGGTAGATCTCGAAAACTCTCCTACTGTAGTAGCTAATGAACAGATAGTGATTGCTCTTAAAAGATAACTACTTACTAGGAGCATGTCTATGGTGCTGATTCGGATTAGTCAATTAACTTAAGTTACATGTTTTTGAATGGTGGGAGGAAACTAGGGAACCCAAGGCAACACGTGAACATGGGGAGAACGTGTAAATTCCCCACAGAAACGTCGACTGGCTTGATAAGGGCTAGAACCAGTGACATTCTTGCTGTGAGGCAACAGTGCTAACCACTGGGCCACCCATCTAGGAAAGGAGGAGGAGTAGGGGTGTAAGGGGGATTTCTTCAAAATGAATATGGCTGTGATATGGAACTTAAGGTATTGATAGTGGCCATAAATTGGTTAATGCGGGACCAGCCGCAAGCAATCATAAGCATGTGATCCCCTAAAAACTAGCTTATAAACTTCAGTTTGTGCAGATACAATGGCCCAAAATTAGATGTAAAGGTCTTTGCACACTGAAGTCTGACATATTCGTATATGCTTTTTTCGTATTCATATGTGTAAAAATTTGTCACGTAAACAAACCTTGCACACTGTGTCCGATGTGTATAAATGAATCCATTCTGAAAAAAACACATAGTATTTCGGAGTCAGTTCAAGCGATGATACTTTGTTCTGCTCTCTTCTCCAAAGTAGAAAAAGACAGAGCAATAGGCTACATATTGTGTCCAACCAATTCTGAATTGAGAGAAAGGAGAGTTTAGCTCTCTATCAAAGTTCTGCGCTGGATGTACGTAAACATATCTGGAACAGAGACTGGCCATACCTATAGACATTATGGTAGATGGCGATCACATTGACTGGCTTTTTTGGCTTTCTATTATAGTCTATGGGCAGTACTTCAAATGCATGAACACACACACACCAAAACAGCAGCAGGTGAGATGTGTGTCAGTCACTGAATCCAGCATAGGGGTTCTCAATTGTCTGCCACATTCTGTCTTTATTTCATGCACTATGCCAGTCCTAAAGTTATCTGTGGCTCAAATGACGGCATTCTGTATTTCAAAACATTTCTCAAAGTGCTTTTTAGTATGCAAAAAACAGAGAAAATCAAACCCCTTGTTTTGTTGATTTGTCCTATCTTGTCAGACTGTCCTACCTCCCATTCAAAAAGTAGGTAACACATTTTGATCATGTAATACAGTATGCTACCCATCAGATTTTGCTACAAGTTTAAATTTTAAAGTGGATTAGTGTGATATGAAGCTATAATAACGCCCTAACCTATCTAATCCCTAATCCCAAACTCAGAAGCATTCAAATACAGTGTTGGTAGCATAATCTGATGGGTAAGAAAAAATGTCAGGACACTGGCTCAAATTTTTTGTTTTATGATGGACGAAAGTTTCAGAGGCAGTGAGTCAATACGATATTATATTATTATTATATTATACTATATTAATATTATATATTAAATATTGTAAACAATTAATGCTAAAAAACATGCTTCTTCATGCTTATGTTTGTTTTGATACATTTTCTGTATGGGAAGGGAGAAATCTAAACATAAAATACAGGAGAGGAGACATCTAAACAATCTAGCAGAGGGGAGAAATCTAAACACATCTTTTTTTATTAAATAGAGTACAACCCCCAGTGCTGGCAATCACTCAAACACTCTCCCATTCAGAATTTCAGTGCTAACCACTTGTTACCCCTGTCTATTTCTATTTTCTATTCCTGCTAACCCTGTAAACTGCTATTACTTGCACATTATTATAATATAGTAATTAATAATGCTTAGTGTTAAACTCTAACAAGGGCACTGTAAAATACATTTCACCTTAAATTCACTTGGTCTTTAGTTTTATGGTCCAAAAGCCAGAAAACAAAATAAGCGTGTGTAGATGTGTAAATTTACATGTGCAAGTTTGTGCTGCAGCTGGTATCAGCAAATCCTCTCAGCTGAAATGGAGGATCACAGAAATCAAGCAGAGATTCATGATGTTGTTTTAAATAGGAAAATGACTCAACCTTGATCCGACTTCCTTCTTCCCGGTTGGGCCTGTATTTATTCCCAAATTACGTGAACTCGGTTCATTGTCAGGAATCATTCACTTATTCTTTTTGGCAGATTGTCAGGTCCAGGATCAGTCATCTATGAATCTTAACCAACTAAGTTTTTCTGATGGTCAACAGAGGATGGCTAATGTTAAACAAAAACATGGTGTGGGGCTGCACGGTGGTGCAGTGGGAGACACGTTCGCCTTGCAGCAAGGTCGCTGGTTCGAGCCTCGGCAGAATCAGTTGGTGTTTCTGTGTGGAGTTTGTATGTTCTCCCTGTGTTGGCGTGGGTTTTATCCGGGTGCTCCGCTTTCCCCCACGGTCCAAAGACATGTGGTATAGGTGAATTGGGTAGGCTAAATTGTCCACAGTGTCTTTGTGTTTGTTTCAGAATGAGTGTGTATGGATGTTTCCCGGGGATGGGTTGCAGCTGGAAGGGCATTCACTGCTTAAAACATATGCTGGAAAAGTTGCCCATTTATTCCACTATGGCGACCTTAGATTAATAAAGGGACTTAGCCAAAAATAAAATAAATAAATAAATGAATGAATGAATAAATGAATGAATGAATGAATGAATGAATGAATGAATGAATAAACTTGGTGTATCTAGAAGAACAAATAAAGGTGAGCCTATCCTTCACACAGTTGCTCTGTATTATTATTTTTTTAACACCAATAGGGTTGACACAATGGCTCAGTAGTAAGCACTTTCGCCATACAGCAAGAAGGTTGTTGGGTCGAGTCCTGGCTGGATCAGTTGGCATTTCTGTATGGAGTTTGCATGTTCTACCTGTCTCCGCGTGGGATTCCTCCGGATGCTCTGGTATCCCCCACAATAGAAAGACGAGCGCTATAGATGAATGAAAAAACTAAATTGTCCATAGTGTATGTGTGTGAATGAGTGTGTATGAATGTTTTCCAGTACTGGGTTGGAGCTGACAGGGCATCCACTGTGTAAAACATATGCTGCATAAGTTGGTGGTTCATTCCACTGTGGCGACCCCTGATGAATAAAGGGACTAAGCCGAAGGAAAATGAATGAATAAATACCAATAATGACCTTTACATTCAACATGACCTAATGAGATCCACATTCTGACTATTTTTAATGCCAATGTGTCCTGAAGAATAAGGTGATGACTAATTAAGGAAACAGGAAATGCGTTCATGCAAAGGAAGGATGCTGGGTAATGTAGTTGATTACAGTTTCCGGAGTAGACAATGTCAGAACATGAAAGGGTAAATAAAAACAACAAATGACTCACTAATGATTTTATCATATTAAGACTGGAAGTTTTTATTTTATTATATTTTTTTAAATGATACATTACATTTTATTAGCAATAGAGGAACCTTGTAACTGTCATGTGAAACAAAGTCAGACAATATTTTTTGCATTTTATGCATTTGGCAGAGATTTTATAAACAGTAGCTATTAATAACAACTGATAACCCAGTAACTGAACCCACGACTATAGCATTGTTTGCTACATGCTACAGGAGCTCTATAGGTTAACATAACTCTATAATACTTTATTTAGACAGTATTTTTTATGACATTCTAATCATTTATAATTAAAATATCTAAGGAGCTCTGTATTACTTATGCAGTTTAGTTCGCAAATGTTTACAGATCTGTGCAAACAAACCCAAAAGTCTGTGTGAGGTCTGAACGTGACAGCGCTAGTGTGCCAGACTGCTTTTTGACGCGTGAGAAATTAAAGTGTCAGGATGTGCAATCTCTGTATATATATTTGTATAGAGGGACCCAGATGGGATTATGTTTGTTTCTCAATCGTTCATAACATAAGAATATGTTTTTGTGACTTTTACACTCTCAGATTTATTGTTTTCATAAATCTGTTTTTGGTGTTGACAATCATGGGAGCAACAACAGAAAAAATATTTAGCTCCACACACTCATCCGCAGAGACACACACTCGCTTTACTCACATAATGAGCACAGTCAATTAGATATGAGCTATGCTTTCCTCAAACAGTTTAAACAATGGCACTGTTGCGCTTACAAATCATTGCATGGTCACAAAAAGTGATTGTAAAAAAAACAGCAGCGTCAGCTCAAGCAAAGCTATCTGGTTGTCCAACCAATGGAAGACAGACAGGAAAGGTAAAGTCCTTATGAAATTGACTAATGATACTATTTCTTCTTCCATTATGATATTTCTGCACTGCCTTACATTAACACCCGCAAAGCACAAAATTAGGAAGCATAGCAATACATTTTCCAAACATTCAGTTATCTGGACAATTAGGAAGTCCTTGGGTTGAGCTTAAGACGCAAGGTTTCCCAACTAGGACTTCACAATACAAAGAGTTTGAAGTAGCTCCAAGGAACCATGCTCTCTACCACAACTGAATCTCTTCTTCATTCACCCACTCACCTATTATACATTCCAGGTTTCTGACCAGCACCCTCTAGTGCCCTTTTGTCCCATCAGAACAGCATTTTTATTTTCATTATTTCATGGATAAAAAAAAATAAATAAAAAATAAGAGTGCACTGAAAACGCTATTATTTTGAATGACCTAAAATAATTGAGTAAACTCGTTGATCATTGTCATTGAGTTATGGAGTCTCTCAAAACTTGCACATTTAAGTTTATTTAACTTGACGGTTTTGTAGACTATACTTAAATTGTTCAGTTCACCAAGCTTAATACTAAGTTTGGTGAACTGAACAGTTTAATTATAGTCTACTTAAGAACTAAGTTTGGTAAACTAAATAAATAAATAATAAACATGTTGTGATTCATAAATATCCAATTAATCCAATTTAATCCAATTAAATATAAACCAATTACAACCACAACGACAATGAATAAAAGCATAAATAACACATATTGGTTATTTTACAGTAGCTTTTACTGTTTGTGAGTAATATTTAATGTTGTCCAGTTCAAAAGTTCTAAATTTGAACCCACAATGAAATGATCAAATTGAACAAAAACAGTCATTTTACTTGTTTTAGATAAAACACCACCACCACCAACAACAGTTTATTAATAATAATTTATATATTAATAGTAATATAATAATATTGTCATTGACATGTGGCAAAAGTCATTTTTAGGCTCTGTGTAATTATAAACAGAGACTTGATTTTGTCCTTTGGGAATTTTGAGCAATTGAATCATTGTCATTTGCTAATTGTTGTGATGTCTTATGAGTAACATAGTACAAAGGTACATGTAATTTAAGAAATAAAAGATGCACACTGATATTTTAAACAACAAGCACAGCAACATCCCATAAAAAAGAAGAATTATCCATTTTCAATCCTTAGTAACATTAACATTATTGTGTTTGTTTCTTTGGAGGCTTAATTAGTCTTAACAAGTAAATGAGCCTGGGTGTGACTGCACTGTGTTGATTGTGTGTGTTTAATTTATGAGACTATAAATTTCATCTGTTTTTCCTCTTTATCTCCAGATCCATTGGCCTTCGTTGCCTGGTAATCGTGAAGACTGTATTCTCAAAGGGAAAGATCCCGAGGTGAGTTTCTAAATGACTCTGAATTCACTAAAAACATTGACAAACTCAGATAGTCAGGTCAGCATCTCAGAGTTTCTGAAGTTTTTTTGTAAGCTGGCATGCTTCAGATGTTCATGAATGTATTAAACCCAGTAGAAATCATTAAATGTAGCTTTGTTTTGGAGTCTATGTTTAGTGTGATCCTCAACCGTATGTATTTCATCAGGCCCAATCTAGAGTTCTGAAATGAAAACATCTGACCGTCTTCAGCTATACTCAGAATACGCTGTAGTTGGCGCCGATGACTGGAAAGATGAAGCTAAGCGCCCATAAATGAGATTTGATCCACTTACTTATTGTTGTCTTGCTTCCAACCTAGTGTGTGTGTGACTCTTGAGTCTCTTAAACCTAATGACCAAAGAAGGCTGTCCCAATACACAGAACACTTATTCTTTCATTTTTAACCTCCTCTTTGTTTTCCATTTTGGATTCTTGTTTCCTTTTATTCTCATTCAGCCTTTCATTTTCCCTTTTCAGCACCATAAGCATGTTAATTATGTTTAGAGTTAAATCTTTCAGGCACTCTGTCCTCAATGGTGGAAGGTCTTTAACACACAAACAGACACACACTCTCACTCGCGCTCATACACACATTCTGCATCTGGTAATGTTTAGCATGTTTCGCTCGTAAATTGAAAATGTGAGGTGTCTCCATGGTTAAATGCTCTGGTGACTGTCCCGGCTGTATTGTTTGATGTGACAGGTGAGTGCGATTTCACAGCGGCGTTTAATGACTTTGTTCTTTGTGTGAGTATGTGTTGGGGAATTGAACAGGATATTGGTTTTCACTGGTGAAAGGACACACAGGAATGAACTCAGAGAAGTTTGATGTATCTCTGAAATTGTTATTATAGTTAATTCACACAAAAATCTGACATTTTTTTGTTAATAATAATAATAATAATAATAATAATAATAATAATAATAATAATAATAATAATTCATTACATTTATATAGCTCTTTTTTGGACACTCAAAACAATTAAAACTTTTTTTGGGAAGAATCTCCTCATCTCCACCACTGTAATAAGTATTAAGTGAAAATTTCCTCACTGAAATAAGAATACTACTGTAAAAAAGTACAGATAAAAGAATATTAAGATGTAGAGTATTTATTTACTGAAAATAGCAGTTGGTGAATACAAATTAATGCATATTTTCAGATCTTAAATAATGCAAAATAAACAAAGCAAAATGTCCTTGCCAGAGAATAGTGTTCATTTCTTAAAAATATAAATAAATAAATAAATAAATAAATAAATAAATATATAAATAATCAAAACTTGAACAGTTGAAGTCAGAATTATTAGCCCTGGTTTATTTTCCCCCAATTTCTGTTTAATGGAGAGCAAATTTTTTAACACATTTCTAAAGATAATAGTTTTAATAACTCATTTCTAATAACTGATTTCTTTTATCTTAGCCATGATAAAAATAAAAAATAATAAAAAACAGTAAATAATATTTGATTTGATATTTTTCAAGACAAATCTATACAGCTTAAAGTGACATTTAAAGGCTTAACTAGATTAATTAGGTTAACTAGGCAGGTTAGGGTAATTAGACCTTAAAATGTTAAAAACTGCTTTTATTCTAGCCAAAGTAAAACAAATAAGACTTTCTCTAGAAGAAACCAACATAAGACAATTTTTTTATAATGTTTTTTATTTATTTTACACTGTTCTACACTGTTTCTTTTTTATTGGGTTGATGTTTAAAAAAGACTATTATAATAAAAAAGAAATCCACTGACAGGTCAAATCTGCTGCTGACATTTTGTACAATGTTGCTTAAGCATGTTAGATATAAATAAAATCTGTAATATATTAACATCATCAAATTGAAAAAATATAAAGCAAATAAAAATTAAATTACATAAAGGAATAAAAAGAGACAGTATCCCTAAAAAGTATAATAATCATTACAAGAATAAAAAGTATAAATTATTTAAATAAAGCAAATGAGTTAATGAACCATTTCTAGCAGTATACAAATATTTTGCTGCTAGTTTAGTTGCAATTTTGTCCTGTCTGAGAATATATAGAAAAGTTTTGTCATTTAGATTAAAAAAAATAATTATTTAATATTTCTATCGCTCTTGCAGCTGTGCACGTGCTGTCAGCTGCGAAGTCAAGCGAAAGTCAGTCTTAAATTAAAAATGTAATGCAAAAACACATACAATTAATGACAACTTTAGAAAGCGAAACCAAAAGCTGAACCCCAGACATTTTAGGAGATTTACGTACGCTTTTTCAAGTTACAAAAAGGTGCGTCTCTGTGGGTCTCTGCAGAGCATGTTAGATTCTCTAGGAGTAGTGACAGTTCTTGTGCACACACAAAGAGAAGTAGGAAACGTGTAGGGCGATAGAAAATTTTCCAATGGTTAATCGATCATGGATGTTTGGCTATTGGGCAGATACAAAACAGTGAATTGAGAATGAATGATAAAAAATAAATAAAAATAAATTGAATGATTAGAATGATAATAATAATAAAACAAAAAATAAATAAATAAATAAATGTCACCAAATATACTTGTGCGGCTGTTAATATACCTGGGCGACCCATCGAAGTAAAGTCTATGTGTGGGAAGCACAGTATATGTATATATAGTTGCCGGTTCATTCCACTGTGGTGACCCTGAACTAAGCCAAAGGAAAATGAATGAATGAAACTATATATAGTTATGTATATTCAAAAATAATATATAACATAACAATGAATAAAAATGGCTAATTCACAAAAAAAAATGCTTGTCATGTTCATCCGAATCTTAGATACAAAGCTGCAGAAATGAAATACCTCAGGCTGAGTTATGCTCCCTATGCATACAAAGTGACTGGTGCATTGCGCACACTCTCAGTCCTGCTGGTTCACATCTGTTGGCACTTTGAGCATCTGCCTGCATCTTTTATGACCTCTGACCTCTCGTGCATTTATGCTCTGCTGAATTTGACCCTACAAAGTCAATGAATCTGCCTACAGGTGGCCGTAGTTAGAGTGTGTACATGCTGATAGTGTGTGTTTGTACGTGTATGTGAAGTCTTCCACATACTGAACCCTTCAGCAATTAGACCAGAAGAGCTTCTTTCCTATGCTTTAAGCTCTGATTTTAAGTAGACATAATTGTCTCCCTATTTCCTTGCTCTTTTGTTGCTGCTTCTTGCAAGACTCTAGGGACAAATCAATCTCACATCCTAAACTCTTTCATGATCCCAGTCTGCACTTTAACCTGAGTTTAACCTGGTTATTCAGCATATATATATGTGCATTTTATTGCTTGTAAGTGGTGCAGTCATGCAAATTGTAGACTCATTGCCACAAAAACATGTTAATATGAAATTGTGTGCGTGTGTGTGTGTGTTTGGTATAGATGGAGTGTGCAAATTTTGTACGTCTGCTGCAGCCATTTAACCGCACCCATCTACTGGCCTGTGGAACTGGAGCTTTCCAACCCGTGTGTGCGTATGTGAACGTCGGACACCGTGGAGAGGTAACACACACACACGCTTACACACACATGATGGGTTTTAGTGTTTCAATAGATGCACACATTTACACAACCATACAAAGGTCTTGTTGTCAATCCCAGGTGTAAGAGCAACAAATAATCAAATAATAACTTGACTTATAGTTGATCATTTGGCAAAGTGACAGAAAGTAGATTTTTTCTGATGAATCACCTGTTAAACTGCATCAATCATCACAAATACAGCAGAAGACCTATCGGAACCCGCATGGACCCAAGATTCTCATTGAAATCAGTCAAGTTTGGAAAAGGAAAAATCATGGTTTGGGGTTACATTCAGTATGGGGGTGTGCGAGAAATCTGCAGAGTGGATGGCAACATCAACAGCCTTAGGTATCAAGACATTTGTGCTGCTCATTACATTACAAACCACTGGAGAGGGCAAATTCTTCAGCAGGACAGCGCTCCTTCTTATACTTCAGTCTCCACATCAAAGTTCCTGAAAGCAAAGAAGGTCAACGTGCTCCAGGACAGGCCAGCCCATTCACCAGACATGAACATTATTGAGCATGTCTTGGGTAAGATTAAGGAGGAGGCACTAAAGATGAATCCAAAGAATCATGATGAACTGGGAGTCCTGCAAGAACGCTTTCTTTGCCATTCCAAATGACTTTATTATTAAGTTATTTGAGTCGTTGCAGAGATGTATGGATACTGTACAGTCCTCCAAGCTCATGGGAGTCATAAACAATATTCATTTTTTTTCCACTGCACCATGACTTTATATTCTATACTGTACACTATGTCTATTAAATGACAAGACAGATCTTGCTGTCCTAATTAAATAATTAAAAATCAAGGCTTATGATCATATTCTATTTTGGTAAAACAAGCATAATCTGTAGGCCTTTGCCTTTCATATAAGCCACTTTTGATTCCAAATAATCAACTAGGACTCAAGTTATTATTTGTTATTCCTAAAACTTGGATAGGCAACAAGACTTTTGCCAGGTAGTGTAAATCATCTTATACTAGATAGTATATTCTGTCACCTCACCCCCAACCCTACCCAGAAACCCAAACATCACAGAAAACATTCTGCAGTATTACATGCTTAAATCTGGATGGTTTGTGGGGCATTTTCATGTGCCCATAAGGCCAAAAAGACCTACAGTACTATTGCTACATTTGTAGTCCTACAATGTGATGAACATCAGTACCACCCACCCACCCCCACACACACACACACACACACACACACACACACACACACACACACACAGTCTTCCCAACTACTTCACATCAAGTGTATTTGTGTCTGCACATCAGGAAGAATTTGCTTATGTGTTTCAGAAACTAAATTATTTAAGGTCAGAGGTCACCCACTAACAAGCTGACCCTAAAGGTCAAGATTAGATCATGAGAGAAGATACAAAACGAAAACACTTTGGCCCTGTGTCCACCTGGTGTCAAAATGCATTTTCAGTGGTCTCTTGTGAGCACTTGGATTTCGCCAAGACCCTTTCCTCTTATTTCATCATGCTGTCCATCGCTTTCAGGGGAGCTCTCACTGCGATGCACAATTAAAATGAAGTTAACCAACCTTTGTTACGTGACTTATGACAAAAAGGCAAAGCAAGCCAGTAAAATGTATGTGTATGACAACTACAATTTTCATCAGAATGAATGCGTTTTGGGACAATACAATATTGTTTGTATATCTTGTATTGGTGCGCCTTCTCACAATATGTGCCAAAATGATGTCAGGTGAGTGGATAGTTGTGTTTCTTGTGACTGAACAAATTTGATCACATAAGCATTTACATAATTAACAATTCTATCAAATGCATTTTCCACTACTTCTGGAAATGATAGACAGCGAATAATCTCTAAATGCTTTAGACCACATTTAGTCTTGTACAGTATATAGCATCATTCACATGTAAACAGATTAAAGAAAATGCATTTTAAATTAGGGCTATCATGACACTATGACGCTACCTTAGGATACCAGTACACAGAGCCATTTACACAATAATTAAGAGGACTCGTTAATAACAGTAAGAATCATTAAACAATTTTTTTTTTACCCAGTTTGTGTTCATGTAAGCCTACAGTTCATGCAGTTTAACAAAGAGAAAAAAAAAGATATCATAGTGTATGAAAGCACAGTCATTGCCTCAGTTCATTTGGCTGTTAAGCTGTTTGTATAATAGTCCGTGACAAGAAAAACAGTGATCTATTGTTTTGTCATGCAACTCTGGAACTTATTGGAAAAATCATGTCATGCTACTGATAAATGTTGTGTGACTAAGTTAGTGTTTGTGTGCACTTGGGTAATCTCAGTCATGTGCTTTTGAGGTAAATTTTACTGTAACAAATTGCTACTGTTTAACAGTTTAAAGGCTACTAAAATAAGTTACTATATTAAGTATAATATATTAAGTTGATCAGTAGTAACTGCAAAGAAATACATCTCCAAAGCAAAATGTTGTTCATTTTGTAATTGAATCATAAAAATCTTCCTCCAAAATTAAGCTCTAATAAATGTTTTAAATACTGAACAAATTACCAAATTCTCAAAAGTGTTGTTACTAATCAGTACCTTTATCAGTTTACAGTTTGTTCACCAGGTCCACCATCAAGTGAATGTGAAATAGCTGAATCATTTTTAAAAATCTTCAGCAAAATGTCATATTAAAATTATAATTCACTAAAAATGCATAAAAAAACTCTTAAAACCTTAAAACTGTCTTCCACCAAACAATTTCAGTTTCCCTGAAAAAGTATTCAAAATGTGTAAAATGAGTACATTTTTAGTGCTGTATTGATACTTTTACTCCCCTACTTTCCTTCAATCTGCAGTCACTACTTTATTTTTTCTAGTCTATGGGGATTAGACAAATCAGTCCTAGGATTCCTGTCCAATCAAATCACACATAAGGTAAATCGCATCATAATGAACTACCTCAAGACATGTTTGGAAGCATTAGAAAGTGTCCAAGAAGATGTCCAAAATCTTTACACGCATTGACCCAGAGACTGTTTAGATGCATGTTACTTTAGAGAAGATGAAGGATGTTTACTGTATGATGACCAAAATGGCCTTAAATACCCAGCAGGCACAAGACATCAATATGATGTCAGATTGACGCTGTGCCTCAACGTTGTGGGGACATCGCATTTTATTTGAGAAAGAAAATCAGGTTGAGATCAGAAGCCACTGTCAGAACTACGTCAATGTCCAACCTTCAACCTAAAAACAACCAAATATCAAACTCATTTAATGTCATTACTGGACATCAAAATAACGTTGTCCTTAGACGCTGGCTAGACATTGAACTTTGGTCACTTGACGTCACGGCTTAAATCTAAGCTAGTATTAACGTCTTATGACGTTGTGTGCTTGCTGTGCAATTACTAACTGCACCACAGAATGTTACGTTTACACACTTCCACAATTTAGATGTAAATGCATCAGCTTTTAACAGCATAACACTCACTACTCACTACTCTTGAGTACTTTTGAAATGCTCATACTTTGAGTAATGTTTACAACAGGTACTTTCACTCTACTTGCACTACATTTCTAGGCAAGCAATGGTACTTTTACTTTGTGACTGGTGACTACTATCATGTGTGTGTGCCCACACACAATCCACATAGCCTTGTCTTGCACCCATTTACATTCTCTCTCTCTCTTAAACACAGTTAATGCCGGATCTATTACAAAAATACTGTAAAGAAAAACACGGATATCTGACATTTTTTGGAACAGGATCCGGCAAGATCCAGCTCAAATCAAGCTCTGCTCTTGCAAATGATCAAACCAGAACTTAAAAAATATTACCAGGAATCATTTAAATTTCAAAATGTTCACATTTTTACAGTCTCCAAGATCACCAGCAGAAGCATTGTAACATTTTTACAGCATGAAATCAAGTTTTGTATGTAATCGGTTCTCATTTGATTAGGAAGTATTAACCTCATACAATATTAAATCTATCTTTGGAAATATTGAAATGTATTTGCGGTTTCTATTATCCCAAACGTAAAATAAGCATTAATAGCATATTATTGTGAAAGTAAATAATGCATTTCTCCACAAGCAAGAGGAATTCTGACAGTTGTGAGCTCTGTTTATTGTTGAGTTGTGAAATTGATGTGAATTATCTGCCGTTTCTTTGGCAGCATGTGTTTAGCTTGGATCAAACCACAGTGCAGAACGGGAGGGGGAGATGCCCTCATGACCCCAAACTACCCTTCGCAAGCACCTTCACAGGTAGTTTCAAAGTTCATGCCACTTAATGTTTATGTTATGTGTTTATTAGTATGCCAGAGCCTGTGTGTGTATGTTGGCTCTTGTGTATCTGTGGGGTGGAGGTTTCAGCTTGTCAGCTGTCAGTGAGTTTATGGGCCGTTAAAGATTGAGTGCTCTGATGGGGGAAATCTGACATGCTGTAAAGCCAGGTTTAGTGTTGCGGGGGTCTCATGTTTGTGTGTGTGTGTGTGTGTGTGTGTGTGTTTGAGTGTGTGATGGTGGGTGTGTTACAGTAATCTGGGGCAGAGACATGTCTCCCACTGTGTATAGTGTAACACTGCTCAATCTTGGCTCTCATTGTGTGCCGTTTTGCCAGATCCAACATGTTTTGGACAGATTTTTAACACTGCATATTAGTGAACTTGAAGATTCACATACTGGCACACATTTCTATCAGGTTCTTGGCAACAGCTATTTTGAAGAAGTATTTTTTTAAGTCGTTTAAAAACTGAAATTGTATGATCTCATGCACTGTATGTAGATGATCAACTAGCCTGTGTGTGAGACTTTGAAAGGCTGTTGACTCTGCTATATATCAGCTTTCAGCTCATTCAAACGTGTGTTAGTGTGATTTCAAGCTGCTAACAATTTAATGGCCATTTTAGGGGCAGTCTGGCTTCCTGCACGTACAGTAAGACACGAAATTCAGCACTTCCAGCACTGACTGCTAATTCTCTCTCGCTTTCTCAGGTGGAGAGCTGTACACTGGTCTGACTGCTGATTTTTTGGGGAGAGACTCTGTGATTTCAAGAGGTTTCGGGACCCGCTCACCCATGAGAACAGAAACAGATCAGAGAATACTCCATGGTACATAAATATTCATATAAATCCTTCTTCAGTCTTACACTGCATCTTGAAAGTATTCAGAGCGCTTCCCTTTTTACAGCCTTATTCCAAAATGGGTTAAATTTATTTATTTCTTCAAAATTCTAGACACAATACCCCATAATGACAATGTAAAAAATGATTTTTTAAATTGTTGCAAATTTATTCAAAATAAAAAACCTGAAAAATCGAGAGTATTCACAGCCTTTGCTCAATACTTTGTTGATGAAACTTTGGCAGCAATTACAGCCTCAAGTCTTTTTGAATATGATGCCACAAGCTTGGCACACCTGTCTTTGAGATTTTTTTGCCCATTCCTCTTTGCAGTACCTCTCAATCTCTATCAGGCTGGATGGGAAGCCACAGTCAACATTCATTTTCTTGTCGGCTTAGTCCCTTTATTAATCCGGGGTCGCCACAGTGGAATGAACCGCCAACTTTTCCAGCAGGTTTTTACGCAGCGGATGCAACCTATCTCTGGGAAACACACACACACACACACACACACACACACACACAACGGACAATTTAGCTTACCCAATCCACCTGTACCGCATGTCTTTGGACTGTGGGGGGAACCAGAGCACCCAGAGAAAACCCAGGCAAACACCGGGAGAACATGCAAACTCCACACAGAAACGCCAACTGAGCCGAGATTCGAACCGGCGACCCAGCGAACTTCTTGCTGTGAGGCGACAGCACTACCTACCTACTGCGCAACTGTACAGCCATTTTTAGATCTCTTCAGAGATGTTCAATAGGATTTAGGTCTGGGCTCTGGCTGGGCCACTCAATTATATTCACAGAGTTGCTGTGAGACCACTCCATTGATATTTTACTGGTGTGCTTTGGGTCATTGTCCTGCTGGAAGATGAACCGTATCCCCAGTCTGAAGTTAAGATCATTCTGAAGCAGATTTTATTCAGGATGTCTCTGTACATTGCTGCATTCATCTTTCCCTCTATCCTGAAAAACATTCCCACAGCATGATGCTGCCACCACCATGCTTCACTGTAGGGATGGTCTTAGCCTGGTGATGAGCCGTGCCTTGTTTTCTCCAAATGTAATGCCTGGCATTTACTCCATCAGACCAAAGAATTTTGTTTTCTTATGGTCTGAGAGTCCTTCAGATGCCTTTTGGCAAATTCCAGGCGGGCTGCTATGTGGCCTTTACTGAGGAGTGGCTTCCGTCTTGCCACTCTACCATACAGGCCTGATTGGTGGATTGCTGCACAGACGGTTATCCTTCGCTAAGGTTCTCTTCTCTCCACAGAAGAACGTTGGAGCTCAGACAGAGAGACCACCCGGTTATTGATCACCTCCCTGACTAAGGCCCTTCTCACTCCATCACGCAGCTTAGATAACCGGCCAGCTCTAGGAAGAGTCTTGGTGGTTCCAAACATCTTCCACTTACGAATGATGGAGGCCACTGGGCTCACTGGAACTTTCAGAGCAGCAGAAATTTTTCTGTAACCTTTTCCAGCCTTGTGCCTTGAGAAAATCCTGTCTCGGAGGTCAACAGACAATTCCTTTGTCTTCATGCTTGGTTTGTGCTTTGACATGCACTCTCAACCCTGGGACCTTATATAGACATGTATATGCCTTTTTAAATCATGTCTAATCAACTGAATTTAACAAAGGTGAATGCCAATTAAGCTGCTGAAACATTTCAAGAATGATCAGTGGAAACAGAATGTACCTGAGCTCAATTTAGAGCTTCTTGGCAAAGGCTGTGAATACTTATGTACATGTGATTTTTCAGGTTTTTTATTTTTAACAAATCATAAGGTAAAACGAATTGAATGGAATCAAAATGTGTTTAATAATTTTTACATTCCAATTGTTGTTTGACATTGTCCTTGTGTATCAATTTAATTGATTTCCATAGTCTATACTGCAAACTGTCAGATAAGCATTATAAAAGTTCATGTGTCTATACATGTGTGTGTGCAGAGCCCAGATTTGTTGCGGCGCACCTTATTCCTGACAGTGCAGACAGGGATGATGATAAAATTTATTTCTTCTTCACTGAGAGAGCAACAGAAACCGCAGAGCGAGACGATGATGGAGCCATACACACACGCATCGGGCGATTGTGTGCGGTGAGAAAAAACACAACAAACGCCACATACATACATCCAGCCACAAATCAACCAGTATACTGGAATGCTCCTGCTTTTTTATAACCCCATTCGCACAGCTGTTGAATGGTTTGCATGCCACTGGAGCACACACACACATACACACAGCGATTACCCCTAAACACACAAGGGTCTGTAGAGTAAGGCAAGCAGCAGTACAGATTTCTCTCTGTCATTCAGAGGTCAGTGTTCAAAGAGCTGAGGTCAATCGCACATTACTGTCACTTTGACTGCTGTTCATTGTTCAACTACAGCACATTCTCAAATCTCTCTCCCACACACACACACACACACATTTACACTGTAGAGAGGGTGATTACCTCCACATACACAGATTACACAGATTTAACGCCACCCAAGCATCTTCGACACGGTAAACCCAGCTGCTTTGCTTCTAAGAATCTATAACAATTCTTCCCTCACAGTGCCGTGATCTCCATATCAAACTGCTCTGAGATATTTTGTGGAATTGAACCATTCTCTTTCCCACGGGAACAGTTACAGCTTGATGTTTATTCATAAACAAGGTTCAGGTTACAGAGGTTTGGAGGGTGTAACCCAAGTAATTAACTTCTTCAGCTGACAAAGTTGAATGGAAACTTCCATAAACACTTTTTTTCCATAAAGGATTATTGCGAATATTAGCTGAAAAATGTAAGCAGTCTAGAATCTTTTGTATATTTTCTTGTCTTACATATAATTTAAGTTTAAAGCATCTTTCAGTTTTTAACACATTGTATAATGACATGGAAAGATGTAAAAGCCATAAAATATGTTTGTATTTTTAAACTTTAAATTCATAAATATTTTCACAGTCAATATTACGTATTCATGTCTTTAGTGACCTGGTTATACAGTTTGTACTCTTCAATGATGTTGCACATTAAACTATCCTGAGTTTTTGAATGACAAAATATAATAATAAAAACAGAGATTATTTTTACCTTTTGGAACTTGGAGGGTTCAGTGTAAACAGATGGATCTCCATAATTATCATCGTCAAAGCACACTTATCATGTACACTCGCTGGCCACTTTTTTAGGTACACCTGTCCAACTGCTTGTTAACGCAAATTTTTAACCAGCCAATCACATGGCTGCTACTCAATGCATTAAGCCATGAAGACATGGTCAAGACGATCTGCTGCAGTTCAAACTGAGCATCAGAATGGGTATCCAAGGTGATTTAAGTGACTTTGAATGTGCCATGTTTGTTGGTGCCAGAGGGGCTGGTGTGAGTATTTCAGAAACTGCTGATCTACTGGGATTTTTACGCACAACCATCTCTAGGGTTTACAGAGAATAGGCTGAAAAAGGGAAAGTATCCAGTGAGCGGCAGTTCTGTGGGCACAAATGTCTTGTTGATGCCAGAGATCCGAGGAGAATGACCAGGCTGGTTTCAGCTGATAGAAAGACAGCAGTAACTCATATATGGAGAAATATGGACATATGGAGAGAAGCATCTCTAACGCACAACACATCCAACCTTAAGGCAGATGGGCGACAGCAGCAGAAGATCGCACTAGGTGCCACTCCTGTCAGCTAAGACCAAGAAACTGAGGCTACAGTTTGCACAGGCTCACCAAAATTGCATAATAGAAGACTGGAAAAACGTTGAGCTGACGAATCTTGATTTCGGCTGTGACATTCGGATGGTAGGGTCAGAATTTGGAGTCAACAACATGAAAGCATGGATCCATTCATGGTTTAGGCTGGTGATGGTGGTGTAATGGTGTGGGGTATATTTTCTTGGCACATAAGTATTGATTAAGCATTGTGTTAATGCCACAGCCTACCTGAGTATTGTTGCTGACCATGTCCATCCCTTTTAGACCAAAGTGTACCCATCATCTGATGACTACTTTCAGCAGAATAACCCGTCATATCATAAAGCACCAATCATCTCGGACTGGTTTCTTGAACATGACAATGAGTTTACTGTACTCAAATGGCCTCCACAAGCAACATATCCCAGTCCAATAGAGCACCTATGGAATGTGGTGGAAAGGGAGATTCGCATCTCTGAAGATTATTTCTAGTACTTTGGTAAATCTTTGCCACGAAGGCAAAATTCTGGTTCAATTCTGAAGGCAAAAGGGGTCTAACCAGATACTAGTAAGGTGTACTTAATAAAGTGGCCGGTGAGTGAATATTAAATTAAGTGTATGGTTAATTTTTGTGATCTCAACCATATTTTCAAAATTATCGTTACCATTGTCTTTAAAATCTATAATCTACATGTATATTTAGTTGTTGAGCAGAAAGGAAAATATGTTGGGTCACCAGAGATCCGGTAAAGTTTTTACACTTGTGTGTTATTTGTGTTATATTATTTATAATGAATACATTCAAGAATACTAAGAATTTGATGTCTAACTAAAATAAATGATGGGTAGGGTAGTGAAAGATGTCCCGGATCAAATAAAAAAGACAACAGTAACTTAAATATGGAGAAATATGGAGAGAAGCATCTGTAACGCACAACACATCCAACCTTAAGGCAGATGGGCTTATTTATTTTATCGCATTCAATCTGCCCAGTTGGTGGAATGAACTCCCTAACTGCATCAGAATGGCAGTCACTCGCTGTCTTCAAAAAACGACTATTTAGTCTCCACTTTCCTTCCTAATCTGCAATTGCCCCTCTGGCTCCACCGATAACTGTATTACAAAAAAAAAAAAAAAAACTAATGTTTTGCTTCTTACACTTTACATACCTAAAACTTGCCTACAACACTTATTCATTGTTGCTCTTATAGTTGTGTAAATTGCTTCCTTGTCCTCAATTGTAAGTCGCTTTGGATAAAAGCGTCTACTAAATGACAATATAAATGTCAATAAAAGCCCAAGGTAAATGTTTAAGGGTTCATATAGTCTTGTTTTTCAACTCTAAACAATGACCTGTTCACTATTGTATCACTTGTGGACAAAATAAGTAGTGCTTCTTTATAATGAAATTTTTGTTGCATGCACTATACACTTAAAACCGAAGTGTAGCCCCAAAATCTGAATTATTTCAGAAATAGGATGGGTAGAATATAGACTGAGATGCAGGCATGGTTTGATTTACACACAGTGGTCTTTGGAGTATATGATTCTGGGATTTGCTAATCTGTTAAGTGTAGAAGTGAAATGACTTACTGTTTTTGTGCTTTCAGAATGATGTGGGCGGACAGAGGGTTTTGGTGAATAAGTGGAGCACATTTATTAAAGCCCGACTGGTGTGTTCAGTTCCTGGACCTCACGGCATCCAAACACACTTTCATCAGCTAGGTGAGACCAGAAACACACACATACCGTCAGCAATTTGTATGCATTACTAAATAGACCTGACATCATTTTAATCTCTTGCATTGCTTTTGAGAAATTTGATTGTATGTGTTTATCATGCAGAGGATGTGTTTCTATTAAGAACAAAAGATGAAACCAATCCAGAGATCTACGCAATATTCAGCACAATCAGGTCTGTAGCAGAACTAGACTGAAAAATGTTTGTCTGTGTATTTCATCTGTACAGCTCTGTACTTTACTTTAGAATTGACTTAATTCTGTCTTTGTAAAACATTTTTTATTTTGGTAACATTTAGAATAATCTTTTATTTATCTTCACATTTACTTTTTCCTGTTTGAATCCATTCATTTTTTTTGTTTTCCTTATACATGCCATTTTCTTTTCCTATTAGTGTAAGTTATAAGTTAAAATATATATAATATATATATTATATTATAATAACATATATGTAAAAAAACAAGTTTAGCAAGAAAATGCTATTGCAATAATAAATGTAATAATTAAAACTGAAGCAATTTTTTTTATAAAAACCTTTTAGAAAAAGAACATTTAATTAAACAACATTTTAAAGTAACAAAAAAAAAAAATCTAAATCAGGCAACAGTGAGTTTAACTCAATATTTTCTCTCTCCAGTAATGTGTTTCAGGGCTATGCAGTGTGTGTATACAGCATGGCTGACATCCGTGAAGCGTTTAATGGGCCATTTGCTCATAAAGAAGGACCTGACTATCAGTGGGGCCCCTATGAAGGCAGAGTCCCATATCCACGACCAGGAGTGTGTCCCAGTAAGATCACCGCTCAACCGGGCCGTGCCTTCCGGAGCACACTGGAGTTTCCAGACACCGTTCTACAATTTGCACGAACGCACCCTCTAATGTGGCGCCCTGTTTACCCCTCACATCGCCAACCACTGCTGCTCCGCACCGGCGCCCCCTATAGGCTCACACACATCACTGTAGACCGAACACAGGCAGAGGACGGATACTACGATGTCATGTTTATTGGCACTGGTAAGAGTCAAGAAGAATCTATGTGATGTTCCTCTACTATTTTTATAAGTATAATACATTTGCAAAACTCTTAGTCCAAAACTTTAAACTGATCACACTTGTAATGCAACTAGTAATTCTTTCAAAACCCGATGTTGGCGCTCACCTCATCATCACAGTTGTTTGATCGTACATTTCGCTATTTAACTACTATGGTATAGTTTATGCGTGTGGCATAAACTATACCATACAGTCTTTGACAGTAAGAATTTATCACGGTGACAGAACCACTTACAGAATGTACTCATTTTAACTGTCACTGAGACAGATATAGAAACATCATGTGTTGGCTTGTATTAAAAAGTATTTCGTATTTCTTATTATGGTTCAGATCGTGAAATATGTGAATTAGCCTGTAGGTCTTAAAATATATTTAAAGTTAATGGCATTTAATTAGAAAAGTGTCAGTTTTATTAATTTAATAATTCAAGGAAACAAAAAATGTACTTGAAAGTAGAGTTTTTTACTGTGTTGAGCTCATTCAGAACTCAAATGCCTATGCCTGTCTATACAATGCAGTATATACAGTTGAAGTCAGAATTATGAGCCCCCCTTTCATTTTTTTTTAAATAATATTTCCCAAATTATGTTTAACAGCCAAATGAAAACAATTTTCACAGTATTTCTGATAATATTTTTTCTTCTGAAAAAAAATATTATTTGTTTTTATTTCGGCTAGAATAAAAGCAGTTATTAATTTTTTAAAAGCCATTTTAAGGACAAAATTATTAGCCCCTTTAAGCTATATTTTTTCCTAATAGTCTACAGAACAAACCATCATTATACAATAACTTGCCTAATTATCCTAACCTGCATAGTTACCCTAATTAACCTAGTTAAGCCTTTTAATGTCACTTTAATCTGTATAGAAGTGTCTTGAAAAATATCTAGTAAAATATTAGTTACTGTCATCATGACAAATATAAAAGAAATTAGTTATTAGAAATGAGTAATTAAAACTATTATGTTTAGAAGTATTGAAATAATCTTCTCTTCGTTAAACAGAAATTGGGGAAAAAATAAACAGCGGTGCTAATAATTCAGGGGGGCAAACAATTCTGACTTCAACTATATATATATATATATATATGTATATATATATATATGTATATATATATATATATATATATGTATATGTATATATATATATATATATATATATATATATATATATATATATATATATATATATATATATATATATATATATATATATATATATATATATGGTTGAATTATTAGCCCCCCTGTTTATTTTTTCCCAATTTTCTCTTTAATGGAAAGAAGATTTCTTTAACACATTTCTAAATATAATAGTTTTAATAACTCATTTCTTATAACTGATTTATTTTATCTTTGCCATGATGACAATAAATAATATTTGACTAGATATTTTTCAAGACACTTGAAATTTTGTTTTTGGTAGTCTACAGATCAAACCATTATTATACAGTAACTTGCCTAATTACCCTAACCTGCCTAGTTAACCTAATTAACCTAGATAAGCCTTTAAATGTCACTTTAAGCTGTATAGAAGTGTCTTGAAAAATATCTAGTCAAATATTATTTACTGTCATCATGGCATATGACATATATATATATATATATATATATATATATATATATATATATATATATATATATATATATATATATATATATATATATATATATAGTTTATTACAATTCGACAAGTGAATTTCTGAAACTGGATGAATGATAATGGGTAACTGTGACTTTTGACCTCTTCAGATATTGGGACGGTGCTTAAGGTCATCGTACTTGGAAAAGGTAACTCTCTGGCCGGTGAGGAGATTACATTGGAGGAAATGCAGGTGTTCAAGGTTCGTGGGTGCACATGTCTGTGAGTTTTTAGTGTGTGTAATGAGATGTGCATTTATAGTCAAAGGTGCATCAAGTTACACATACAAAAGTACTTTATCTACACATTCTAGTATGGACATATCTACAACTATATAACATCTAGCTATAACTAACACTACCCACCTTTGTACACAACGACTGCATTTTAACTTTTGAAAACATGTTTCAAAGTCCAATTATTAAAAGTACAATTATTTTTAGCTTGTAATCTTCAAAAACACAATTTTGTGTAAATCGTGATGTCATGGGGATAATGTGATCATTTTGAAAGTATGAAATGGAATTTCGCAATCAGAACAGCAACAGCAGACTTCATGTTCAATAGTTCTGTTTCTCATGATGTTTTCACTGCAGGTGCCCACTCCTATAACCTCCATGGACATATCTGTGAAGAGGGTAAGTTCATGCATCGTTCACTCTCAGTGTACTGTTCCAGTGAATGAACGCAAGTGTAGTAGCATAAGCAGCACCATAAAATCATTTTCCACAAATTGCCAAAGAGGCTTTACTGTGTGAGGAGAAATGGGACTCCACTTTGTGGGTGTATATGCTTTTTGGCTCCAAAGCAATAAAACATTCATGCAAAACAACCAGTTGCTTAGTTTTTCATCATGAAGCAGGTGCTTTACATCCAGAGCGTCTGACAGTTCACTTACTTCATAGACATCCCTGGAGGCACAGGAGTTAAAGAAACAGTTTACCCAAAAATGCATTTCTGTTATTGTTTACTTACTGTTAAATCATTCCAAACTCATATGATTATTTTACCTTCACTGTGAAAAGAGATTTACACACACAAAATATTTTGGTAGTGTAATTTCCCCCTTGAAGCTAGTATATTATTTCAGCTTTATAATGTTTTTAAATCTGACTGCTGGGTGTTTGGCCAAATTTATAAATGTACAACTTTAGTAAGATCAAAGACCCTTTAAGACAAGCCATTTCACTCAGCCATCTTCGAGCAGTATGCTCGGTTATTTTGTTTGAATGGGAAAACATCATATTCTCTAAAATTGCTTGCCTAGCTTCCAATTAAATTTCACCAATTAAGAACACCTTATGTGGAACTCTGAATCACCTAAAATTAAACAACAACTGTATCTTTAGTTTCATTTCTAAATGTTCGAATCACAAAATCTGAAGAAACTCACGTCTGATCCAAGCTTTTCCCCTGGAGAATCATCAGTCTATCACGATTATTTGGCTCCTGTACTAGAAGTTGGGGCTTCATTCACCATATTAATCGTTACACTTTTGCCGTTTCAAAACTACACGAGTGACATGTCTTGTGTCTAGAAACCAAAGATTAGAGTCTTTGGTAAGATGCAGCTCTCGTCACTGTCACTTTTTAGTAAACCATCCAATCACATTAGAGGAGGTGCAGGACAAATATCAATGTCAACTGTCAATTTTTAAACAATTAAATTTCACAATAGCAATCCTTTGCACATTTTGGAGATCTGCGCTAACAGAATGCAACTGTGGAGATTTGATTTAAATTTGCACGGCTCTGCTGGTTGAAGAGATTTTCAGAATTTCCATTGCCAATCTTAAGACAATTGAAATCATTTGTTTTTTGGGGTTCAATTTAGGACTGGGCCGATAAACAACATTGAATCGTGATAAAATTTATGCTAGAATTTTTTACTCTATATTGATCCAATCACACAGCAGAAATGTGCAACAATAAGAATCTAGAAGTGTGTTGATATTAGAGATGTACTGAATTTTCAGCCACCGTAGATTTATCGTCCGAAAATATGTAGTGTCATTTAATGGATCATCTCATTTTTATAGCTTCAGTCATTGTTGGGGTACTCTTTTAAATCTGACAGCATTACCAACTTATATCGAAATATATATCGTCATTGTTCATTATGGAAAATAATTATCAAAATTTTTGCCATATCACCCAGCCCTAGTTCAATTAGGAATTTCCGCAACCATCGCAGAGCCCCGGTGATCTGAGAGAGGCTGGCTTAGCCTCCCCCTGATCCCAATGTGGAGACTTTCCCACTTTTTTAATCCTTAAATGACAGAAGTATCCCTCATTCATTTTAAATAAATGAAAAAAGTACAGCCCAAATATTCTTTTAAACATCTTCTCTTCGTTTTCACAGAAAAAGAAAGTGATATGAGTTTGGAATGATTGATGTCTGAGTAATTGTTGGCCTAATGTAGTTTATTGGCAGAACTATCTCTGTTTTACTCAAGGGAACTGTAGGAGAATGAAACTAAAGCAGTTATTTTTCTCTTTCTCTTCCAGCAAACTCTGTTTGTTGGATCACAGACAGCTGTTGTCCAGGTGCCGCTGCACCGCTGCAGTATGTACGGTAAAGCTTGTGCCGAGTGCTGTTTGGCTCGAGATCCGTATTGCGCCTGGGACGGACAAACCTGCACACGATACCTGCCAAACACCAAACGGCGCTACCGCAGACAGGACATCAAACATGCAAACCCAGCAGTGCAGTGCATGGACCAAAACCTCAGCGGTAAGAAATGACAGCCTCCTTAACTGAGTGCAGCCATGCAGCATGAATGTTAATGTAGCAGCAGGTTCCTCTGACAACTTCAATTGGGTTTATATGTTAAAGAGCTCACTGATGTGAGAGTGCAATTTCTTCAGAGATTTGTTCAATCAGTGGAGTTAGAAACTTCAATACACTTTTGAGCTTGTCTAATAGAAAGATTAATAGGGTTTGAAGGGCAATCTCCTAACTCTGCTGGGACAAACTGTCTGTGAAAGACAGGAACTGATAGAGTGAGAGGTGAACAGGCAGATCACTCTCCATCGCTCATCACAGAGGAGAGAGAGAATGAGAGGAAAGAACAAAAGAGGTGTGAGTGAAGAGCACATGAGTGTTTGCATGCCAAAGGTGAGGATGTTGGTGATGAAAAGGGATTACATATGTATGTGTGAACACATACAAACGCATACGCAGTGGAAAATCCCTGAATGACCCTACACTGAACCACGTTGTGTGACTGCTGAAGTGTCACTTTAAAGCTTTTTTTAAAATTACATTAAATGCATATAGTGCAGTGTGTATTGAAATGTGATTGTGAATGTAAAGGTTCTAAGTTTTAAAGATCAAAGTGTATAATAAATACAGACTGTTTTTAACACACACACACACACGCAAATTAAACTCTGAACCACTGAATCAAGTCATCAGAAATTCCAATTGCAAACATGGAAACCCCTAAAATTCTCACATATGCAAGTCTTCACTTAAACATGTTGTACACACACACACACACACACCTATTATTCAGCTAAAGTAGGCTATGACGAACCACAAAACTTTTTTGAGTGGAAACATTCTACTTTTGTTGTGCTTGTGATGGAGATTCTGGATGATCCACTAGTTTTTCCAGTGTTTCACCATTGGAAAAGCTTAAATGTATGCAGGTAAATCCTCTCTCAGTTATTTCTACTGTATATACAGTATTTATGAGGGCTGAGCTAAGGAAGCCTCCAGACCAGATAAAGTAATGGCCATTTTGTTTCAAATACATATTGTCAGCAGTAGACCAATCTCAAGAGATTATCATATGACCAATCAAAGCAAACCAGGATCTCAGAAAGGATGTTTTACATCTCAAACAAATCACTTCAGATTTTTACACCCCCGATGTTAACCTATTGTAGAAAAAGGTAAAATAACACAACAAGGCAGTTTAAAGAGTCTGTATTAAGAGTAAAGTGTTTCTCTGTTCAGTGGAGGATGTGGATCTGAGTGAAGAACGGGTTGTTTACGGCACTGAGAACAACAGCACCTTCCTGGAGTGCGTCCCTCGGTCGCCGCAGGCCACTGTCACATGGCACATTCAGAGAGATGACTACTTAGGGGAGGTGAGAGACTAAAGCAGGTCGCACACCAGAAGCGCCGCGCAGCGCCACGCAGCGCCATGCATTTTAGAATTCTAAACAAGGGTTTCTATCAGGATACACACACCCGCGCCGCAAGTCGGCGGCGCCCGACCACAGCTCAGGACGCAGTTCATTTTTCAGCCGCGCCACAGAGCGCCATCTGATTAGTTTCATGTTAAATATCATTCGAAGGTGCGCGTCTGGTGTGTGATACTTTAAACTGTCATGTGCGCGCCGTGTCGCGGCGCCGAGCGGCACTTCTGGTGTGCAACCTGCTATACTGTACAATACAACAAAATGACATTTAATATTTAAAATGACACTGAAAATATCATGACTTATATTTCAGTGTCATTGCATTCAATGAGGGGTTTGTAGATATTTTCATGCCGGGGATCTCAATGGTTCTTTATGTTTTTATTAAGTACTTTATGTTTTTTACACCACAGTCTTTATGCATCTCTGAAACAAGAAACAAATTTATGCATTTTGACTTATTATTTACTGCTTATTTAGCTAGTTGTGTTTGGGGAAACTAAAAAAGTCAAACTTTTAAACTTTTTAGAAATAATATTGTCATCATCTTTGTTTAAACTACACAAATCTGATTGTCTGAAAAGGGTGACATTGTGCACATTTATTATGTGTTCAGTCTAGGCATGCACAAATACCTGACAACCAGATCACTTTCAATTCATTTTTATAGAATGAAATTAATGTGTGTTAATTTTACATGACTTTCATAGCCTAACAGAAAAGCAATAATTAATAACTCACATCATATCCTGAAAATAAAAAAGTGAATGTTGAAACATTAAAATATGTTAACAAAAAAGTGTTATGAATTTGGTTATATACGTTTTATTGACCATTCGGTGCTCTTCAGGTTAGTTAAAAGGTGCAGCATGTAAGTTCGACACCCAGTGGTTGAACTAGGTATTGCACTCCTGGTGAAAATAAAATTGAACTTTAGAACTGTGATTCAGTGCAAGTCAACAAGGCCGTGTTGTGAGGGCACGGGGGTTACAATGTAACCTGCTCACCCAATGTTTACGTTCATAATATTTATATTACATGCAAATTAATAACACCTCATGTGGAACTCTGAATCTGCGTCTCATTTGGGAGTCTTCCTGACTGAATGAATCAAATACACAGTTTTTCACCAAGACAACCCGAGGTGCTGAAATATAATTGGCTAAACTGGCAGTGGGTGGGTTAAAAAGACCAAAACAAAGACAGCGTTCTTCAGAATATCTGACTTCAGCATTTTTTCCCAGATAAACAATAATGTTTACTTAGCATGTTTGTTAAATATCTGCAAACATATTATGGTATTTTTATGATTTAGATGTTTTTGATTAATTTGATTATAGTTATGTTGCATTAGAATATTATTGTGTTGCATGTGGTTATGTGGTAAATTCTGAAAGAGATTTAGTTTCAGCCTTTTTCTCCTTTCCTCTTCGTTCAGGTGGTGTTTGATGAGCGCATCATTAAAACAGATGACGGTTTATTATTCCGGCGCGTGTTGCGGCAGGACGAAGGCATCTACGTGTGTCGATCTCGTGAACATGGATTTACGCAAACTCTTTCCCGCTTTTGGTTGGACGTCTTAAATGCAGATACCCTTTCAGACCTCCTATCACGAGACAGCAAATATAAAGTGTGGTCGCCATGTCCCGCCAACTCTGCCACGATGAATCGCGGCCCGGCAAGGGCGTGGTTTAAAGACGTCTTGCAGCTGATTGGTCCTTCAAACCTGCCGCAGGTGGAGCAGTACTGCGAACGTGTTTGGTGCAACGAGAAGCTGAGGCGCAAACACAAAAGCATGATGGACAAATATCGGCAAGCGCAAGACTCAGCGAGGAGAGCGAGAGTCCAAAAGAGCACAGGAGAATCCCGACATCGCTCTCCACGAGATGTTCACACACAACAATAAAACACAGTGAAGAAAAAGGACTTCTTTGGACAACTGGATGGATGCTCTTACACACTTTAACATACATGTTTTTGTTTTTGTTTGTGGTGATGTAAAATATTGTAGGTTTGTGTCTAACAGTCCAATTTTTTTCCCTTGTGTTAATTAGGACATTCTTGAGCGCTCTCTCCAATTATCTCCGTGACCAAGACAGCCGGCCGCATCGCCTCACAGTAGACCATAGCTAATGTTAAATGTCTCACTTTAAGACTCAGCAGCTGTAAAACCTTTTTACTGGAACAAATGAGGGCAGACAGGATGGGACTAGTAGATTGGACCGCCGCCACTGCTAAAACAGGTGCCAAAAAACATGCATTCATTTAAGATACATCTGGCTGGGATACAACTGGGCATAATGCACAGAGACTTTTACTCAGCAAAGAAATGTGGCAGCGCTCAACAAAACTCAGCTTGCCAGTATATTAAGCTATAACGGAATAAAGTTAAGACTAATTAGACTGTTTTCTGGTAACTAAATCAAAGCTTGACGACTGTTGAGACTTCAGCAGAATGGATTTTGCTCTTAATTAGCCATCATGAGTTTATTTTTTTCAATGTAAAATTTTTGTAACACTTTATAGTATGGTTCACTTTAGCATTAGCCAACATGAAATAGCAACCAACAATAATTTTACAGAATACATTCATACAAAAGGTTCTGGAAGTAAAAAAAAAAAAAAAACTCATTCATTTTTTCCAGAATGAAATATTTTATTTACATTAATGAGTATAATAATCTTTTAAAGGGCACCTTTGATGTAAATCATCTTTTTGGAGCTGTTTGGACAGAACTGTGTGCAAGTATAGTGTGTCCACAGTCATATTGGGATGATATAAAGATAGCAAGTCTCTTTTTTTAAACATTTCCTGATGTTAAAAAAGGATCCAAATCCCTTTTATTTTGAGGCAGTGACGTAGGATTGCTGTTTCTCCGCCCACCGATTTGATTGACAGCTCCGTATTAACATGTCTCCGAAGTAACGCGTGTAATCACATCAACAAAACAGGACTTGCGCAAAGATTTGTTCAGCTTTCTGTGATCATCAATCATCATCATCAAATGAGATCAAAAAAGATTTTTACGAGTTTAAAACGTTTTTAAAACAGTGCATGTTTGTAATGAATTACAAAAATTTTACCGTCTTTATCACTAAAGTTGCATGTCAGTACAATTATAAAAGAAGACGCTTCAATCGCGGTTTGTGGACATTAAATCAGGTCTATTTTGTACATAAACATAACGGATATCCATACAGCAGTGGATATTAAAATGGATCCCGTCACATTTGCCGTGCAAAAACAGTGCAAAGTTAAATGCCAGCGGTGTGTGTGTGTGTGTGTGTGTATGTGTGTATGACCTTTGTAACGACATTGTGTGTGACTCATCAAAAGGCTTGAATTAATTCCACAACAAATACATCAAATTGGTAAAGTTCTTCCTGTAGTATTTCTCACAAACGTTACGTGAGATCTGCTTTCTTCATGTCTGTCTCTGTGCTGTTTATCTGACGCAGCCGAGGCGGAGATTGAGACACACTCTAACTGTGCGTTCACATCGAAGGCAGTTAGAGCATCAGAGGTCGCTCTGACTGCCTTGGCAACAATGCTGTCTACCTTTAGCTCCGGCGGCGAGATTGTCAAAATTTGTCACATTAATCTCGTATTTAAAGGGGCCAATGCAGCATATCATATGTTACATTCCCGCATAAAACATGCTTTCTAACGTGAAATGTTGCACACTTTTTACCAAATTCAATTAACAATGGAAGATCAATTTGCATGCGGTGTGACTTTGCTCCAAATAATTATCCAATGTTTCCAAATGTCTGAAATATTCTGAAGCAGCAAAACTGTTTTGTACTGTACATGAGATTCCCGCTTTTTTTAAAGAAAAAAAAAAAACATTAATGCACATCAGTAACTTGCCAGTACCTTTTTTAATGTAAGTTGCTGTAAGAAAACATTGCAAATCCAGCGCTGCAATAATCAAACCCTTGGGAACAACTTTGGTCAAAACCAAAGTTCACAGGGCTGTTATTTCTGAACTCCTCTCAAGTGGTGGACTTTTACATTCTGATTGCTTGCCACCAAACCGCATCCTTACAGTTGACTTGATTTCAACTCTCCTCGATGCCCACACCCCGGAAGACATGCTATGCTGCTCCTTGCCGCTTATCACTGCAGTCTTCCGGCTACTTTGACGCTCGCTCCGTTTTCGGCGTGAACGTACAGTAACAGGCACGTGGGAACAGTGGGCGGGGAGAACTAGCATTAAAGGCACAGGCAACAAAAAAGAGCTACATATTGTTCAAAGCAGAATATTCCATTATTCCGAAAGGTATAACATCTGATGTGTGTTTTGAGCTGAAAGTTTACAGACACATTCTGGAGACACAAAAGACTTATCTTAGATCTTGAAAAAGGAGTAAACTAGGTGCCTTTTAAGACAAATCTGTTGTTGCATTAATAGTGTTCAGTAGTGTAAACGGTACATGAAATTGGTTAACCGGTACACAAAATTGAACCAATGCACTTCCAGCCGCAACCCACTTCTGGGAAACTTATTAAGTGTCGTCATCATTGTTTGGGGCTGGTTTACAAGTGTTTCTCAGTCATGTTCGTAGAGGACCACCAACACTGCATGTTTTGGATGTCTCCTTTGTCCTTTAGTCTCTACTAATGAGCTGATGATATGAATCAGGTGTGTTTGGTTGAGGAGACATGGAAAATGTGCAGAGCTGATGGTCCGCCAGGAAGGTGGTTGAGAAACACTAAACTATTATTTTTAATATTTTGTTTTAAAAAGTCTGCATGGGAAAAATGAATGGGAAAATGCTTTCAGAAACAGAAAAAGTGGATGTGTATGGTATGATTTGGCTTTCTGCAATATTTACCTGATTGGTCTAGACAGTGGTTGTTGTCAGTGTCAATATTTTAACACCAATTCAAATCTCTCACAAAAACATCACTAGGGTTGTCTTGCATGTCAGTTATCAGTTGAAGTTCAAATGACCTAAGATGAATAACTGTATTAATGTTAATGGAACGTTGCTGTGTTTGTCTTTGCTGTTTTCTACAGTACAGTACAGTAGTACCCTATTATACAGGTTACATTCCAAAATAATTTAATATGTGCATGTATTTATTTCAGATCAATAACCTTAGCCCCAGTGATCGTCTAACAGCATATTTCTTGCAATCTTATCATTATTACTATATTTAGTTCATATATAAAAACTGAATTTATAGAAAACAAGACAGCTGATCAGACTTTTCATCATTTATAGCTGTTGGACAACTTCAGTAACTTTTTTCCTCTTTCTTATCGTTTCTTTAAACATGTTAAATCTCCTGTGTCACTTGAACCGTATTTATTTATAGTTACAACTAAAAAAAAAAGAACTGCTTTCTCTAAAACATTCTGCAAAGCTTTCCTAAAGATGGAGAGAAACTGTTTGGCTTTTAAACATTCTCAAATGTCTTTTCAGAAGTTCAGGGAAAAATCATCAAACCGCTGGGGCAAATCAAGCAAAAGAAACAAACTCAAACTCTGCTGAATGCCCTGACAGGACTGACTGTGTAGATTAGTTGCACTGAAACTGATTTGTTTGTGTGTGTGTGTGAGTGTGTGTTTGTGTATGTGTGTTTGTGTGAATGCGAACAGCAGCACTGCTCTGATCTTCATCCGTCATCAGCTTTATACTGTAATTACAACATTAAAACAATAATTTAAACTAGTGCAGTACTTCTAATAACATGCACGACAGTACACATCAGTACACTCAGTATACTAATTTAGCTCATTTTCTCTGTAGATAAAAATACACACTACACAAATGTGTCTATTTATGTTATTTAAAAGTGATTCCTGCATGCAGAAAACTCCGACCTGTGTTTGGTTCAGTGATACATAAATAAAAACATCTCACAGAGTGTTATGGGGTTTTCTTTTTCCATCCGTGAAGAGTGATTTGGTCAGTTCGGCGACCCCCTCATAGCGGGACCCAGGGGCTGGGTGTGAGCATTTGGCATTACAGATGTTCCTTTAACGTCCTCCAACATGCACTGCTTTATCATGTA
The DNA here is from genome assembly GCF_052040795.2 of Danio rerio. NCBI lineage: Eukaryota > Metazoa > Chordata > Actinopteri > Cypriniformes > Danionidae > Danio > Danio rerio. The sequence continues at coordinate 28,591,563 of NC_141028.1, forward strand.
CAACTGAAAGGGTCTTTTTTTTTCCCCACTGAGCGTGTTGTCAGTGCTCAATTTAAAAATGAGCGCATTGAAGTGAGGTCATACGTTACTGTCATTAGTCAGGATGAGGCTGGACGTGAAGAACAAGCGGCTGTGCTGTGAAAAATCACTGCTGGAAAACAGACCGCAGTAAAACAGCTATAAAAATCAGCAAAGACCTTCATAAACCAGAACCGAAACACCCGCTAAATGGAGCCCAAATGTGTGTTTATATGAGATGTAGTTAGCAGGTGGATACAGTTGCATCATATAACTGTCAAGCTGTGCCATGGTGTCACTCTTAGTGCTTAAAAGATCATTGTTAAGTCAAGCCTTGTTGTTTTATTGCTGTTTGTTTTAGACCCCTGACCTGAACACAAACTATATGCAACATTCTGGCAACCAGAAGTTCTCTAGGGCGCCTCAACATGACTACAACAACAATGTCAAAAACAAAGCCTAAAAACAAAAATGTTAAATAGTCACATTCAGCTCCTTTGTGGTTAAAATGTCTTTTAAAACGTGCACTAAGTATCTACTAATTTACTGAATACAAATGTCAAACAAACAAACCTCAAAGGGTTAAAAAAAGGAGTCACACCTGTGGCCTTATTTATAGTGTGCTCGTGCTCAGATTTAACATCTTAATCCACAACAAACATTCACATTTATAAAAACAATAACATCTTCAACATGTAAAAGTACTTAATGCCAAAGGTCTGAGCACTGTAACGAAATGCTGGGGTCCACACAATGGGTTTGTGTTTGGACAAAATGAAGGAGTTAAGTTATCTTATTAGTTTTAGCAAATTTAAGTGGATTGAACATAAAACAATTAAGCTGTCCAAAAACACTGTGTTGTTTCAGCTCATTTTAAATGAGTAGTTTAAACAAACAGCAAACGTCTTTTTTTTGAGTGGAGACACTTTTTGCTGTGGCAAAGTCCTAGTACTGCAGTTATTTGAACATCTAAAGCTGTGTTCTTGCACCCAATTCATCATAAACACCACAGATGTAGTCAATGTAGGGATGTAGGGAGTTTTGGCATGATTAAATTGACATTTTAATAGCCTAATGTTGAGAGTGCTAGTACAGTTTATTCCACGTCTTGTTTTTTATTTAAGAAAATTTGCGACGTCTTGACTGCTAATGCACAAGACCCACACTAAATAAATATTCTAAATTAAATTAAATAAAAAACATAAAAATATATTTGACGCACAAACATTTCAAGAGTTGTGCTGTTTCAGCTCATTTTAAAGAAGTAGTTTGAATAAGCAGCAACAATATATTTTTGAGTCTAAGATGGGAAGATGATGGCTGCTTTGAAACCTTAACATATATGTTTCTGGCATACATGGTTACATACAGTATATGTTTTTATATACAGTTGAAGTCAGAATTATTAACCCCCCACCCTCCAGACAGAGAGTTTTTTTATTTTTCATATAATTTCTAAACATAATAGTTTTAATAACTTATTTATAATAAATGATTTATTTTATCTTTGCCATGATGACAGCACATAATATTTGACTAGATATTTATCAAGACACTTCTATAAAGCTTAAAGTGACATTTAAAGGTTTAACTAGGTTAATTAGGTTAACTGGGCAGTTTAGGGTTATTAGCCAAGTTATTGTATCATGATGGTTTGTTCTGTAGACAAAAAAAAATCAAAAAGATTATAGCTTACAGGGGGTATTAATTTTGTCAAAATGGTTTTTAAAAAATTAAAAACTGAATTTATTCAAGTCGAATAAAAACAGAAGAAAAAATATTATCAGACATACTGTGAAACATTATTTGGGAAATATTTAAAAAAAGAAAAAAAAAATCAAAGGGGGACTAATAATTCTGACTTCAACTGTATATAAAGATATATGTTTTGTACTAATATTAACATTTTAATTCAAATCAGTGGTTCGGGGCATGCATCACATTTGTAAGGTCATGTGATTTCAGTAAACAGCGCTTCATTAATAAATTCATTACTGTTTCAAAATATTTTGGAAATTCATTGGTTAAATCCAATATAAAATCCAGGTGAATCATGCGGGTTCACTCAGATTGCCCCATCACTGATGCCATAGTTTTTACCAGATCTTGGATCAGTTTTTACAAGTTTGTAGATGATTTAATGAAACATTTGAAAAACAAAAAGGAATAGTCCTGTCCTGTTTAGCCAATGTCCACTACAATGCCCATTTTAAAAGCCCATTTTAATGCATGCTTCACCTGAGTCTGTGTTGCATTTTACACTGTTGATCAACAGGTGTTCTGGTCAACCATATTGCAAAACGTCTGATTCAGTTGTTTTGGAGCTTTGAAAACTGTAATTTCTCCCACCAGTTGTAGAAACCAAATCAGCCATGATTAAAGAAGAAGCAAAAACAAACAAGGGCTTACAAGTGTGACAAAGTAAATGATAATAAAGCAAGTGTAGAACCTTTACTGTTTAAAAACTTCAATCAAGCCATAAACTATTTTTATTTAAGTTTAACTTCTCATAACTTAGATTAAACCTTTCTCAAAGTTTAACCGTTTAAGTCAGTTTAATGCAACATACAGTAAGTTACAATGAATTGTTCACTTCAAAATGTAAGTTAGAAACTAATTGTTTACTTGTTCAGTGCAGCTTCACAGTAAAGATTCAATCAGGCAATGATCTTTTTTTTTCTAACTGAAGAATGAGGTCTTGGTAATAAATCTGAAAGCACAATTAAAAAGTGTGAATTCTAGGCCTGGAAAAGTCATGCAAATTAAATAAAAATTGTTAAAGGCCATGTGCAGTTTTATGAACATTTTTCTAAGTATGCCAAGCTTTAAACAGATTTAATTAGTAACTGAGAATAAAAGTAAATAAATGAAATCCTTAGCCTTTCTCTTATAATAGTCATCAAGAATTCACATAAATGCAGTGGTTACCGAAAAAAAAGATGCGTCTAAACATCTTTTAACCTCAGATTCACCGGTGTTCAAGTACATGGGAATCATTTGACTTTGGCAGTAGCATAAAGCATTGAAAGCACTACATTTCTTCCCCCATGTGTTTGAAATGCAGCCAGTTTATTGTTACAATAACTTTTCAAGAGGGAAAGGAGTCAAACAATTACCTCTTTATGCCTCTTCCTACAGAGAACTCAACGTGAATGCAGCTGATCAAAGTGATTGAATGTGACCTCTGAATAACTAAAAACATCCACTGTCTATTTTACAGGGAATGTCAACTGATGCTGTATATTTATGCCTTGCTTTACTGTTTGCCAATGCGTTGTTTTATTTGTCAGTGAGTAAAAATGTCACGTATGTGAACATAAAGACTGATTGATTTGAAACCATTAACCGTTACTGCTCTTCATACAAGAGGCTAGTATTTTTATCAAAGTGCCAAAATTTGTCATATATCATGTTCTGTTTGGAGCCAGAGCACATACTGGGAATACGAGTCAAAACTCTTCCTCAAAACACAACATTTTTCCTATAAGAGGACTCATTTTTTTATTCATTAAATAAGTAAAACAGATTAAACTTCACTTGCTCACATCACTCCAAGTGTTTCTCACTGTATCCTGTTCCATCAGAGTCTCACATTTATCTGAAGTGCACCAACTCAAGAAAGCTTAGCAAACACAGTCATTAAGTGAAGGCTGCGGAAGTGTATATAAGTGATGTAAACAGTGAAATGGAGCAGCTGCAGGAACTGTCATCACTGATGCTAGCCAATGGCCAACTTCCTGTTTAGAAACATGGACAAACACCCTCAAGGTCCAGACATACCTGAGCTGTGCAGCTGTGTAGAAATAAACATTAGCTTACAGAAACAGGCACTGCTTTTAGAACTATATCTTGGTGCTTCAAAGAACTATTCAGTCAACATTTATAAAAAGGAGAATGTTTCTTTGTGTTAATTACATTTCAATAACATATACACGTTCATATACAGAGTATTTTGGGGACTGGAACTATTGAATAAAAAGAAAAACAAAAAGCCTTTGAAGAGTGCAGCTTCATACAGACAGTTCAGGGGTTTGAAAAGTTCACCCAATAATTAAAGTTTGCTGTATGATGAATCACTCTCAAAAAAAGACTTATTTCATGACTTTTGAGGTTTTTTGAGGGACACGTTAATTGTTTTTTGTTCAATCCACTTAATTTGTAAAAAAAACCATCAAGTTAACTTAATCCATTTGTGTTGGAACAACATGAAGGAATTGTGTGGAACCCTGCATTTTCTCTCACTATAAAGGCAATTACACAGTGGCTCAGTGGTTAGCACTGTTGCTCACGGCAAGTAGGTCACTAGGCCAAGTCCTGGCTAAACCAGAAGGCCTTTCTGTGTGGAGTTTGGATGTTTTTCTCAAGTTTGCTCTGGTTTCCCCTACAGTCCAAACACATGTGAAATGCAGTAGTCAACAATTAAAGTGGATCAAATCATTTCATCAAATTTCTCCTAAAAATATTCAACACATATTCTTGTCTAGGGAGGATTTTAAAAAACTTGATATGCTCAGCTCCACTGCAAATTTTTACAGAAAAAAACTAAATCGGCAGGAGAGTAATTGGGGGTTCACAAGTTAGTGCACTTCCACTGAAAAAGCAGAAGGAAAATGAGTATTTCTTGTTTGTGTTTTGTTCAGTTTGTTGATTATAGACGTTATAAGGGTGTGTTAAATAGGGCAGCATTAAGCTGGAAGAAGGGAAGTGGGTCCCAATTATATGTTAACCAATTATAAATGGGACATTCTACCAGAAACGTACATTTCACTTGTCACTTGTGAAAAATGTGATAGGGGCTAACCTTTATGCTTAAAAAAAAATCATACAAAAGAAGCATAAAGTCATACAATTCAATGACAGAACGCATGCTTGATCACTGTCAGCTTCTCCTCATTCAAATGATGTCCAAGTCATAGCTTTAAAGGTGTAGTGCACACATTTTGTGTTATATTTTAAGCTAATTTTACAGGACTGACAGAAACAAGGGGGCAATTGTCACGTTATTTGTGTTCTATATTTTTAGTATTTATTTGTAGAATTTATTTATAATTTCATGTTTTTAATCAATTGATGTGAATGATAACAACTTAAACGCTATTTCTGAAGTTTTTCTTTTCTACTACATAGCAGTTTTCAGCATAACAAAAATGAATACAGCAGGTTTAATTGGGCTGAGGATAAGGACAATGACAGGGTTTACCAATTTGTAGTGTTTTTAATAGAGAAAAATCTGAGAAGCAAATGAATGGCATATTCCTTTACAGAACAACTCCCAGAAATCAACCAGTCCATTTTAGACATTTTTTTTGGGATGAAAAACTTTGTATTCACTAATTATGTCTTTATTTCAGGAACAGATCATGTTTGTTTCTGATAGACTGTCCCATGGACAAAGCCTGCTACCATGCTTCCAATAATCAGTAGTGAATAATAATCAGTCTATTAACCTCAACCAGCCAGAAGATATTTCTTAAACTTGTTATTATCAGCACTGAAAGCCAGCGCATGCGTCAGATGAGCGTTTCAGACATTGTAAACTTTGTGCAGAAAATGACATTTTTAAAGAGATTCTTTTCTTAAATGTAAAAAAAGAAGCAGGATTTCATTGTATTCTCATTAGTAAAAAAATAACAATAATAATAAAACAGTCAATTCTTATAAATAAACTATATGATGGCACTAACACACAGTTTTGTTTATACAGTGAGGGGCACCGTCATCTTTTTGCAAAGGGGCCTACTGCATAGTTTGCACTAAACTGGTTTTCCCAGCCTTGTAATTATTATATCAACATTATGATATTTTCTAAAGCCTAATTAATGCTTAATGAACTCATTTTCGTGGTTCGGGGAGGATGTGTTTTTCTAAGCCACTTGTACAAGCTCATCATTCTCCACTCATCTTGTCTCTTTTCTTCCGACGTCAAGGTTTGTTTTTTCAGCCTCCTCACTTAAACAGTCTGACGGCTGAGTGAGGGAAAAGAAACACAAAAAATAAATATGAACATATAGGTGAGGCAGACACTGAAAACCTTAAGTCAACACTTCTAATGAGAGTCCGCGGGGTTAGAAGCTAATGAAGGGTTAATTAGTCCTAATTGGCATCATTAATCATCACTATAGCTGTCACAGAAAGACAGAATGGAAACCGCGTGGAAACGTTGAGATTTCTATATGGTTTTTAAATTATTTCTCTGGCTAATAACAGAGGGAATGTGTGTGGTCTTTTGATGTCGTTCTTAAAGAAGAGACTTGAAAACTTACCAACACCGCATCAACAAGCGCAAAGCTTATCATGCACAACAGCGCACTCGTGTGGCGGAATTGCGCTACTACTACTATCCTACTTTTACACACACAGACGTTTTTTTTTACAGTCTTTGACACACAAAGACGCGCACACAACGCTCTTTCAAAAATAAAACGGAAAAGCAGTACATCTGCAACTGTATGTTTTAATGTGTTAATCATTTACATTTTGATGCAACAACCCACAGAGAAAATACTCAGGGAGTAATACAGTGTTCACGTCAACTTTGGCCTTTGACCTTTGACTTGTCCACAAAATGAAACTCTTTTCCCCATGTACAGAAATCTGAATATTTAATGCCAGAAACACACACAGGCACACACAGAGCCTCTCTCACAATGACACACATACACACACACATACGCTGTCTCCCAGAAACTGAGAAGCGTCATGAAAGTAGAAAGATCAGATGAATGGAAATGCTGTTCGAATAATTTTAAAATGACCCAAAAAGTGACTTTTGAATGTAGTGTTAGGCTTAAACATGTACTCAAAAGAATGCAAAGACTTTCAAAATATACACACAAGGATGCTCTTATAGTCTCCTCTATCAAAATGGACATTACACATGTAGGTCAGTTTTTATCACAAACCACCACAACACATTAGCTTATCGAGCCATAAATATACAATGAAACACCAGATAATCTCGCAGGACAGTTTTTAAAACATGGTCTTTCCATTGTAAAAAACAAAAACGCTCATCAAGACGTTTTAAGTCATGCAAAAATAACCATTAAGTACAACTTTTAGAAAACATATAAATACTACCACGCAATAATCCACCAGCTCCACTCCAAACATTCTGACATCTGTTTAGGAAATGATTCAGAACTGATTATTCTTACAGTGACAGGTTTCCCTCAACCTGACACAGGAGAAACCAGAAATACCCACAAACGCCAGAAGATGGCGCCCAAAACCACACAGCTCGGGGTGCCAATAATCAAACATCTTGCTGCGTCCCAATTCGCATCCTTATACTAAGCCCATTATTTTTTCTTAAGAAGTAAAAAAGTATATAAGTTTGAGTCTATAACAAAAGAGTAGCCTATGCAAGCTTTGGGACACACTACCTCGTTACCAGATCGTTGTGTTGCTTAGTTATAAGCCTTGTCAATCATCCACATTTCTGTCATATTAAACTTCCTACCTTATTGGAAAAGCAGTAGCAGGTTAATCATGAAAGTGTTTCATGCGGAGAAAACTCCTCAGGTCTCAGGATAATTCTGAATTCAGACGGTAATGCCCAAACGCCTTTAAATAAATATAATTAACAATCATACAAACATCTGTACCGAATCCTGTCTACTTGACGGTTGGTCTCGCGCGTCCATCAAGTTTGTAGTTTATTTAACACTTACCGCGTTTGTAGTTCTAATCGAATTCGCGCCCGATGCGCAATGGATTATGGGAAATATCAGCGGTTAGAGTAAGGATGATTCTACAACAATAATTTTTTTTTATTAAATAAACCATCCAGAAACCTTTGGCAAACTCTTTTCAACATACTATGATTTGGGACATACTATATTTTCAAATACTATTTAGGACAGGTAGTATGCGATTCGGGACGCAGCACACATATTTCTTCTTTTTGTGGTGGTGGATATCGTTACCACAGCTTGAAACTATAACTATACAACTCTAACATATTGTTTTTCCCCCTTGAATATTTAGTTCCTGTGGTAATATGTGTAGTATGTAGTACTCACTTCCATTTGCAGAAAGAAATTTGGCATCAAACGTTTGTAAACATGCATTTACTGAGGAATTCAACACTGCTATGTGCAAAAGCCAGAAAGAGTCGATGAAAAAAAAACGGGTAGACTCTTTAAATGTGTAATATTAAATATCCATCTGAATTGTCAGAGCTAAGGACATTTTTCTCATCTCGTTTTCAGAGATGGCCTTGAATCTGTTTTCTGATTTAACCCATTATGTACTAGCATACATAATAGACTGTCATGAAACAGTACAGGATGCTGCAAGAACCCAGCAAGCATTTTTTGTCTAATAGATGTCTAATAGACGTCTAAACATAGTCGTCTTGGCTAAAACAAGGCTAAATTTTAGAATAGACCAAAACTAGACTAGCCATCAAATAGACAGAAGTGAATGACTACACACACAGTCTGTCTAATCTGTCTATTTGACTAGTCTAAATATAGGCTATTCTTTGACGTCTATAAGATTTTCACTGAGAGTCCAAGTTTAGTCTTGTTTTAGCCAAGCTGTCTACGTTTAGATGTCTATTAAACACAAAATTGTTTGCAGGGAATGCTTTTTTTTGGAGTGAATATATAGTTGAGCCGTATAAAAAGCAGGAAAGTCTTACTTACACAGACACACAAATATACATAACTATTCTGCACTTTGATTTCCACAGGTTAGTTGTGAGTTTAGACCTAACAGCGTCTAAAAAGTGTTCATATCTCTCGTAATGCCCCTGTACATTAATGCTGTGTCCATCTCAGTCATAATCCAAAAACCTGAAGCATAACTCGTCAACTCAAATAATAATTTACATTTGTTACGTTGCAGACCTGCCAGAACTCTAAAGCTCGCTGACCTTTTAATGCTTCCATGACATGAACAAACACACACTTTAACATTCTTACAACCTTACCCGATCAAAATGTACAGTCTGCCTCCTTTGCCATTGTTTAAATATTTGTTTGAAATGGTGCGTTTTAAGTCTTCAAGCAGTGAAAGAAGAGGCGTGCTGATGTTCATCTGGTGCTGGTGAGTCCGGAGTCTCTCCGCTCTCTGTTTTGGGGCCAAAGTGAAAGAAGAATCTAATCTACTGAACACACCTTACACAAACACCCAGAAGAAAACAGGTGACTATGCTTGGATGTGAGTGTGAGCTTGTGTTTACCGATCGATGCAGCGCATGCATGTCTCATGTCTTCAATATCCAATCAAAGCAATCTTCCAGCTACAATTCAAAAGGACTTACTTTAGAGTTCAGGACCTCTCGAGTTTGTATTAGTATTTAGATGAACTGGATGGAGTGTGGGGTAATAGATGCTGGCGGGATGGGGATTGGGGTCGTGAGGGCACTAGATTGAGTCTTCAGACTGGAGATGAGGGCAATAGAGTATATAGAGACTAATAGCAGGCAGTAGAGTGTCGTCACAGGGGTCATAAGAAGCAGAACGGGTGATAAACAGTCACCGAATGAGATGTCGTGTGAGAATCTGTCCACCTCCAGTGGTTATTTTGTGTTCTTTCTGTCTCTTAGTTTTATCCTTCGCTACTCTCCTGCGCTCCGCGGTGCTCTGGATGCAGGTTTGCCATCGTGTGTTCGGCGATTTCGGCCCTTCCTCATTTCCTTTAGGTGCTTCCACTTTTTGGAGTTCAGCGGATCATGAGCTGGCACCTCGATGGCTGGATCTGGTGGGCTCTTCCCTGATAGGCTGTGCTTCCGCGACCACACTTGTTCACAGATCTGGTCGACTGTGTTTAAGTTTGGATGATCGACCAACTGCATAAAGTCCCTGTACCACAGTTTTTGATTGGTGGACTGGCCATGACTGACATGTGAGTGGGCGGGGCTGCGGGGGTTAACAGCAGAAGGGGCGGAGCCAGCCGAAGGCAAAATCTCCAGTGTGATGGCCAGGATAGTCTGGGTGAATCCGTGCTCCATAGAGTGGCATTGATATACACCGGCGTCTCTACGCACAGCTCGCCTCAGCAATAACCCTCGCTCAGTTTGCAGAACACGCTCATCCAGACGCACCTGTTACACACAAACACACACCCAATGAATGCATCAAGCATCAGTAGCGATGGCACTGATAGCAGAGAGAAAATGAAAGTCATTAATTGAAACAAAGACACACATTTATCATCTGTTATCAGTGCTGTCTATATCCGTCTTTCTCATAATAAGCCCACATATCTGCCCCAGCCTGCCTCTCACCTCCTCCCGTGGGTTTTCCGGAAGCTTCTGATAGGTCCATGTAATCTGGGCCTGCAGTGATTTCGGGACGCATTCCAGGAAGGAGCTGCTTCCATCCACAGCGTACAACCTCTTCTCCAGGACACGCTGCTTCTGATGGTCTGTGGGACACGCATGAAGAACAACGTTACACTTCAAAGCATTAATAAAATGTAGTTAAAATTTTACTCTCAATATCAAGAGTGTGTGCATAACACTTTACAAAAGTAAACAAAATATACTGTATGAACCGCATAGACAGTAAAATCAGATGTAGACTTTGTTTTTCAGTGCAAACAACTTAAACCAAGATATACAATGTGTACTTGAGAAGTAGAGACAAACCAAACTGTTTATTAAAAAACTGATCAGTATGATGTATGATTCTGGCTCAATGAAAAATTACAAAGTCCAAAAAGTTACAGGGTTTCAATTAAATTTCTCTTTTTGAGCACCCTGACAGATAATTTGTGTTATTTTAGGCAAACAAAAATGACTTTGTTTTTAAAATTCTGATGGCTTTTTGATTTAAGACTTTGTAGATATTTTAGGTGTAAAACAACAAAAATAAATAGTAAGAAACAAAACAAAGATGATGCAGCCATTTTAAAATAAATAAATTAATAAATAAGACAATAACTATTTGAATGTAATGGCAGATAAATGCTAAACAGGAAATATTAAAATCCTAAATAAAAGTTTTTTATAAATGTGAAATGAACTAAAGTTGTTATTTTTTAAATGATACAAGTGAAGATCCTTTCTAAAAGATCAACATTTAAACAGCCTTAATTCAGTTTTATTGATAATGAAGATTTTCAACAGCCATAACAGCTAAGGTTAATGCTTTTTTGCAAACAATGATGCAATCTTTTTTTCTAATGAATTTATATTTCTTAATACAAAGCACAAAAAATTTATACGGATCAGAAATCTGTAACAAAGTAAAAATTTTTACTCTCAGCTTTAATCATATTAATAAATCCTTGCTGAATACAACATAAAACAAAAAAGTTCAGAGTTTTGAACAGTAATGTGTCCCTACTCTGTTTTAATCTTACTGTCCTATAACAGAAAAAAACATTTTAAGATATTCATGAGCACATTTGTAAACCATCAAATAAAGTGAGAGTTAACCCTAAAAATAACCCCTAAAATAAGAGCTTCCAACCTTTTGTAAGATTAATTCTTACGTTGAACACAAAAGAAACTTTTTCAGTGAGCAACTGACAACCGTAGGAAACCAAAATACTATTGTAGTCAGGGGCTAACAGTTTCCAACATTCTTCAAAATATCTTCTTTTGTGTTCATCAAAAGAAAGAAACTCAAACAGGTTTGAATGACAGTATTTTTGGGTTAACTGTCCTTTTATGAACCACATTTATTTGCCATTGTGAATAAATATTAAAAACAGAGAAATGTCTCCTCCTTGAGGCTGTTGACGGTACTGCAGTTTTACCTCCTGAGCAGAGGGCATTAGGATCTCCGTTCCTCACATCCTGACGCCGGAACCTCCTACACGCATAAAAACACACACACACAAGCATATTTAAAAACTTAACACATCATCAGGTTTGACTGTCAGTCACAAGTGTGGTCTAACAGTATGAAACTAATATTGAATATGTCTCAGAATTTTAGACTCCAATGAGTGCATCTGTACCGTTTGGTGTTTGGCAGGTATCGTGTGCAGGTGTGTCCGTCCCAGGCGCAGTACGGATCTCGAGCCAAACAGCACTCGGCACAAGCTTTACCGTACATACTGCAGCGGTGCAGAGGCACCTGGACAACACCTGTGTCTGAGCCAACATACAGCTGTTGCTGGAGAGAGACAGAAGAACAGCACCGCTTGATTTACTGATGTGCTGCTTTCATGTGCTCCTGTGATCTTGTTTAAAAATAGCTGACATTTCCCCTCCTCTCAAAAAAGATGTATTCTTACCCGTTTGGAGGAAATCTGCATACTGATAATAGACGAAGAGTCCTGCAACAAGAAGAGTCCAATGCTAAGTTAATGCGTCAGAAAAAGATTGTCTGTCGTGCTTAATGTATTATTTTTGAGATGTTGCTTATTTTTATTGAAAAGGATTCTAATCGTAAATTATTTTAATGATACTAAGTAACAATTATGCAGTGGTTATAATCCATTGATGATGTGTTAACCACATTTTTAGGACTATTCTTTGTAGCACACACTTCTAAAGTTTCTGTCTATTTTTAAGGAATACAGTGGGCAGATTATAGGTGAGGTGGATGGTAAAAAATTAAACAAAAAGCAAAAATAATGAAAAAGTTAACTATCACAATACATACAGATACAACTTCAAATTCGAAATAAGAGAATGTGCATATTATATGTAATGTATATTTAACAAAACATGTTTTACTGAAAATCATAGCCTCTACTTAAACTTTTAAATAAAAAAAAACCATAAAAACTCATTATTTAAATAATGATCACTTCATGTTATGGTGCCCTTTTTGTATATTTAAGCACTGAGTAATATTAGTTAATTAAACAAGCTCCTGCTATAAGGTTAAGATTATGCTTTTGTCTATAAATAATAATAACAATGCACCTAATTTTAATACAGGGTAATACAAGGACAATGCAAAAAAAAAAAGTAATACCAAAAATAAATAATACCCTAAAAAAAAGTTTTAAGAAGTGATTTAAAAATACTTCGGGATTCTGCATTGCGAATATCAGCAGGTAAAGAGTTCCACAATTTAAGTGCCAATGAAGAAAATGCAATTAGCCGCCTTGACTGAGCAGTTAAAAGACCAGCATTAGACGAGCGTAAAGCATATCTAGGGGTATAATAGACAACCGGTCAAAAGTTTGGGGTCAGTAGGATTTTAAAAAAAGCTTATCCTGCTTACCAAGGCTGAATTTATTTAATCAAAAATACAGTATAAACTGTAAACTTGTGAAATGTTTTTGCACTATAAAATAACTGTTCAAAAGTAGTTTATCATTTAATTTAATCCTTTATTCCAGTGCTTTTAAAGAAGAAATTTCAGCTTCATTACCCCAGTACTCAGAGTCACATCATCCTTCAGAAATCACTTTAATATTATTTTTATTATTATTATTATTATTATTATTATTATTAATGTTAATAGTAATAAAATCAATAATGACTGGAGTAATACTTTCATTTTAACCTACATACAATAAGAAAGCAGCCATTTATATTTTTAATAAATATTTAACAGTTTAATGAATTGTTGTTTTTAAACGCCTTATAAATGCCGCCTTAAATTAATTCTAAAATAAAAAAATGTTTTTAAAAAACATGAAAAAACTGACCCCAAACATTTGAACGGTAGTGAATTTACATAATATATATGTATAATTTACTGTAATTACTTCAAGAACACTGTAAAAGTGTGAAACCTCATTGAAATACAATTTATCTCTACATGAGTACTTGACTATATTGAGTTTTAGTTTATGTTATCCCTCTAAATAAAAGCCACACATTTTTGTGTTCACCTTAAAGACGTGCAGCTCCTCCAGCAGCAGCTCAGTGTTGCTCCAGCTTCCCTTGGGCACCGAGATCACCTTCAGCACAGAGCCCACATCTGCAGGAAAAAAAAACAGAGAGACTTTAACCTGAGTCGTATTCTTCCTCTAAACACACACTCTTCAATATTCAGTCAATACTGTACCTGTGCCGATGAACATGACATCATAGTGTCCGTCGGCTGCATTGACTCTGTCTACAGTAATCTGAGTGAAGGTGTATGGGATACCGGTGCGCAGGAACAGCGGTCGGCCACCCAGAGGAGTCACTGGATTAAACATTAGCGGATGGTGCCGTGCAAACTGGATTACGTTATCAGGAAAACCTTTGGTGGACTCGAAACTGCCGAAGGTCTTACTGGGACACTGAGGAAGAGGGAGAGACAGAGAGAGAGAGATACTGTATCTGTAGATTCCGGAAACATAATCCGCTCATGATATCAACATGTGACACAGGTCAGCAAGTTCAAACATTTAACCAGTTAATATTGAATCTAAATGCACTTTTACTTTAACATTCAAACTGTGTGAAAACGCACTGATGACTTTGATGCTTTAATATGTTAGACTACCACTTACACAGGGTTTTTCCCATAATGAACCAATAATTATAAATATTACAACACACTTATTATTAATAATTATTTTAAAAATATATACAGTTGAAGTCAGAATTATTAGCCCCCCTTTGATTTTTTTCTCTTTTTAAAATATTTGCTAAATGATGTTTAAAAGAGCAAGGAAATTTTCACAGTACGTCTGATCATATTTTTTTCTTCTGGAGAAAGTCTTATTTGTTTTATTTCGGCTAAAATAAAAGCAGTTATTAATTTTTTAAACACCATTTTAAGGACAAAATTATTAGCCCCTTTAAGGTAAATTTTTATTTGATGGTCTACAGAACAAACCATCATTATACAATAACTTGCCTAATTACCCTTACCTGCCCAGTTAACCAAATTAACTTAGTTAAGTCTTTAAATGTCACTTTTAACTGTATAGAAGTGTCTTGAAAAATATTTAGTCAAATATTATTTACTGTCATCATGGCAAAGATAAAATAAATCAGTTATTAGAAATGAGTATTAAAACTGTTTAGAAATGTGCTGAAAAAAAAAATCTGCCCTCTGTTAAACAGAAAACGGGGAAAAAAATAAACAGGGGGGCTAATAATTCTGACTTCAACTGTATATATATATATATATATATATATATATATATATATATATATATATATATATATATATATATATATATGTATATGTATTTTTTTTTTAACTGTACACAACCTGGTAAAATTCTTGTTGTAAAAGTTTAAGTTTGTAGGAACAACAAATAATAACTTGACTTCTAGTTGGTATCAGAAGTGGGTTATTTAAAAGGCAAAGGCTTCTAGATTACGCTTATTTTAACAAAATAAATTATAATCACATCCTGGTTTTTGGTTAATTAGGATAATAAGGTCTAACTTTGCTTAGACAAATGTTTTGCCACTTATATTATTAAATAAATATACAGTATTGAATATAAATTCATGGTGCAGTGGAAGCAGAATTCATTTTGTGACCTTGACCTTCTTTGCTTTCAGGAACTTTGATGTGGAGGCTGAAGTATAAGAAGGAGCTCTGTCCTGCTAAAGAATTTGCCCTCTCTTGTGGTTTGTAATTTAATGAGCAGCACAAATGTCTTGATACCTCAGGCTGTTGATGTTGCCATCCACCCTCTCACACGCCCACATACTGAATGTAACCCCAAACCATGATTTTTCCTTCACAAAACTTGACTGATTTCTGTGAGAATCTTGAGTCCATGCTGGTTCCAATAGGTCTTCTGCTGTATTTGTGATGATTGATGCAGTTTAACAGATTTATTAGACATTATTAAAATATATCTTCTGTCACTTTTCCAAATGATCCACTAGAAGTCAAGTTATTCTTTGTTACTCTTACCACTGGGATCGACAACAAGACTTTTGTCAGGTAGTGTGTATTAAAGATTTTAAAAACTTTTTACAGGTGTGTATGATGTGAGATCTAGAGCATCTTATCATACCATGCCTGGCCGTGGGTAAGGCACTTTACCCTGGAATGGAATCCACTGGTAATTGGGTCCCTCTTTATGGGCAAAAGGTCCTAAAAATGCTCGGCGAATGTCGTTCATAGTATAGAGACACACTGCAGAACCTTGAAATACACTACTGTAAGACACAAAACACACACACATACACACACACTGGGCGTTAAAACGTTACAATACTGAGAGATAAAAATAAAAATCATAGAAATGCTGAATGCAAATATTTTGTACTACTTTGGTCCTCACATAAATGCCCAGTTTATCTGAATTCACGTCACATTATCATTTTATGTTTAAAATATGTAAAAAAGAAAAAAAAGGAAAAAAGAAAAGTAAATTAAAATTATTTTAAACAATTCATTAAACAATTCATTATATTTTAATAATTCATTATTAAACTCAAAAGTTTCCACAGTTTCCAAAAAAATAACTCATCATGTCATTTCTGTTTGACAAAAACATTATGTATTGACATTTTTCAAACATTAAGATTTTAATATTTCACCCACAAAATAAAGAAGTCATGACATGAAGGTTAGTGAACCAATAGAGATTTTAATGGTAAAAGCTTTTTAAACCACACCCTTAGATGAACTCTGACCTGGAGGTGGTAAAGACGGTGTAGATAAGCGGGTTCTTTTTGTCACGGGTCTGCAGTAAGAAAACGTCCCCTGAGGGCCCAGACAAAGGTCAGATTGTCAGTTGGATTGTCAGTTGTACAATATCAGCGTAATTTAACTCTAGTGTGTCTGTGCGTGTTTGTGCGCCTTCTTACGGAGTTCATCAAAATGCGTTTCAGTGCCATCATTGCCTGGTACAGAACACACAAGACGAGCCTTTAGAAATGTTGTCCACTTGTTTACTAGACTGCGCTGTCCTCCCATATCATTCTGGTACAAAAAAAAAACAACACAAATCAAATTGATGAACAAACAGTAGCCACTAGACACTAACTAAACAGTCCGGGTAAGTCATTGGTTCCTTACCCTGCAGAGCTGACCAATCCGGGAATAAGTAACCTTCCCAAATCCCTGAGCTTCTACAGCAGTTTCCCTGAAGAAGAAGAAGACTTTATCGTCGTCAGGGTTATCACTCTCAGGAACACCAAATGCTGCAATAAACTTGGGCTCTGAAACACACAGCATCATTTACAGGTCTTATTGGCATTATACAACAACAGATAAATATCCAAATAAATGATTCAGAGACAAATAAGTGTTTGCAAGATAAGGAAAATAAAAATAAAAGTTATATATTTATTTATTTATTTAGGTAAGACTGTAGGAGCACTAGATCATGCTGAACTCATGAGTTAATATATTAATCAAGCATTAATTAACGACTACTGCACTAGCAACAAATACATTTATGAACTGCTATTAATTAAATGTGTCATGAATGTATTGATGTTGCAACATAATTTTAACTGTATACAATGAATACCATAGGCAATACCATGTATTTTAGCTTATTGATAGAAATTTATGTAGTGAATGTTTTGCAAAGAAATCATTATGCAATGATGTTGTATTATAAATGTGTGCATGAATACACGCATAATAATGTACTCATATATCAAGTATTACCCTAATTTAAAATTAATGTCAGATGCATGCTCAATTTATCATTACCACTTTCCTTTTATTATTCCTATCATTCCAATGTGGATACAGTATTGTTATAAACACTTATATATATTTTCACAAATGATTAAAAAATATAATAATAGTTAATTATTAATAAATAATAACATAATAAAATTCTGCATTATAGAATCAAGTCATTTTAACAGACATAAACAAACTGAAAAAGACACCCTTTGGTGAACAAACGCACCATTGAGCCACCGAGAATCGTGCTGTTCAGTCCGTATGGAGGGTTTTTGTCCCATACTGCGAAAGATTGTAAAGTCGCGTCCCATCAAATCAGTGGCCACACCTGCATAAAGCTCATCACCTAAATGATGACAGAGAGAAGGTTACTGATTGGTCATGACGTATCAGCATTCCAACCAAGCAATTTTAGATTAGATTTTCACTGATCAAATTCAGTTTAGTTTTGGTTAAGATGTCTATGTTTGCTCAATTAGATGTATTTTAAACATTTTCTGGATTGTTTATATAAGCAATAGAAAGATAAAGGGTGGCATCTTACCAATCAGAACAGAAGCTGATGTGTGACGTGGGTCATATGGACTCTTCCCTTTTCCATCTTCTACAAGAGAGGGATCGATTCTAAATACATGATCCTGTGGAGCAAAAGCAAACTTTAGCATTGTGTTTGGCCATGCAAAACCAAACAGGACTGGATTTCACACAAGCTCAATCATATACAGTACCCCCAAACACACAAACTTACCTCCATTTTCTGTCCCACCTCCACATAAGCACAGGTGGGGTGGAAAGCCCCCGTACCACAGGCGTATAGGTGAGTTCGATTATAGTGGTGTAGCACTTTCACATAGTTTACGCAATCCGTCTGCAACACACACACACACACACATGCACAAATCAATTTTATGCAGGACATATTTTACATGCTTTCCCCAGTTTATCTGTCAAAGAGAGAGAGAGAGAGAGACGGTCCCCATCTGGATTGACTATCAGTGACCAGACATACAAAAACAGAAACACACAAGCACATGAGTTGTCTCTTGAGGGATCTTTTACAGGGCAAATCAGAAACGAAACGTTATTATATTATGTATCCTTGACGACATGAGTGCTGACCTTTCCATGCACACTGTGATCCCGGATCTCTCTGTAATCTTTCGCACTTTCTCTTTGACGCATGAAAACAAAGACATTTTCAATTGACACTTACACACATGGACACCTATAGTCTCTCTGTTTCTCTTTTCCTTTGTGAATGTGCTCGCTGGAGCGTGCCACATTTCCCAGAGAGCTGGGAATCACTACGACAACATGTGGGAGCGGGAACATCCGGATTCCAGGGTAGACAGAGAGGATGCAGGGATGAAGCCAAACAGAGGAATGTAGAACAGAAAAGACAACATGAGATGAGAAGAGTAGGCAAGGGTAGTAAAAGGAAAGATTAGACGAAGAGATGATTAGTGAGAGATAACCAGAGAAGATCTGTGATGAGATTAAACAAAAGGATTCTGAAATGAGGCGATGCAGTGGCGCAGTAGGTAGTGCTGTCGCCTCACAGCAAGAAGGTTGCTGGTTTGAACCTCAGCTCAGTTGGCATTTCTGTGTGGAGTTTGCATGTTCTCCCTGAGCTCACGTGGGTTTCCTCCGGGTGCTCCGGTTTTCCCCACAGTCCAAAGACATGCGGTACAGGTAAATTGGGTAGGCTAAATTGGCCGTAGTGTATGAGTGTGTGTGGATGTTTCCCAGAGATGGGTTGTGGAAAAAACTTGTGAAAAAACTGCGCAAAAACATGCTGGATAATAAAGGGACTAAGCCTTTATTGAATGAATGAATACTGAGATGACATATCAATGGGTCAGCAAGTAGAAAATAGACAAGACACTTGAAGACTTGAAGAGACAAGACAATATGAAACGTGAAGTGAAGAAGAAAAAGGAGTCCACCAGAAATAATTCAAGAGAAGACAAGCAATAATTTGACCAAAAATAACAAGATTAGAGACTAGGTGAGATAAAAAGAGATGGGGAGACAAAGGATGAAACTAGTGGAGACAAGATGAGAAAACCAAAGTTGAGATGCCTTGAGAAGGGTGGAGAAGAGGCAACTTTAGATGGACAAGATGAAAAAAACTAAAGATGAGACCAGAGCAAGTCAAGTCAAGAAGAGACAACCAGAGACAAAATGTCCAGAGGCAACAAGAAAAGAAGCATCTCAAGATGACCATAACTGAGACCAGACTAATTAAGTAAAAATAATAAGATACAAAGACAATATAAGAAGACCAAAGTTGAGATGCCTTGAGAAGAAAGGAGAAGAGGCAACTTTAGATGGACAAGATGAGACCAGAGTAAGTCTAGTCGAGAAGAAAAAAACCAGGCACAAGATGTCTAAAGACAAAAAAAAAAAAAAAAACTTGTCAAGATGAGCATAAGTAAGACCAGATTAATCAAGTAGGAACACTAAGACACAAAGAAAATATAAAAAGGCAACAGACTATACTAGAAGATGGAAGTTGCGATAATAAGGGAAAAAAAGCCAAGAAACAACTTATAACAAGAAGACGTGATCGAGGATGACAGAGTCAACAATATACAGTTGAAAAGTTTGAATTACAGCAAAGAAGAAAATGAAGGGAAGAAAAGACTTCAGATAAGAACAGACATTTTAAGTCAGGAAAAGACAACCAAAGACAAGAACAACTACAGAAGACAAGACTAGAGAGAAGATTCAAGAAAACTCAACAAGTGTAAACCAGTGAAAATATGTTCACAAACAACAGAACACAGAAGAGTTGAGATGAGATGAGACATCCAGAGAAAAGAAGAGAAAAATGGAGGGTCTTTTTCTGTTGTTCTCTTCAGTTTCAGTAGCAGATGTTGTTTAGACTGCGATCATGCCTCACTCCATCTTCTCGTGGGCTTTCACCAGCAGTTTGAACCCTGAACTGAACATCTGTTTAAATGTGCTCAAGAAACACACATACTCAAATTCAAACATCAGACATCTCCTTTAAGTTTCTGTGGACAATGTGACACTGATCCATAAAATACCATCCTAAAGATATTCAGATCAAAATTATTTGAATCAATCTTCTCTTAGTATACATAGAACAGGGCAATATTGCTGAATGCAGTAAATGTATAACCTGCATTTCACCCACCATATTTGAGTCATCGCACAGCAATCTGGGATGATACCATGTCCCCCCAAAATGGTATCTTAAGATTCAAGTAAACTTCTTTTTTATTAATATGCCATGGAGACCAGGGCTTAATAAGTAACCCTCATTCTTTTGATCTATAATGGGGCACAAGTGACAGATGGCTAAAGCTGCAGTCTTAACATATTTGTAAATTAACCCACCTCCCATGCTGGTGTTGCCAGTTCAAATCCCACTTGGAGAGGGTCAAGTACAACCAGAGGTGTGGTGACCCGGATGGGACTGAGGTTTATAGGGATGAGTAAATGGAGCTACTAAGAGCTGTGTGAGTAAACCTCACTCCCCTCTTCTAAAGAAACACATTAAAGGCTGCAGTCTTGTCGCCGCCAATAGTCTGGTGGTTAAGTGCGCCAACATATAGCAATGTTGACCCGGGTCTGACTCCCAACTTGAGGTTCTTTGTCGATCTTTTCCCTCTCTCTCTGCTCCCAATGTTTTCCTGTCTGTAATCTGTCTAGTCTTATCCTAATAAAGGTATTCCTTCCAATTGGTAATGTTTTCTAAACCAATTTCGAGAGGATCACTTGCTTATGATTGACCTTGGCTGGTCTCGCATTAACAATCACATGACCAACCAATTAGATAAATTCAAACACACCTAAATAGTCTGCTCTAGCTTACCTCAGTCATCTCTAATTTTTGAAGATTCCCCCCACCCACCCTGACTCCTTCCCCTCTTTTTCTAGCTAAATAACAGGTTCTCAAGACCTACCTGAGCCCAGACTATCCTCCGAGCTCAGGGCTGTCTATCAGGACAGCATGCCAAACACGCATTTACCTTATTAGGCATCAGCTACGTGTGAACTCTTGAAAACCAGTTAGAATCCACCTCAGACTGGGTCTTATCAAGTAGAACCACAAGGTGCTCACAGGTGCTCAACACATGAGCACTAGAAAGAGTTTATTGTCAAACATTTGCAGTTTTTCTGTCTAGAAGTTATGATTGGTAATGTGCCTCAGTACTTATTTAAAGATCTTGTTTTTCAGATTTTTTATTAACATTTTGTTTAATTAAACAACAATTTGAAAAAATGATCGTTGCTCCAACAGAGCCCCCCGCCCCACTGCACCATTTCTATACAATATTTTATGCACTTTCCTAATCTATTTTACATCATCTCATGATATATACATTCATACAATACAAGAAGATAAAATTACCTATATGTTCACTCATCTTCTGTGTTTGTGTGTGTATGTGTTTGTTTGTTTGTTTGTTTGTTTAATTGTTTGTGTGTATGTGTGTTTGTGTGTGTGTGTGTGTGTGTGCGTGTGTGTGTGTGTGTGTGTGTGTGTGTGTGTGTGTGTGTGTGTGTGTGTGTGTGTGTGTGAATACAAATAAACAGTTTAGTTGAGTGATCTTATTTATAATGTCTTGCCAAACTTTCTCTGAGAAAATCAAAGTTCAGTTTCCCATTGTTGTTTCGACTTTGTCACTGAATTTAGATTTTGTGAGGAGATAAGAGTAAATCACACCTATATTTATTTAAAGATCTTTTAATTCCCTCACACATGCACTCATCAACATGGACATCTACTTTTTTTTTAACAGTTTTTTTCAGTAATTCTTTGTTGTTCTTGTTCTGCCTGTTTAGAGGTCTTTTACATCGGGTAGTTTTAGGAACCCTGTTACAGCAACTATCCACCGGGCTTGATCTCCAAGAAATAAAATCCCTCTGGATGATTTTCCGGGTTGTTCAGTGTTGCCACCTTGTGGACTAAGTACTATAAATCAACTATCAATTCAAAGCACGTGCGTACATTAAACACACAGTTCGAAAAATCCAGCTACACATACTGATCATGAAATATTCACCATATGTCTGTACTATACCTTAGCCTTATAAAACCAAGCATATTTTTGGCTTTAGTTGGCAGCATAATTTTCTTGAATAGTATGGGTGAGTATGTGTTTTGTAACCTTTCTGCTACCTCTGCAGAAAGATGTGATTGACATGTGCCCTCCTGCCATGCTTAAACCCTGCACACAGACACACACATACAGGGGCTTGTGGAGAACAAAGGCCTCTCTTTGAGCTTAACGCACCCTGTGAAGAGTGAGTGTGTATGTGTGTGTTGTATGGTGGGGGTGGCGGAATAGAATCATCGAAGACCAATTAAGTTGCTGACAAACTGTGTTTATACAGGAAGGGGTCTCTGCCTTTCTCTCTACCTCTCATACACACACACACACACACACACACACACACACACACACACACACACACACACACACACACACACTAAGACTACTGTTTCGAGAGCTTTACACCCTTCAATAAGGAAAGGACATGTTATGAGTGTGTGTGTGAGCATGTGTATTTGTGTGTGTGCTGATGGGCTCTTTGAAGTGAGCCCACGAGAAAAGAAGAAAAAAGACAGAAAGAAAGACAGAGAAAGAAAGAGACAGACCGCAGAACAAAAGAAAAAGAGCTTTAAAATAAACAATGTGTCTCAGGAGGAATAAGCTGTATATGTGTGTCAATTTCCTGCTGATACACGTGCAGTGAACTTTCAACTTTGACCTTTTATTAGCCTTACCACTGTGTGATTCTCTACAAGTAGCCTGAATCACATTTAAAAATAAAGCACTGATTTTTAAAAACATTGTAATTTTAGATTTAACTCTGAATTATCTCAACACATACTCTTCCTCTCTACTATGCTGTTCACTCATAAACTGAAGTGGGATCAGTTTAACTAATTTAATCTGATAAGATTTAATTAGTGTGATTCATGCAGATGATGTTGATCAGATACAAAAAAATCTGACTAAGGGTGCTTTTACACCTGTGGACTGATTGTTTTATTCCGAAAGAGGAATTAAAATTGTTACAATGTTTTTTTTTTTTTTTCAATAAGGTTCGTTTTCACACGGCAAAGTTTCTAAACAGACCAGAATAGTTAAAACAAGTCATGTGCGAATAGACACTCCTCACATTGGTCAACTTTTCAGAGTCCCATGGATTCCGCTGAGCTGTCACATCGTTATTTTAATTTATCATAAGCAATAAGACATAAGTGATAAGGTACACTTTTATTATAACACCCACAGACATCGTCACCAAATTGTTCTAAATCAGAGAGGTAAGACTTTCTCATACACAGCCTCTTTTCAGTTGTCAAGTTTTGTAAAAATCTATATATTCAATCAGT
Organism: Danio rerio; assembly: GCF_052040795.2. Classification (NCBI taxonomy): domain Eukaryota; kingdom Metazoa; phylum Chordata; class Actinopteri; order Cypriniformes; family Danionidae; genus Danio; species Danio rerio. The sequence continues at coordinate 28,615,431 of NC_141028.1, forward strand.
CTATCAATTAAAAAAACTTTTAAAAATTATGCATCATAGGCTTAAAGTATAGAGAGAAATAACAGTTGAACCAAGACTCTTTCTTTTGAGGTGAAATGAGCAAAATAATATGACAAATACAAAATATTATAAGATTAAAATATGGCATAATTATCAGATGGTAATTTCGGTCAAACAGTTAAACAGCTCTCTTGATATTTCGGCATGCTTTCACTTCCGTATTCAACATAAAACACACATTTATCGGTAGAAATGGCATCCCACAATACATATAATTCTCTCTTCAAATATCCGTATATACATATGGCTATTACACAACCATGAATTGAGCTGAGAGACCAACCTAATTCAGGTGATCTCAGACCAAATGGTTTTTTGGCGTGGATCTGAGCGCGATTGCAGATTTTACATATGCCAAACGAACCGCACTAACCAGGCAAACGAGACAGGTTCCAAAACTAACGTCTTAGTTTAAAAGCATCCTAAAATATTCACTCATAAATATAACTGATTTGGTTCTCTAACTCATACTTCTCAGTGATTCATCTACAATGATTCTCAGGGGTACACACATAACAACCATATTAAATGTTACTTTCAAAGCAGCTTTTGGCAAAAACACATATACAGGCAAAACAAAATTAATGTGTGAGTCCAGACAATACACTATGGTGGATTCATGACATGATATTGACGACAGTTTTGGAGCTTCTAGTTACATACTTTAATTAAAGACAATGGATTAAATGAAATTACATTCTAAATAATGTTATGCTTTTAGCACAGACCGAGTTGCTTTAAATAGAGTGACCATATTTCAGTTTTATTTTTAATAGGTAAACTAAGTAAACTAAAATACCAGCTAAAAAATTATTATTTCACTTTCATGCTACTCAGGAACCCACTGTGGACACTAGCAGGTAAAAGCTGCTGCTCCCATGCTTTTCTTTTATATGGATTTGAGGAATTCAGATGCACTGACCAATGTTTGCATACGTACATAACCGACCAATGGTGGTGTAATGAATATGTAATGCAAAAACCCAAACAATAAATGAAAATTGTAAAAAAAACAAAAGGAGAATCACTGACATTTTAGAAGATCTTAATATCGAAATGCATTTTCCACAAAAGGAAGACATGTCTAAATTTGGTCTTAATTTGGTTTTGCTGTAAGTGCTTTTTTTTTTTTTTTTTACAATGTGCCATTAGCCATTGACTTTTTATTTTATGAATCATTTCTAAAAAAAAACAAAAAAAAAAAACAATCAAGATGACGATGATGATTTCACTGAGTAAAGAAAATGACCTGCATCTTGGATGAGCTGAGGATGAATAAATTAACATTTGAATTTTTCTGCTGACCCAACAGATGTGGTCACTTTGAACTGTGCTTCTATGACAGAGACCGTAAGACAGAAACATAAAGCACTGAAAGACAGAGACTGAGATGAAGGGAATAGAGTCAAATGAAAACAATACTGAATGACAAATCAGGAGATCAGACTGAGAGACTGAACAAAGGAGAAAGTGAAAGGTCAGGGGGAGAGTCTTAGGGAAAATCTTAAGTCTTATTCATGGAGGTCTAGTCTGTCCCTGCCGTCCTGTACACACCTACATGTAATGAGGGTCAACTCACAGGTCAGCGCACTGAACAAAGTCTGTGTCTCTGTGTGTGTGTGTGTATGTGTGTGAGACAGATCTTATTGTCAGCTGACTTCAGTATGTTACCCACCGCAGAATGAACCAAAAACACACACGCACACACACAAATTTTGAAGTTGCACAATCTTGCACACCCTTTAGAATAAAAACAGAGTGTCCAAGAAACATCCCACACATATCCGCTTAACGCTCCAGATAAAACACAATACAACTTACACTAACTATGACCCTTTGTTGTGTTACAACACATAAGTATTAAAGTTAAACTGTAAAATAGTATACAACACTTACAATAAGTTTGATGTATGATGTTTTGTACAAATTCCACAAATATATTTGAAGAGTTCACATGCAAAAGCTGTCTGAAATCCTCTTCGTAAATGATCATTTTTCTAAGGCTCCTATGTTCATGTTAATCATTCATCGATATAAACATGAATCTACAGACAAGGGCCTAAGAAAAATGCTAATTTTAAGTCTTTGTAGGTGAATTTTAAGTTAAATGAAAAAAAAAAAACTGTATATACAGTGTTTACAAGTCTGAACACTGTTTTTCATTCGATTCTTGTTACAACGTGGACACCTCTAAATGGTGTTAAAAGAGTCACATGCTGTATTTCTAAGGTAAAATTCACCCAAAAAATGTAATTCATGTTTTCATGTGATGACGTATTCGCGGCCACAAAATCACACGTGACGTGAGCTGACCACAAGCTGTTACCACAGAGACGGCGGACGCGCACCTTTGAATGAAGTCTACTTTAGTGAACAGAACCTGCATAGGCTGTGAATAACAGCTAATAAAGTTGTGAATAACATTCAGTTTGGGGTACAGAGCGATCATTTGGAAGCATGGGAAGAATGAAAATGAAACTGAACCGTGCACATCATTTCAATAATCATATTGCATTTCAAAGTTATGATTGTGACAAGCATTTAATGTTTTTCTTTTTAACAGAATGTTGTGCATGAGAATAAAGGTTGAACAGTGTCAGTATAACTACTCTAGCCCATATAATGTTGAATTTAATGCAAGAGAGAATCTAATAATGGCAAATGTCTGATTTTACCAGCAGAAAAAATGGTCTAATAATGTTGTCAATGACAAACAACAAGCATATGTCTGAAACATAATAATTCAACTTCAGAATTATGAATAGTTGTATTCCGGTGTCATCACATTACTGTACATTAACAAACTGGACATATTTAAAGTCTGTTCAAGTCCACCATTCAAAGTCTTTTCAAAATTTTGCATTACACCTACAGTAGACCTGCACATATTATTATTATTATTATTACTATTATTATTATTATTATTATTATTATTATTATTATTTATATATATATATATATAAGCACAAACACACACATGCAAATGAGGACTGTACAATTTCTGTGAACAATGTGACTTTGATATTACGATATTTCATTTTTCTGCGATAAATATTGCGATATGAATACAGTTTCACAAGATGGTTTGAATAGCACTATTTGATGATGTTCTGTGGAGTCTAACAGTATTCAGGTACAGAAATTGAATAATCACAATGCAAAAAATGTTCTTTTTTACTTTGCTTCGTCTTTTCTCTACCCCAAATATCTACAAATTCTTAGATCAAGTACAAAAAAATTTGTTTTGTTTTCAACTTAAAAAAAAAAAGTCAAAATTAAGTTTTATAAGTTAAAATTGAGTTTTTCCTTAAAACAAGCAAATGATCTGCCAGAGGGGAATATAAAATAATCTTGTTTTCGCTTCGAAATATAGCTATTTGGATTAGAAACAAGACAAAAATTATAAGTGAGAAAAAATATTTTATTTTTATTAGTTTTTTTTTTGCATAAATCGCATAAAATCCATATAAATACAGTAATTAAATACAATTCTGTGGTTCCTGGTCAACTATAATTCAGACTTAACATTTCAGATCTTGCGATGTGGCTATTGTGGATGTGCACATTGCGATATTGATGCTAAAATTATAATATAATGAAAAACAAATCTTTTAAAGAACATTCAGTATCTATGTTCATTGCCCCTGACAGATAACTTTGGCTCAACACTGGTTTGCATCTGTAAGTGATGGAGCCGATTGGGAGAGCTGCTTGTGATAACAGTGCTAATTGCCCGAGTGTGTGTTTGTGTGTAAACACCTCATAGAAGAGATGGTCCTGATAAGTGTGTAAACCAGGGCGTGTTGGTGACCACAAGATCTGATTATTGCAGAAACTTACATTGATGTCTTTCCCGGCCCAGTTGCACTCTTCTCTCCAGTCGACAGGCGCTGGCCAGTAGATCTGAGAAAGAAAGAGGAGTTCAGAGGTGAGCAGAAGTTTTGGACACTGCAGGGTTAGACGTGTTCACTAGCTTGAGGGACATTCTCTCATGCACACACATCCGGACACATCCAGCCTTAAACCACACCTGTGTGTGTCTAAAGCCAGAACACAGTGACCGACAACTCTAACTCGTCATTCCTTCTCTTTCCTTCCTGAAGAAATAAAAATCCATCAATCTGTCATCGGCATGTTGGCCTGAACCACTGTTAATCATCTGGCGTGACTTTAAAGGCTGATTAACTTTACACATGATAAATGCTGAAGCTTCCTTTTTGTTTCTCTCGCAAAATCAAATGCAATCTAGTCCCATGCTATTAGCTTAAAATACAAACATAAATGGGTTATAAAACATCTAATTGTTTGATCCTTTTACTTGTTAATAGTTTAAACCAGGGTAAGTTTTGGCTCTGGGTTATTTCATTAAAATACAGTAAATGTATTATGCATATAATAATATTAGAGGGATTCAAGGAGGGACATAAACAGGCTTTGCAGTCACACACAAATAAAGAATAACACTTTTAACTACAGATTTCTGTTTCACTGATGTTAATATTTCGTATTTATTAGTAGTTTGCACCCTACATTTATTAGTATTTTTGAAATAATTTTAGGATAAATTATATACAATTTTAAGTAAAATGTTTAATGAATGTATTTTTCAAGATTATATTTGATGATACAGTAGCAGTAAAGTACAAAAAAGTCAATGTATAATATACACATGTACAATATAATGTACTGTACAACATTTTCAAATGATACGCACTGCAACAACAGATATTATGTGCAGTATTTTTTTAATTAAAATACATTTTTTGCAATAATTTTAATAAGATGAATAAATAAAAAACGATTATTATGATGTTTAAAGAGCCCCTATTATGGGTATTTGAAAATGACCTTCCATACAGAGTGTAACACAGCACTGAGTGAAGTGAAATATCCAGCTAAGGCGTAAATCTGAAAGTGCACCATGTTTAAAACTATTGGTTCATCTATAAAAGAGTCGACTCATAGTGGTTCGAATAAATCGCCGCAGTAACAAGTCTTTAGCCGTGCCGGCGTGACTGCGATATAAAACTCAAGCCCCGCCCATTTTTTTGCACGCGCAGACCCGGTAAATTTGAAACCCCTGGCCGTAACCGCTTGTACTGTATCTGGTTAACTCTTTGTAATCTCATAACGCGTCTAAAACCATGTTGAAAACCTGATGTGTGCTGCTTTGTTTATGGATTTTAATGCGTTTGTGAACTCGCAATCCTCTGGATAAGTTGCCGATTCATTCCGCTGTGGCGTCCCCGAATTAATAAAGGGACTAAGCCAACAAGAAAATGAAGGAATATACAATATTTTTTTGTGGTATAAAATATTTCATTATATTTGTAGAATATTTTAATATATAAAATATATAATTTACATATGAACATGTATCATGTTATACTGTACCAATCTTAATAGTATATACATTTATATATATTAAAAAGTTTATGCCACATACAGTAAGTATACAGTTATATTGTAGGACGTTAATAATGACTAGTAGCTATAGTCAGCCAATCCTAAAAAAAAAAATAAAAAAAGAGACAGAACTTCTTGGTGGATCGTCCCCAGGTGCTTATCCTGTATACGAATGAGTTATGACTGACAGGGTTACACCTTTGTTTAAAACTTAATTAGACGATGACAGACAAACTGAAGAGAAGATGCTTCCTTTCACTCTTACATTATGGATGAAGGAAACGAAGAGGGAGAGAGTAAGAAGTGTACTGTACCTTCTGTTCCTGTTTGCTGATGTTGTCGAGACTCAGAGATAGCAGAAAGTTTCGAGCTCCAACAAACAGTCGCCCCCTCTCTTCGTCCAATAGCAGAGCTCCGAAAGAACACGAACGCTCCAAGTCAAACCGCTTAATGCCATTAAACTGCTGAAGATCTACAGAGTGTGCAAAAACACAAAGCATTTAAAACAGACAATTCAAAACAGACATTGCAAAGTGCTTTATTCAGCACTTTTATAGGCCCCTAAGACGTCCACAATGCAAAAAACATGGATTGAATCACTGAATCCAGAATTAAAAAAGAATTAGTGAGGAATATCAGAGAATTTGGCAAATTTTAGATGAATGATTCATTAAAAGTAGTAGTTGTAGTAGTAGAAGTAATAAAAATAGTTGTGTTGTACACAACTAATCAAATCACAATGTGGACTATTGACTATTATCAAACCAAACAAGTCTAAGTTTAACCAAAGTCTTTAAATATGAGATCTGCATGTTCTTTATGTCATTGTGAATTATTCATTCAACATAGTAATACTGTAAAATTGCTATAAAATCACTGGAACAATATTACCAGTATAGAAATGAACTATTTATACACAGCAGAGTTTTGGTATTTTTATAAAAAGAGCCTGTATACATATGACTTCTTCACTGCAATGTACTGGTAATTTTCCTGAAAAGTCTGTATTTTTAAAAAAGGGGGAAATGAATTAGGCATGGGCCGGTATATGATTCTGATGGTATGATACCCTTGGATAAAAATATAATGGTTATATGGTATTGTAATTACTGCTCTAAAATGTTCTTTTTAAATATCTGGGTAAAAAATAAAAGCTTTCCCCCCCTTTGAACACAATCTATGAATGAAATGAATCATTGACTCCTGCTGTCTTCATTAGTTTCAAAAACACAGATTTTTATTACAATTTAAAGCAGCATCGTCCTACATATATTGTACTTTAGGAACGGTATAACAGAAAATTTTGGCAGTTTTAAAAACTTTACTTTTTCAAACCACGGTATACCTTGAAAACTGTTATCGTCCCATGTCTAAAATGAATGATGGATTTTGGTTTGGCGCAGTGCTCATGATGTTGTCAGCCTCTGCTATCTTACTATTTGAGCACATAAACACTTTATTGCCAGAACCAATCAGAGAATCACTTTATCTGCATTTTATAAAAAAAAAAAAAAAAAAAAAAAGCTATTACCACATTAATGGAACACTCACTCACTTTCCTGCTTTACCAGAACTTCGGCCAATTTAGTTTATCCAATTAACCTACAGCAGGGGTGTCAAACTCAATTCCTGGAGGGCCCTGCACAGTTTAGTTCCAACCCTGCTCCAACATACTTACCTGTAGGTTTCAAACAAGCCTGAAGGACTCAATTAGTTTGATCAGGTGTGTTTAATTAGGGTTGGAACTAAACTGTGCAGGGCTGCGGCCCTTTTGGAACTGAGTTTGACACCTGTGACCTACAGTATACTGCTTGTCTTTGGTCTGTTGGGGAAACCGGAGCACCCGGAGAAAACCCACACAAACACAGGGAGAACATACAAACTCCATGCAACAAGTGACCTTTTTGCTGAGAGGTAACTTGGCAACCACTAAGCCACTGTGAAGTCCTATCATGTTAAAGCATGGTAAGCATTTTCAGATCAACATCAAAATTAAATTGTAGTTAAATGTGAAGAAAATGTAAAACAGGCTTTCTAAAATGTACATTTTGATTAAATCTTCATAAATAGTAGACAATTGTGGACAAAAGTGGACTACTTAACTACTAAAATGTATTTTACCAATAAATTAATGTCTAGAAAAAAAGGACAAATATTGAATACAAAAAATGTAATATGCAATAAATTAATAATAATTCAGGAAAAAATAAAACTGAACCTGAGAATAAAATAACAGGCATTAGATATAGTGCACTACCTTTATAAGACAGTTTCATCCGGGGTGAGGATTGTGAGCTTCCGCTCAATGAAGCGCTGATGCCGATGAGTCCAAACAGGACCAGTGTGCAGCACATCATCATCATCATCTTCAGAGGAGGAGGAGGACCAAAACTTTTTTTAAGTTAAAAAGCGCAGACAGCTGCCACACAGATGGTGGAGTGGGATGCTGGTTGTCCTGGCAGCTGTTGCCGTGACGGCTCTCAGTTGTCCTGCTTGTTGTTACAGTGATGCTGTAGATGTGGAGTTTCCTCTTTACTCTGAAAGCTGAACACCAAAACAAAAAACAAAAAAAAAAACTTTTATAGACCTTTCATCTTCTTTTCATTGACACTGTTCCATCTTTCCTGACCCCTTTGTCACCCACTCCTACAATAACCCAGTCCGATAATAGCCATGTTATTTCAGATATGCAGTCACACACACTCATACACTTTTTATTTCAGTAGCAGATGGTCTAAAGCTACTGTCCTGTCTAAGATAAGGAGGAAGAAATCTGATCCCATTTCTCTCTTACACACACACACACACACACACACACACACACACGCACACGCACACACGCACACACGCACACACACACACACACACACACACACACACACACACACACACACACACACACACACACACACACACACAGAAAGAGAGCTGAGTTTTGAAGCAGTCATTCTTTTTGAGCCTTTCATTTGGTTTTTTTGATGGTTCTGGTCCAGGTTCATTGAATGGCTACACTGAGAGCCAAGATCTATTCGGTCAGAACAGCGTCCAGCTCTCATTTGAGACCAGCAACATCTAATTGCTGCCATGCGCTTTTGTGTGAATATGTGTGTGTGTGCGCTTTCTTTGCTAGGTCACATTCTGCATGTGAAGGGGAAAGAAATGATAAACTAGAGGAGAGGAGCTGTCTGACTCTATACTGTATCATTTTCAAACATATCATTCAGACTTCACTCAGATAAACTGTTGATATGGTCCTCAAGCTGAAACAGGAAGCTCATTTGCTTTTAGTCAAAACAGTCAGATAATCGAATACAGTTTGAAATATTACACACTTCTTGGCTTTTACGTTCTCACTATATCTCATATTTTGGGTAGTATATGTATATGTGCAGTATTTCATACACTTCAAAAAGATTGCCTGTTTTTATTCACCCTTCTAATATTTCACCCCTTTGTCTAACGCACACCAAAATGAAACTGGGATCATCTTTTGGTTTCTTCTTCAATCTCTTTATGAGGTTCAGGTGCTAGTAAAAACAGATGTTTATATTTTCATGTGCATGCAGCTTTGGTCAAAGGTTTATAACATTTGCAGAATCTGCAAAATGCTAAACGACTTTCTAATAACAGTGACAGTATGCATGGCTTACATGTTCAATTATACTATAGGAATATGCCAGTACTTCACAAACCAAAGCAAAAATGGTGATCTACAGGACCATATGTGTGCAGATGGGTATTGTTTCTTTACAAAGCGACCTTGCAGTGCATAACACAATTTTTTTTGTCATTTTGTTGACAATTATGTCTGAATGCGAAATCTACCCAAAGTGCAAAAGAGAAAATGTACCCTTTGGGCTCTATTTCAATAATCTACGCACAAAGTCTAAAGCTTATGGCGCAAAAGCAATAAGGGCATGTCCGAATCCACTTTTGCTATTTTAATGATGGAAAAATACGCTCTGCGCCCTAGCGCATGGTCTATTAGGGTTTTGCTAATTAACTTATTAAATATTACAGTTTTTCATGATTGCTAACACACTAAATTTAAACTTTTCCCACAGTTAGCAAAACCGTACACTCAGGAAGCAAAATACAAGGCTAGATCTGCACAACTGTGAGCACATTGTCAGCTTCACACTTTTTGCAAAGCATTACACACAATGATTTGCAAATTACTAAACACATTCGGATGCTTTTGACACAGATATTTTTCATAATGGTATTTTCTTGCAACTTCAAAGCAAAGGCTTTCAAGTGAACACACACCTGAACCATGAGTTAAACACAACCATCAGGTGTGCACACACACGGCTGCAAAACTGTAGACACACCAATCAGCTGTAACCACAATGAAAAAAGCAATAGGTATAAACTATTAGTCTTCAACAAACATGTTTACAGTAGTAGAGCTATAAATAGTAGTCTTCAATAAAAATGTTTTACAGGTGCGTATTATATTATTATTATATTATGATATTAATTTTCAAATAATAATAATAATAATAAGCCAATGTTGCAGTATGAAAGAGGAAGCACGAAAGTGAGGAAGATTGGTAAACAGGAGACAGGGGATGGAATTTTTTTTTTTTCATTGAAATGTTTACATCACCAGAACGCTGAATAAATAAGCTTTACGTTGTTGTATGGTTTGTTAGAATAGGGCAATATTTAGTCTGTTTGGTGAATACAGTATGCTCATGTACTTTATAGCAATATCTCTCACACTCTGATTATATCAGTATTAGTCAGTTAAAAATGATTTGAGTGTTTAGGATTGATCACAGCAGTGTGTAAATGAAGCAAACAGATGTATATAGAATGAAGCGTGTGTGTTCTGTTTGGGGTTAAAATTGTGTTTTGCTATATTGTTGTAAGGTTTTGGATGAAGTGTTCCATTTGGCAAAAGAAAAATTGTGCTTAAACAATCAGAAAAAACTGTAATAAGTTAAGGCAGACTTTGTATGTGGAAAAACTAAATGCTTCACTAGTGAGAAAACAGTTGAACAAACCATCTGCAGTGCGAGGATAAAAAATAAGCCTCCTCCATTCAGCTTTTTTTACTTTACTTTTACTCTTTACTTTAACCCTTTACTTTTGTGGATAAAGAAATAGTGGATATTCACTCCACTAAAGACATCCATTAGTCTACATATTTAATTTCGTTTAAGTAAAAAGATTTGTTTCAAAACTATTTCTAAATTTGTTTTAATTTCCAGCAAATGAATACATGAACCTGCATAGGCACATAGCTAGTGTGCTCTGTGCTGGACTTTGGATTAGCTTTCAGTTGGTCAGTGGCACGGTCTATTTCAGTTCCTCAAAACAGCAACGCACCAACAATGCACCTTAACACACCTCCTTTATAGACCTGCATACCCATGGGTCCACAAAGTGCCGCAAATGGACTTTTTATTTAAACAACATAACGCAAAAGGGAAAAATTGGTGTTGAAAATTGCTCTGAAAATAGCAACAAATTGCGCCAAATTGCGCTTTAGGTTTATCATTGACACATGAATGCACCATTTGCAAGTATATATAGTTTTTAAAAATTTCTTTTATTGACATATTCCAGTCTTACATAAAAAATCTATTTTACAAATATATACACTATATATATACATTTTTAGAAGTTATTTTGTAGATTTCACAGTGGATGCATGTCAGGCCACTTTACCAAAACTGAATCTGATAGAAAACAAAAATTCTCTACTTAGCCAAGTAAATGTGAGTGTTTTTTTTGTCCGACACCATATAACCGTTTTTTACAAGTATAGTTTATAAAATAACTTTTAATGTTTCATGAAAATGTAAATAAGCAGGTTTGTGTGAGGATTATATTTACAGCTACATTAGAGAAAATAAAAATGAATTGGGTATAAAAACTAAAGACGTTGTCCTACTTTGATACAATGTGTGCGTCTTTGTGTGTGAATTAAAGAGAAACAGAATAATAAGTGTAATAAGAGGAAGATAAAAGAGAGAGGGACAAACTATTTTTAACAATCGGTGATCTCTCCAAAAGTGCTTTGGAAACACACACACACCAACAATTTCTATACCCATTTGCTGCAGTGCTGAATTTTAATAAGTGTTAGTGAGAATCACCAGCAAGATAAGAGGAGACCTACTGACTCCACTGAATATAGATTATACCCACACGCGCACACACGCACGCACACTTCTACCGTACTGCTAAAATGCACAGAAGCATGAAAAAAAAAAATAGACTATCCTCCAGCAGCGTGTGGACTTTTTAAATTAGTTTTAAACAGAGTAACAAATACAGCAACATCTCAAACTAAATATAAAAGTGCTTTATGCTTTCTTCCTCTCGTTCTGATTCTATCGCTGTGAATAATGGAACTATTCACACTGGCAGACAGCAGAAGTCTCATAATAAAACACACACACACACACACACTCTCACACACACAGTCCCTCTGTCTGTAGTGCTGTCACACTGATTAGCTGTGCTAATTTACTATAAACACAGTTAATATGAGCTACTGCAGGCCTGTGTGTGTGTGTGTGTGTGTGTGTGTGTGTGTGTGTGTGTGTGTGCATGTGTGTGCATTCAAGTACATCCAGCAAGGTTCACACCCCCCATCCTGGGAGATTTATACAAGAGGAGAGCAGAAAAGTGCATCCCAGCGCCCTTCACATCTCTTTAAGCAAAGAGGCTGTGCCAACGCAGCAAATCGTACATCATCATTACAGCCAAGGCTGGAGCGGGACACACTCGCACACACATACACACGCACACACACACAGATCAAGACTCTTCCACATGAACCAGGCCTTAAAACCAGACTAAATGCAGCTAAGCCCAAAATAAACAAACAACAATTAACCTTAAGACCTCAATGCCGCAGTGACAACACCAGACAAAACAAGCCAAACGAGAGAAAAAGAGAAGGAGGTAACTGTGTCATAAGCCTCTCGGTTCATGACGCTTGGAGTGAGCGAGACCCTAAAGAGAGCGAGAGAGAAAGAAAGAGCGAGGGAGAGTGAAAGAGGAGAAAGGAGTCGATTGTTCTGCTGAGCGGCTCCTCTGGACTGCGACCAACTGTCAGAACCTCCAGTAAGGGAGTGAAAGAGAAAAGAAAGATTGAAACGCGTGAGGAAAAGCCTTTGCTCACATGCGGGGGGAAATAAAGGCATAGTCAAAATTCTGCCACCGGTATTTCACCCTCACGCTGCTCAAAACCGGCACAACCACATGAGAGTTCATGAGAAAAGTGGAAATGTCTGATTAAATGGGTCTGTTCTCATTATCACATGTACAATCATCAAACATGTACAATCATCAAACTAGGTTGAAAACTTAACATTGTTCAACACTTGATTACAGCATCCACAGAATTGAATGTTTCTTTTGGGATTTAAGAAATAAAGGATTTAATGCTATTTAATGCTAATTAAATGCTTTTTTAAAATAAAATGTAATATGTAAAAACTTATATTATATAAATGTAAAAAGTTTAATTGAGATTGGGATTGTTGGTGATTGTATGGGTGTTATGGCCCGTTTTCACTGAGTGGTATGGTACAATACGATTCGGTATGCTCTAATGGCAGTTTCCACGGCCAAAAGGTACCAACAAATGAATCGTACCATACAACTTTTTGGGTACCCTTTCAAAGAGTACCTAGCACAGCTTAAAGGAGCCAAAAGGTGGAGCAAGACGCGCAATTGAATGCAATTGGTTTATAGAGATACTGTGCGTCACTAGCTCGTGCACAAGCCATGAGAATGAAAACAAATACACAGCCGAGACATTACACAATAATAATATATATGAATAATAATGAGCCATGGTCATCCAGGGCTTTTAGAAACCTTGCTGTCGTCTTGATGAACAGCCATAAAGCCAATAAGAAGATCAGAATCTACCCTGTGCCCCGTAGTTGTTTACAAGGCCGTCTGAAGTGTGAAAGGTTTCGCTATCTCGCATGGAATAACAAGCTTTTTGAGTTGATGATGATAATGTGCGTGTGATTGTTGGAGAGCTTCTGACATCTGATCCTGATCAAAAGTGGACAAATGCGAGAGTGAAGTGCAAAAAAACAAGGAGCAAATTATTCTTTCAGCAACGTAAAACATGAACAAACTGCCATGTTGAACTACTGTTATCAATTGTTGTACTATTATGACCTTGGAATGACAGAATTACTTTCTAACAAGAGCTTACATGTGCTGGTGAAAATTAAAGATACAGATGAGAGGTTTGCACTGACTGTGGGGTAAATGTTGCGTGTTGTTTTTGAACTTAAATAAGGACTAAATGTTTGTTGTGTAGTTTTTTGTAATTGGTAACATATCGGAGACTGTAAGGGTCTGTATGAGTTCATATATGTTGCATTTGTTTATTTATTTATTTAATATTGCAGACAATACAGTAGGCTGTTTTACACTATCATTGATCTGCAGTTATAATCAAATTATGTTCATAGGAAGGTTATTAAGGAACATTTATACATAAGCGTTTATGTGTATCAAGCATCTGTTTTGTGAGAAGTGCTTCTCATGTGATATGTGAATGACCCGTATACCTTTTTTCCCTGTGCGAGAATGACGTCAAACATTTTGTCGAACACCATGAAGTGAAAATGCAAGCCTGATAAAGGTGACCTGTACCGTACTGTACCACTCAGTGGAAACGGGCTATTAATGGCCAGATTGGGTAGCTACAGTATACATGAACAAAAGAAAATTAAGACCTATTAAAAAATTTAAGACCTACAGCACAACATTGCAGAAGATTTAAGACTTTGTAAAGTCTAAAATTTTGCTTTTGAGATTTAAGACCTTTTAAGATATTTCAAGACCACGTGGATACCCTGAAAGAAAAAAAAAGAAATAAAGACATGCAGCTGAAAATAAAATTATGAGTAAATGATGGGGTAAACTAGCACTTTGTTCTACTTGGGTAAAAACAAGAGAAATTTCTATCATGTCACTCTTTATGTTAAAATGAAACAACCCACCTTGCTGGTTTCTCTTCTGTTTTGGTTTTTGTAGGTCCCACAAGGTCATGCTGGCACACAAACATGAGCTACTCTCTCCTTACTGGTCTCTGTGACTCTCTCTCTCTTTCTCTCAGGCGCAAAGATGTGAACATAAAACTCTCAAAACTGTCTTGCTTTAGATCAACTACTATACTCTCAGAGATAAATCTGTGTATACAAAACAAAGACAGACACAAATCCCTTCAAATGGAGTCCAGAGAATGAATTTGGCAGCTCTTAGCACTGTCAGGAGCAAAAAACTGCAAGTTTCAGCATGTGTGTGTGTGTGTGGCTTCAGTGATCACCCAGGTCAGCCACAAACCCTCAGTCCATTTAGAATAATACACACACAAGTACAAAGCTCTCTCACACAGGCCCTCTGTCAGAATGATAGATAGAATGAACTTTAAAAGAGACAAAAAAGGGGGAAAGAGAGATCGAGAGGATGAGTTCAAATGAGGAAGGGTTAGGGTTGAATTTATTGCACCAGCTGTCTAAGAGTCTCAAATCCTTTGACTGAATGTGTAAGTCTCTGTATGTATGATAAGCATTACTTTTACCATTGGTCACGCTAAACATCTAGACCATCATCTATAATTGCCCTACCTGTAGCAACCCAGCAAACAGTTTTATGTTTAAGACACATATAATAGACATTTAAACGATGACAGCTTGGCAAAAACAAGGCTAAATTTGGGCTGTCAGTGCAAACCTAAAAACTAGACTAGTCGTCAAATAGACAGATTAGACAGACTTTATATGTGTAGTCATTCATTTCTGTCTATTTAACGACTAGTTTAGTCTTTGGCCTATTCTTAGACGTCTTTTTGATTTTCACTGACATCCCAAGTTTAGCCATGTTAAGCCAAGGCGACTATGTTTAGACGTCTATTAGGCGCCTATTAGACATCTTTTAAAAAACAAAAAATGCTTGCTGGGAACTTTCACCATCACCTAACACCATCAACTGCACAGCAATGCCCTGGCAATCACCCACAAAGCTAGAGCAACCACCTAGTAAGTCATTGTGTCCATGCAGCAGCTTAAAGTCAATTTACAGTCCCTGTAAGTACACCATAGCAACTGTATAGCAATGCCCTAGCTACGACCTACCCGAACCCTAACCAAATACATTTGTTACAGTATTGATTCATCTTTGTTAATGTTAGTAAATAAGGCAATAATTCTTAGTCAAACATTGGATTTTGTTGCTAATTTTCACATTAACTTATCTTAAAGTGTGACCAATGTACACAGGGCTTGACATCAACTTTTTTGATCACCCGCCACTGTGGCTTAATAGGAATTAGATTTCTAATGTTACTAGCCACTCACCATTTTCACTAGCCACAAATTAGTTGTTAGGAAAATATATTTTATATGCATAAATTTGACTTTCACAAGCTAAAATGACTTTATTTAGATATTGTGTTATGTCCACATTCCTCATCATTCATTTCAATTTTTGTGTGTGTCTATGAACTTGCTTAATGTGCAAGAGCAAATAAGTTTTAGTTTCATAGTGTCACATGCAATTATTATTTTTTTTTTTTCGCATGACTTTTCAGGCCTTAACCAAATTAAGAATTTACCAAATTTATCTCAGACCACACCAAAAATATTTAAATAATTATTTCTTAGCCACAAATCTTAAATAATTTGTCCAAAAAGCAATATACACCATTTACAAAAATGCCATATACACAGCAATTTCAACAAAATTTCAACAAAAACTTTTTTCTTTTTTTTTAAAGAATTACTGCCATATATCAAACTATGTACAGTTTAGTCTGTACTGGCTAAAGGTTAAAAACATAAATGGGGAGTTAATCTCCTATTAAAGCAATGTTATTGTAAAAAAAATAATTAAACCTTTTTAAAAGAAAAAGAAAAAGTAAAAGAAAGCCATTAAAAAACATAGAGTGAGTGATGATGCCAGGATGATCTTGAGCACACGGTAAACATTAAGCCCATAATCTGTTCAAAGAATGGTTAAATCAAAAGCGGAAACTGCTACTGCTTACAAAAAGACATTTTTCAAAAACGTCTGGAGCTCTTCAAGTAGCAGGACTATGGGTGCACAAGCATCAAATTTTGTCCAGTCTATATCGAAGAAAACCAATCACAGCAGTTGCGTTTCCAGGCACGGTTACTTCGCACCAGAAAACGGGAACATGCACGCTTTTTAAACAGTTGCGCGCAGTCTGCGAGCGAGTAATGGCCTCTCATTCGGTATTCACCTGTTTTTTGCTTGCACGAACACTATTTTAGTCAGTAGTGCTGCTTCTCGATTATAAGATCACATTTGCACACAGATTGGGCCATCTCTATTGTCAAACCCTGCTTTTAAGAAATCTACAATATAAAAATTATTTTCAACTAGCCAAAGCAGATGGTGGGAGTATCTGTCTAACCCACCACACCTGAAATATACCCACATTTGGTTATTGGCAGGTGTTAATGTCAAGCTCTGAATGTACATAATGATATTGGTATTACAGTGTAATAGACTACATATTAAATAAACAAATTAGATTTTTAGACCTAGCAAGAGTCATGTTAGGGTTAAGATAAGGGATAGATTATGCAGTTTATACGGTGTTAAAATCACTAAATTTTTAGTTCTGTAAAAAGCATACATAGTGTGTGCATCAGATTGGAAAACCTGACAATTTTGACATTGTCAGGACCAGCTACTTTAAATGATTGAAAAACGAATATAAAATGTTCATCTGATGCAAAAATTCTGTGAGTGTTATTTTTAGGGTTAGGATTAGGTTCATTCAGAAGAAAAAAAAACAGTTTGGTCAGTATAAAAACAATAGATGTCTATGGCGGCTCTCCACAAAGATAGCTGGACAAACACGTGTGTGTGTGCTTGTGTGTCATTGTGTGTGTTTGGCATGGATCCATGGTTGCAGGGCTCTGTGCAAACACTTCCAAAGGGTTGAGGACTTAAAGGACAAAAAAAGAGGTATTCTCTCTTTCTCTCTCTCTGTGTCCCAGATAATAACGCTCCTTAACCCCAGTCTGGTTTTTCTGATTACCATGGTAACGCCGGGTATTTGATTTGTGCACTGCTGTATAATCTTTAAAGTCTATTAAACACTTTAAACCCCTTGAGTTCAAGAGGTACTTTGATACTGTACTCAAAGAACACTATAGCTGTGTGTTAGACTTTGTATGCGATGTCCTGTTAAAGTATTGTCCCTGGTACTGTAGATAGAGTTTGACCAGTTGTGTAAAAGAGGCAACAGACTGTTAAGTTCTAAATGCAGTTAAATCAGAAAGTACCCTAATAAAACAACATAAAATGTTTTTTCAATACACTTGGCACTAAATGAAGGGTGTTTCTCTAATAAATTTTGAATAGAGGACACAGGAGTTCAGAAAGTTAGACACTGTTGTCCCACACCGCAACATCCTACGACTTAAACAAATGAGCATTACGTCAACAAGGGCAACTGACGTCAATAACAGCTGATTCATGCACACGAGAGATTCACTTCTTGTTAAAGGACTGGGTCTTTCTGTTTAGTGCTTTTCTACAAGTCTCTTATGTAATGCAGAAGGTGACGTCATTTCAGCCAATTTTGGCTTTGTGGTTTTAATAAAAAGTTAAATCTCTTACTCTCACTAGTTTACATTTTAGACTATCAAACATATCCAATTCTGCAGACATACATACAGCTATAAAAATGTTCTAGCCATGTTTTTGAGTAAAATGTTAAGATTTGCTTTATTTTACAAAGGTCTGATAACATGTCTTATGAATCTCAAACAAAACATTGTCATTTAGAACTTATTTTCCCCAGAAAACTACAACTGGTCTGAACAGCAAAATGCCTTCATTTGTTGTAATGAAAAATCAGGGCTAATTCACCAATGCTGATTACTTAAAAAAAGGTGTCATTACAAATGTTAGAACCTTTAAAAACACCCTTTTTTTTTTCTTTATGTAATAATGAAATTAGGCAAAATAAATATTAAAATGTTCACTATTTGTTTAGATTAGTATAGTTTTAACACCTCTATGTAGCAATATGACACAAATATATACACTACCTGACAAAAGTCTTGTCGTCATTTGTGCAGCCCATTACATTACAAACCACAGGAGAGGGCAAATTCTTTAGCAGGATAGCGCTCCTTCTCATACATCAGCCTCCACAACAAAGTTCCTGAAAGCAAAGAAGGTCAATGTGCTCCAGGATTGGCCTGCCCGGTCACCAGAAATGAACATTATTGAGCATTTCTGGGGTAAGATGAAGGAAAAGGCATTATAGTTGAATCCAAAGAACCTTGATGAACTCTGGGAGTCCTGCAAGAACGCTTTCTTTGCCATTCCAGATGACTTTATTATAAAGTTACTTGAGTCATTGCAGAGATGTATGGATGCAGTCCTCCAAGCTCATGGGAGTCATCCAAATATTTGTTCTGTTTCCACTGCACCATGACTTTATATTCTATACTGTACATCATTTTTGTTTATTTTGGTAAAACAAGTGTAATCTAGAGGTCTTTGCCTTTGATATAAGCCACTTCTGATACCAAATGATCAACTAAAAGTCAAGTTATTATTTGTTGTTCCTGACACTAGTGTAGGTAGTGTAAATAATAAAGGCAACATACAAGTCCAATTATTTAATTAATTCTATGAATTTAAAGGATATTTTATAAAAGGACAATTATTATCATCAAAAATCTATAAGATTTAAAAGGACATTAAAAACAAACTACACTTTCAGTTTCTTGTAGATTTGAGATATATGCATTTTACATCACAGAAAAAAATGTCAGCACTGTAGAATTGTAATTGTAGGAGAAAACCGGTTAATGTTGATTTGACAAAACACCCAAAAACTTTGTAATTTTTTTAAACAAAGGCCATCACTAGAATGACATCTGCCCTATTAATGGCCAGTAAATGTACTCAGTTTGTTATAGTGTATAGTGTGTGTGTCCATCTAAGGCCGTGTCAGACTCTGGGTCAGTGTATCTTGAGTTGTAATAGCCGTAGCAAATCACCATGACCGTAGTCGACACACCAACATGACATAAAACAAATTCCAGAACTAAGAGGGTGATTATCACCACGGCGACATCACAGTGTCACCCATTGAGCTCTACCCAAAACGCTCAAATCTGATAGGCCTGTAGGCGAGACTCACTGCAACTTGCGTAAAGTCCTACTAACTCACCCAGTGGACAGTTAAATGTGCTAATTTAGGCTAAAGACACACCAGCGCTCAGAAAGTGAAAATTACACGCTCCGCATCCCAGCCCTGGTTTAAGACTTTTGTTTCTCATGGGTCTGTTTTCTTCTCACACTCTCCTCTGACATTCACAAAACTTTGTCTCCGAACCTGTGATTAGGGTCTGCACACATTCCACACACTTTTCAAAGTGAATATTATCTATAGTCTCTCTGTTTCACTCTCTCACTTCTTCTCTCCCCCTTTATCTCTCCCTCCAGGGTCAAACCATCATGAAGTTAAACCCTTTTACTCATAATCCTCTGTGTCTTTGAAGTGGCCAGGAAAGTAACACAATTCACACATGTAATAATCCACACATTTACTATTACTGTGACTTTTTTTTATTGTAATTAAACCTTGTTAAAGCAACTCTAAAAAAACTCATCTAAAAAAAAAAAAAAAAAAAAACAACAGGTGTTCATTTACACCTTTGAACTGCATTATGGGACCTTGATCTCCTTTCTGAACATTTTAATGTTGAAAATTTAACTTTATATGATTTTATTGACATATTTATAGATTGAAGCAATACATTCTCTGGGTAAATCGTGTAAATTATGGTATAAAAACTGAGTAATGAGTTTCAGTAAATTTCAGTAAGTGTCAGTAAATTTTATCCGGTTATTTTTTTCTAGAAAACCCTAATCCTAATAACCTACTAATATTCTACATGTGAACTATTCTGAGAGTTAGTTTACACATAAATTAAAAGTTAATTCCAGCCTTCTCCTGTTTATAAATAGCATTAAAATTGAATCAATCTAATCCCAAGTGGAGGACACTGAAGAAGTCTGAACATCTTTTGTGCTTGTCCACTTTCAACCTCTTTTAAAGTTCAATCAACTGCCCTTGTGCAACAAACTAAGCACTCATATGCGCTCTAAGTGATATAAAGCATGACAACGAAAAAGTAGAAAAAAACAAACCTTAACGAGCAAAACAAAACCCCAACATCATGGGGACATTGGATTTTGCTTGGAAATAAAAATCAAGTTGACATTAGAACCTGACGTTAATGTCCAAGGTCCAACCTAAAATCAACCAGATATCAACGTCTACACATGTTTCACCTTGATGTTATGTGGACGTTACCACTGTGATATCTGTGAGATGTTGGATTTTGGTCACTTTCCAACACAACATAAAATCAACCAAATATCAACGTCTACTCATGTTACACCTTCACGTTATGTGGAGGTTACCACAGTGATTTCTGTGAGATGTTGGATTTTGGTCACTTTCCAACACAACATAAAATCAACCAAATATCAACGTCTACTCATGTTACACCTTCACGTTATGTGGAGGTTACCACAGTGATTTCTGTGAGATGTTGGATTTTGGTCACTTTCCAACACAACATAAAATCAACCAAATATCAATGTCTACTCATGTTACACCTTGACATTATGTGGATGTTACCACTATGATATCTGTGAGATTTTGGATTTTGGTCACTTTCCAACTCACCCTAAAATCAACCAAATATTAACGTAATTTGACGTCTTTGATGGACTTCAAAATAACATTGTCCTTGGATGCTGGCTAGACATTGAATTTTTGTTACCTGAAATCATGACTTAAATCTAACCTAATATTAATGTCTTATGATGTTGTGAGCCTGCTAGGATATGTTAAAAGTAAGGTTCAGCTAAAGCAAAATACATTTTTCATTGTCTTTTTTACAGTAAACTAAACGTAATTTTACAGTATGTGTCGTAATTCATTTAAGTGCACCAACTTTTATAAAAGACCAGCTAAATACCATCAAACCATCATCAAAATTCTACAAATATTTGTTCCAGCTCTTTGCGCCACACACACGCACACTGTTTTTCTCATGAGACTGATTTAACACTAGACCTAGGTCACTTCCGTAGGGACAAAGTCTTTGACCCAGTGAAACCAGTGGGAAAAACAACAAACCACACACACTGATGAGGTTGATCCCTTGCTCCACCCCCAGGTAGGATTATACATGATTGACAGGTGCTTAATAAGCAAACTGACACTGATTTATATGACTTCAACCTTCTTCAGACTTCTTTTTTCTGTCCCTCCCTCTTAATTTTGTCTAGGAGAAGTGGAGGTCATACTTATTTGGATGGAAGTGGAAGTGGATTTGGAAAACACTTTGGCAAGTCTCCTTTCTCTCCTTCCCGTTCCTGTCCCTGCCTTCACACGCAGTTTCTGAATCCCTGGAGCGGCTGAATATCTGTTCCCAGTAAGAGCTGTCAGAAGAGATTCTGGAGACTGGATAAAGAGACGGTGTGTGCGAGCGTGTCACAGCATACCGTCAGGAAGCTGTCAAGGCCTCTGGTATAATACTAATGATCATACACACACACACACACACACACCCAGCAGTACCGTTATTCATGGGGATGGTGAGAGATTATCAGCAGCTTGACTGATTCTGCTGGGAATGTGATGGGATGAGAGTGGCGGATCACTCCTGGAGTTTGAGCCTTCGACCCACAAGTATCTGGGTGTCAGTTCCACACAAACCCAATGTGACCATCTGAATGTCACACACTTACTGTGGCATCGCCAAACTGTATAATACCTTACATTTAATCCCTTGTCGGTTTTATTGCAGTTTTGCTAAATTTGAAGCTTGGCTTCTACTCTATCTTTCTGTCACACGCACACACACACAGACCCACTTCCTCTGGATGAGCTGTCTCAAAAGAGGCAGAAATCCCCTCTATTAGAGTGTAATTGGAAGGCAGGGGCAGCAGTAAAGGATGATAGATGGGTTTTACACACACCTTGTTTCTCGAGTGTCTGTTAAAACTATGATTGGGCCATGCAGGTGGGCCATTTATGGTTTCCAAGGAACCGCCCATCTGGGAAATCACCCTCAGAAAGAAAGAGAGCAAGATGTACTTAACAGGTCAAGGGAAAATCTCAGGCACACAACATTAAAAGGCATTTAAACCTCTGAAATTTGCTTTCAGTCAGACAAAAAGACACTTTTCTCCTGATCTAAAGCCAAAAAATCCAAACCCCATCTATTATGGGTCAGACAGAGACTGAGATATATCTGTTACAACTCTCTGCCTGAGAAACTGGAATTGGTGATATGCGGGGAAACAAATTATTTAATGGCCTGCAAACAATAACAAATTCCCTATGAAAAAGTGCTTAATCACATATACAGATGCAAACTGCACAGCAAAGTTACAGTATCTAACATCTTCATAAAGCAATCCAGTTTGATGATAAATACATACCTATAGCAACATAAAAACACACATACAGCCAATTTGGTGGACAGGGATGATTGGGAGGCTATGATGAAAATAGGGCCAAATGGAGGGAATTTGGCCAGGACACTGGGGTTACACCCCTACTCTTTACAAGTGGCATGGGAATTTTAATGACCACAGAGAGTCAGGACACTGCTTTAACATCTCATCTGAAAGACAATGTGTCACCCGAAAGACGATGCTGTCAAACCAAGTGCTTCTTATCATAAGTTTAATACTGCACTAGGGTTGTAACGGTATGAATTTTTCACGGTATGATAATCGTCTAAAACAATACCACGGTTTGACGGTTTTGCGGTATACGGTATGTTACAAATGTTACAAAATAATAGAACAGTGAAGCAAATTTGACTTTTTCCAAATAATATATTTTTAGTTACTATAAACAACACCACTTACAATGAACAAATAAAAATAAGAAAATAATAAATAATGTGTCAAAGTCCAAATAAAGTCCAAATAAACATGGTGCAAATCCTCAGTAAATATAAATATTTACTATACTATAAATAGTTACATAACGAAACTAGATTCAATATGGAACATCCTTAGGTTTTATGTGCCAGCATGGATATGGTTGTCTGTGGATATGGATTTGGATATGGTTGTCTGCAATGCAGACAAACAGCTGCATCTTCATTTGCGTCTTTTGAAAACAGCAAGAGCAGCAGTTCGTCTTTGCTGTGTCACTGTTTTGTCATGTTTCTGTGCTGCTGTGCATGCAAAAGTACTTAGTATGAGAATTATTTCATGAAAAACTTGCGTTTTATTTAGCCGCGCATAAATGTATGCCTTTCTCTCATTCCGTGTTGTTCAAAAAGCTTGGTCCACAAACAAAAGCGAAACCTATGCTTATTAGTTGTGATATAGCGAGTTTGAACCAATCTGTGCATGGAGGAGGGACAATGCATCAATGTATCATGTCTGATTTGTCCGGAGACACAGTGACGAGCGTTTCTTTGTCAAATCAGCGTTGTCAAATGTTGATGACGTAACCGCACTGATTCGCGAATGTTATGTGATACAGCACTGGAAAGCTGAGATTCTCTTCTTTATGCCAATCTTTGAATTGTATGAATCGGATCAGCGGATCAAAAGTTATTAAACATTTAAGAGCAATACTTATTTTTAGCCGCGGGCGGCTGTCTCGGTCTTTAAGGGTTAAAACCGTTGATATGCAATTGTTCATGGTATGATAATCGTGCACGTTCAAATCGTGGTAAACCGTCATACCGGTATATTGTTACAACCCTATACTGCACCAGGTGAGTTACTGAGCAAGTTTACAACATTAGAAAATGTTTTTTTAAACATTAAACATTCATTTATAAACAGTAGGATTTTAGGGGGCCTGAAAAAGCTAACTTTTGAAAACAGGTTTCATAGATTGTTTTGAGGCACTATTTGAGTATTTTGCAAGGAAACATGCTTAAGTGATGCTTTATTAACTGATCTGTATGTGTGAGAAAAGGAAGTTTCTAGATGTTTTACAAACTTTAGTGTTGTAATTCCACTGAAATGTCTATTTCAACTGAACTGAGCAGTGAAATGTATGTACTGTTGGTGATGAGAATCACAAAGCATTCATAACCACCATCTTTACTTTGTGTATCCACAAACAGCTATGTAACATACAGCTCATAACAAATATCAAGTACCTGAGTCTGGATAACCACAGGAACTCTGCAGGTATATCCAAGTATATTTAAAACTTCTTAAGACCATTATGAATGCAACACCTATAGCATAATGTTGCTCTCGCAGTTGTAGTCATAACAAAACACATTATAACTGAAATAGCAAAAGAAACATCTGAAACCCCACTGAATTAGCAACAACAACAAAAACACATCTAAATCCCAGAACACTTCTGTAAATTTAAGATTTTAGGGCTATATTTTGTTTTGTTTTTAAGACTCCAAGGAAACTAAATCTACAAAAGGAGGGAGTAGACATCAGCCTTGTATGCACACACTCAAGACTTTGTGTTTAGTTTGGTGAATGTTTAATTTAATTCAGTAATGAGCGCAGCTGCAAGAGAACTGCACAAACGTCATTTCACACAGCACAAACCGCCTATAAACACAGACTGAGAAAGAAAGACAGCTTCAGCGAGTAAATAAAGTGTTATTCTATTCTAATACCTTGTTTAAACAGAATGATAGTGTAACTCAAACTGATTAAAGTTACGCAACATACTCAAAGACATGCAATCTGTCTAATTAAACTAAACATCTGCCATCTGATTTATTATTTAAAATGCACTATAATAATCTTGTTATGAACATCCTATCGATGCAAATAGTTTATTTATTCATTTATATTTTTGTTTTGACTTTGAAATTTGAACCAACTTGTTATAATTTCATTTTCTGGTGAAATAACTGACTACTCCAATCTTACAGTCTTCTTAAAATGCACTAATTTCATATAGGCAGTGCATGCTTTTTTTCAGATGAATTGCCATCCAGTCAATAAGAGATGTAAAGAACCCACCATACACTTACTTTTTTTTCAACAATATTTTTCACTCAGATGTACATTACAATATAGAGGAAGTTAGCAATTTCTACTAGTTATAGTGAGAATATAAATGACCTCAAATTACCTCAATGCCAAATTTGCCATTAGAGGCTTATTATTTGGGGTGCTCCAATCGATTGGTCGGTCGGTATCGTTCGATAATCACATTTAATGATTCGATCAGTACTCGCTAATGTGGCCGATCTCATGAATCGATCAAAAGTGTTATGAATTTACAAGCAGAGGCAGTGTGCAAATGCACACACAGGTTATATAGCAGCTACAACATGTGAATAACATACAAAGTAAATGATATATGGGGATGCGAGGGATCACTGTGCTTCCAAAACAGCAGCTAAAATACATAAAGATATGGTGTGACCCTTGTTTATACAGTCTATTGGCGACTCACATGAGTGACTTTGATTTTTTGCTTTTTTGTTGCAAGTGCAACCATTGTATATCCAGTGTTTTGAGCTGCTTATCATGGATGTTTTTTACATTAAAAATTTTAGGTGGTGACATATGTGGATTATTCCAGCCATAAAGTCATCAAAATGAGAACATTATAAACATTTATTCATTCATTCATTTTCTTTTCAGCTTAGTCCCTTTATTCATCAGGGGTCGCCATAACGGAATGAACCGTCAATTTATCCAGCACGTTTCAAGCAGCGGATGCCCTTCCAGCTGCAACCCAGTACTGGAAAACACAGATACAGTACACACTCACAGAAAATTTAAATTACCCAATTCACCTACGTATAGCACATGTCTTTGAACTTGTGGGGAAAACCAAAGCCCCCAGGAAAAAAACCCACGCGAATGCAGGGAATGCAACTCCCGACCTTCTTATTGTAAGGCGATCGTGCTACCCACTGCGCCACCGTAACGCAAATATTATATACAAAATTAGGTTTTCACGCAGAATATAATTTGAGACACAGTGACCAAAATATGTATAAAAAATTAAAATAAAACCTGAAAGTAATAATGTTCCACCCTTGTAAAAACATGCAGCATGAATTGAAAGTAAGAAAAATATATCTTTTATGGACTTATACGTATAGGTATCTAACGCAATGTCCCAGTTTTCATCCCATACAATCAAAGTGAATGTTGACCATGACTAGACCCCATTCCAATATCTCCTTTAAGATAAGAGGCTGTGCAAATGATTGACTAGTCCTTTAATTCCAGGACATTGGAGACATCTAAAGCAAAAGCTCTGCCCCAAAAAGGAACATCAAAATGACAAGTGACATTTTGATTGAAGATAAAACACATGCTTTTCTCTCCAATGTAAATTAAACATCAGCTCATGTCATTATGTAACAAAACACTTGTGCTCCAGATTGTCGTGCGGCTGTGGATTAAAGGCAATAATGTAAATAATGCTCAGTTTCCTGCACAGTCTGATGTTTTTGTTACATAAAGACCACGATATATTGTTAGAGCCAAGTAATTAGTATTAACTTTGTTTTCCTGTATGTATTTTTGTTTGCTTTTTCTGGGACTTAAAAAGCACCAAAAGTCATTGACTAGCATTTCTTGAATAACCAATAAGTCTATTTTTAACTAAAAATCTCCTTTAACATTACACACTAGAAATAAAGTCCCTGCATCTTTGATGGCTTAAAAATGAGAGAATTAACAGCAATTTTGAATGAACTTTAAATAAATAAGCTGTCAAAATGAATGTATTTATTTATATCATTTTTCGGATGAGACTTTAAACCGAGGTCCTGACTCTCTGTAGTCATTAAAAATCGCAAAAGAGTAGTGGTATAACCCCAGTAGCCTGGCCAAATTCCCTCCATTAGCCCTTACAAATATGGCCTCCCAGTCATCCCCATCCAAATTAATTTCTGCTTCTCTTTATCAAATATATATTTCAAATTTTCCACCACTATTACCTCATCAAGGTTACATTTATATTATTAATTGCAAGTTTTAATGAAAGTTAATGAAATAAAATAAAAATAAATCTAATAAAATAAGGGGCGTCACGGTGGCTCAGTGGTTAGCACTGTCGCCTCACAGCAAGAAGGTCGCTGGCTCGAGCCCCGGTTGGATCAGTTGGCATTTCTGTGTGGAGTTTGCATGTTCTCCCTGTGTTGATGTGGGTTTCCTCCAGGTGCTTCGATTTCTCCCACAGACCAAAGACGTGGTATAGGTGAACTGAATAAGCTAAATTGGCCCTAATGTGTATGTGTGTGAATGCGAGCAAGTACGGGTGTTTCCCAGAGTTGGGTTGTGGCTGGAAGGGCATCCGCTGCTTAAAACATATGCTGGAAAAGTTGGCAGTTCATTCCACTTTGGCGACCCCTGATCAATAAAGGGACTAAGCAGAAGGAAAATGAATGAATGAAAATAAAATAAAAAATAAACACATTTTGCAATGTTTAAACCTAAAGTTTCTAAGTAATGCAAGCAGGCATTTTAATCTTTGCCTCTACTGTGGTCTCATCGCCCACACACACAAGCACACTTTGCTATTATTTTATAAGAGGTCAATATCAGCAAACATGCATAAAAAAGCCCATGCTAATGAGAACGTGTGAAATGTTATTTCTAATTACTTTTTTTGAGTTACTTAAACAAAAATTAAATTAAACAAACAAAAAAAAATTAAAATGTAATATTAGCTTTGGCAAAAATATGCACTCGTTTTCCATATTCACTGAAATATTTGTAAATGGCACATGTAGGGCCAATGTTTCCTTTACAAATGTTATTAAAAATATACCATATAAAATCACTTTGCTAACATATATTCTGTGTTTGTTTGTAAACAATGTCTGTAACGACGGAACTTGGGACCTTAGTTAGCTAATGATGATTTTCGAAAACACATCCCTCACCGGTAACATACAACAGAGTAAAAAGAAACCAAAGAATTCCACATTTCACATCTCCACACACTCATACACAGACAAAACTGCCCCACTATCTGCTTTGAGGTGCCCTAGGGCAAATAACCATCGAGGGTGTGTACAGAAGCCAGGTGTGTGTGTGTATGTGTGTATGTGATTGACAGGTATTGATTTACTACAGCTGAGAGTGCTAGTGGGCAGAATCTCAAAAGCAATGAACCTTCAGCACTACACACACACACACACACACACACACACACACACACACACACACACACACACAGTCATTATATTTCACTTGATCATTTGTTTTCTCAGTAGCTCTTCTACAGTATGTAAATGTGTCAGCAGCAGATAAGCGCTATCCCATTCAAGAAATCAAATAAGTTTGCTAAGACAGGATTATTTTCTTTGGCTCACTAACACTAAAGCAGGTTGCTTGTTAGAGGTTTGTGGGTATCAAATCAGAAACTGCAACCACCCCCATCTCTCCTTATCCTTGGACTCAAACACACACTCACACAAACACACTCACACACTACTATCTGGGCAAGTCCGATATCTTCTATCTTCTTTCATTATTTAAAAGCTCCTGCTGAACACACACTTTATTCGACCACTATGGAGTAATGAGCTGGGATGCAACCTAACCACACACACACACACAAACACACACACACACACACACACACACACACACACACACACACACACACACACACACACACACACACACACACACACACACACACACACACACACACAGAGACATGAGCGGCATACTATTTAGGGGTGTAAGTAGGGACACATTCAACCCCCCCCCCTTCATGAATTTCTACATACACACACCCATTTCTACTCTCTGATGAGCATTAGCTAATCCACACTGACGGGCCTTCTCCATTACCCATAATCCCTAATGCTTTTTTAATGTATCGTTCTTTCTTTTTCTCTTCGACTGTGTCTCTGTCCTTCTATATATATAGTGGCATCTTTAGCCGATGGATCTGAACCTGTGTGTGTGTCCAGTCACACTCAGTTCAGTTCTATTAAAAGGGAAATCTATCAGCGTCACACAGTCATTCGCACCTTTTAAAGAGGTGTCACGATGTATTCTGTGCCCCATCAGAATCAGCTCTAGCGAGGCTGAAAGTGAACAACTAACAGTTTAAAAAGATAGTTAAAAAAGCAAGAGAAAGACTGTTACCTATTTAGTTGCTAAGCTTCTTAATAATTCCTTAAAGGAACGATGTCACCAAGTAATATGAACTAGGGAAATTTGCTCAGCACAAATCTGGACCAAGGCAAGCACTTGTAGTAAATATAATTGTAACAGAATTTTTAAAGCATAAAATCTTGGTAACCATATCGGTATTGCCTGATAGATGCTTATTTTTAAGGTCATCATTATCATAATGATAAGAAAAGTAATTACAGTCTGATTATTTATGGAATATTTCCTCTGTTTGATCCACTTCAGTTGCATGTTAATGGCCATGGAGGGATTTTAAAGATTGGTGCGTTTCTCATGCTTTCACGTGTCTCTAGAGGCACTTTAGGGCCTACTCACACTATGCTATCCGAACCCTGCCCAGGGAGGAAATGTGAGTGCGCTGAATCGGGCTCAGGCCCTGGCCCGGTTGGAAGAGGTGGGCCTGAGCACAGTTCACTTGGGCTTTGGCACGGTACACTTGTGTGTGAGTGCAAAACGCGCCAAAGCCCGAAACTGAAAGCGAGACGCGACTTTTAAGGGACTGTTTCATATGGATTTATTAATCATTCTTACTGTTCAATGAACGCAAACTGCCGTAGTTTATAAAGGATGCAGACACCTCACTGCACGACAGCTGCACGCCTTCAGCAAACCTCCTCATTCCTGCAGCACGAGGGCTTTATGATTGTTTATGAGCGTCAAAAGTGGCGAATCTGTTCGGCGAAATATTTGACTGTGTGTCATTGCAGCCCTAAGGACTGTTTGACGAAATATTTGACTGCATATAAAACGACTGAAACAATATAACTAGAGAAATCTCCACTGTGCTGAGCGATAGCACTCACTTAACAGCGCAGTATCGATGACGTAAGCGCGCCCAGGCCCGATTGTAATGTGAGTGCGGGCTGTCGGGGGAGACAGGAGGGGGGACAAGCATGCTTTGGCCTGGTTCGAGGCAACTGTACATAGTGTGAGTAAGGCCTTAGTAAAGTTAATGAAAGAAAGGGAAGACAAGTAATAGTTTTTTCCAAGTGAAAATATAGGTCTTCAGAATTTCAGTTAGTAAGAAGAATTGTCAATATGTTTTGCTGTATTATTCATGTATTCACATACTAACTATCCTTCGGCTTAGTCCCTGATTAAATAGGTGCCACCACAGTGGAATGAACTGCCAATTACTCTGACGTATATTTTATGATTTTCAGCCACGTTTGTTGTACTTTTTTGAGTTTTTGTTCTGCATTTTGTTTTGTAGTCCTCTAAACCTTACCTTTTCTTTGATTGAAGAAAG
The DNA here is from genome assembly GCF_052040795.2 of Danio rerio. NCBI lineage: Eukaryota > Metazoa > Chordata > Actinopteri > Cypriniformes > Danionidae > Danio > Danio rerio. The sequence goes on from NC_141028.1 coordinate 28,646,344, forward strand.
ACATAAAATAAAAACAGTTAAATAATGAGAAAACAAATCAATAATAGAAATAAACTTTTCCTTAATTAGCAATGGAAGAACTAAGGATAAATTCATCCATTTTGCTAACTGGGATCATTTCAGTAATAAATTAAACATCTATATCACCCCAGTTTTATTTTCCTTACACTGGCTGCCTGTTAAGTTCAGTATCTTTTATAAAATAATGCTTCTTACCTATACCCCGGTTTCACAAACAAGGTTTAAGGCTAGTCAAGATTAAATTGCATGTTTGAGCTGTATGAACTCAAAATAACGTGCGGTGAGATGTCCTAAAATATGTCAGTGTCATATTTTATCACCAAGTGCACACCAGTAGTATATTTTTCTGAGGCCATTTTTATAAATGTGGCTTAAATAGCCTAATTTAACTAAGGCCTAGTCCTGGCTTAATCTAAACCCTGTTTGTGAAACTGGGCCATAAAGTTTTAAATAGTCTAGCCCCTGTTTATCTAACCTACCTTCTGTCTCACTACAAACTAACCCGCTCTTTAAAATTTAAAAAATCAGGGCTTCTGGTAGTACCTAGAATACCAAAGTCTACTAAAGGAGGTCGAGCCTTCTTATTTATGGCTCCTAAACTCTGGAACAGCCTTTCTGATAATGTCCGAGGCTCAAGCACACTCTCTCACTTAAAAACTAGATGAAAGACCTATCTAAAGCATACATGCTACCTGTAGAACAAGGTAGTCTCCTTGTGTCTTAATGCACCAAGCATTTTGTAAGAAATACTACAATGTTTTAAATGTTTATGTTTATGTAAGTCCTATTTTCTTTATAGCTCTTTTTATTTTCGCATTGACATTTAATATCTCCTATTCAAATACATTATGAACAGCAGCTACAATAATTATTTTCTTTGTTCTCTATTTCCACCTGAGGATGCCCATCCTGAGGCCTCTAATGATTGTGCAGTGTCATTGGCGTGATCTAAGACCTGTGAAGAGATGATGCCAACCATCGAGAACCTCAAGGAAAACACATACACTTAAATACTAATACACTTCATTAAACATGTACACATAGACATCACCTATGTGCTGTAAAACTGCAGGACAGGTTAACTATATTTGTATATAATAACTTGTATTTGATTGTAACTTTAACTTAATTTGACTGTTATGTTACAATTTTCCAGAAACGGGTTGCAGCTGGAAGGGCATCTGCTGCGTAAAATATGTGCTGGATAAGTTGGCGGTTCATTCCGCTGTGGCGACCCCAGATTAATAAAGCGATTAAGCCGAGAAGAAAATGAATGAATTAATGTTATAATGAAACAATAATTATTGTAAAAAAATGCTTTACAAATAAACTTGAATTAAATTAAATTGAATGAAACAATGTGGTCTTGCATTTCATTCATTCTTTTTTTTACACTGGCAAACTTTCCAGCCCAAACTGGAACCTGCAGGTCATAATGGTTTATCTGTTTCCTCTTTAATCATGTCCTTATAACAACAGACACACACACTCACACGTATTACACAAACAAACACACTCGCTGATTTAAAAAGTATGCATTCAGGAATGCCTCCCTCTTTTTAATCAAGCAACAATGTTTTGTCATCTTTTCAGACCCATATGAAGACTCAAACACACACACTTCTGCGGGCACTGTTTAATGACATCATGCCACTATAGGCTAAGAAAATAAACATAGTGATGGAAAAATTCTTAAGCCAAAAGCAGAATTTATCAAGGCCAAAGTTATGCATTATCTTTGTTATCTGAGGAATGAGTGTATATGAGTGTGTGAACAGGTTTAACTATTCTTGTGTGGGTCAAATATTCAGAAATGTCCTAGCAAAATGTAATAAAACATGTCAAAACTGAGTTTGAGGGTATCTGAAATGCTACTCATTTTTTTGAAATGCTCATAAATTATCTTTATCCCCTATCTAGCCATCTGAGGTTTAGCAAATGCCATCACGAACACAAAAATCACCTCTATTCAAAAGATTCTTTGAAAGATACAGAATGAATACTTTTTTCAGCAAGTGTGCATTAGATTAACTAAACGTGACAGAAACATTTTTATAATTTTGCAAAAATGTCAATTTAAAATAAATCCTGCTCTTTACAACTCTAACAATCCTAAAAATGTATTAAAAATGTGATAATAAAAATACTGAGTTGTACATACAGTATGAAGATGATGTTTCTTGAGTCCTATGTCGAGATATGGAAATTATGAATTTCATGTTACAACGAAGGCGGGAGTAAAAATATAGAATGCCAAAGCAATAAATAATGAAATGTTAAATATATTGAAAGATAAGTGTTATTTGGATATATATTAATACAAGAAATACAGCCTTGATAAGCTACAGTAAAAACTTCAAAAACTGCAGCCTAAACAATCTTACTGACTTCAAAATATTTAGCAAAACTGCATTTAGTGTGTATTTGTGAGAGTTTGCGTACTGTAAAAAGTGAAATGTGACAACAGCAGCACAAAAGACCATCAACAATGACCTTAATCAGCACATTCACACATACACACACCTACGTCATAAACATAAAAAAGCACACACACGCACAGTAACGGTCGTATATAAACATACATGATGTGCATTTGCTACAGTATCCATACCAAAAAAACAAAAAAAAATCAAAACTCTCCTTCACTGCTTCCTGGTCTGTCATTGTGCCCTTATCTGTTCATCTTTTCCTCTCCCTCCATGTTTGTCGTCCCACCTTCGGTAAATTGACCTGGTCAATGCTTTTGCACTTGTTGACTCTGTCCTGTTCTTCACGTGTTTTCATATCCTCTACAATTCTCAGTGGACATACTCAAGAAAGTCACAGAGCCTCACCAATAAACAAACTCAGTATCTGAATAATCAAAACAAAAAAAGATAAGCAGTTTTGATAGCTCTGTTATTGTTCAATTATTAACTTCTGCTAGCTATATCCCAAACAAGCAGTTCGGTTTGGCTCAAGCTACAAGCACAGATAAGTTCAGACTTCAAATGACTGTAAAAGATTATAAAACTTATGATGCTTAGGATGTGTCATCACAAAAAACAGTGCTTATAATAAATAAAACACAATAAAAGGTGCACGTAACAGTCTTGCACTTGTTAAAGTTTTACACAAACAAACTGAAAGTGTAAAAATGTGTATTTAGCAATTTAAAGCAGAATAACGAGTTCATTCACAGAGTTGTCTGAGCACATGCGCACTTTGCTTAGAGCAATAATAATGCGCTTAAGGTTCTTGTACGCTTGTTTAAGATCAAAATATGGCACACTTTATAATACTGTTGTGGCTTCTGATTATGAACTTAATTCTAGAGTTTAATAGAAGTTTTGTGTTTGAGTTAGGTCAAGTTCAATTGCAATATTGCCCAAAGAGAAAAAACATATTTAGTTTGTAGAATTTGAATAAAACAATAGTAAAGAACTCTTTTTTTCCTTAATGTATTACAGAAAAACTATAATTGTCAGCAAATATATTGAATTGATATAAATAAGTCCAGTGCATAAATGTGCACCGAGCACTAATAGTAGTGTCCTAGTGGGAATTTGTGTCAACAAAGCTTTAATATTAAATCTCTCAAGATCGAGGCACAAATAAACGATTTGGAGAACCTCTAGAAAATATTACAGTTCTGGCTGGTAATAATATGCTGTAAATAACCAATATGTGGGGGGGGGAAACACTTCCAATAACTTATTCAGTAGTCAGTAACATATTCAGTATCTGAACATGTGAGATAGAAATTTAAGATCTAACCAACCTTCCCATCTTTACTGTCAGAATATTAACTGTCTTCAGCTGTCTGTTCCTTAGTATTACAACAGTGGAAAAAAGATTGTGTAACAATAGTTTTTAAACTAAAATTTAAACTCACTACTCACTCACTATCCTTCAGCTTAGCCCTTGATTATTATGGGTCGCCACAGCAGAATGAACTAGCAATTACTCTGGCATGTATTGTAATCAACCCAGAACATTTATTTTAAACACCTATACACTTTCTCATTCACACACACAACCAATTTAGTTTCTTCAATTCACCTATAGCACATGTCTTTGGACTGTGGGGAAAACCGTAGGACCTGGAGGAAACCTACGCAAACATTGGGAGAACATGCAAACTCCACACAGAAATGCCACCTGGTCGAGCCAGGAGCCAGAAATAATTTTCTGTGATTGCTGTGTCCACCAATAATATCCTAAAGGGTGTATAAGTAAAATTTTCGGGTTTTTCAATAGGGGTGTCAAAATTAATTTTTTTTTCCGGTGCGCCATGATGCAGACGCGGGCAATTCGGTATCGGTTCAGTAATAATCATAATCGCTCTGTCGCGAGGGAGGTGAACGTGAGTTTTTATAACACTCCAAATACTTAAAACTCATAAACTTTGCACAATATCACTGCGTGTGTGTTTGCTGGATCAGTCTTTCACTGACATTTACAAGAGAAGCCCCTATTTCACTGCGATTGAGAGAATGAAAGTACTCCATTTCTTTCTTTCTCTCTCTCTCTCTCTCTCTCTCTCTCTCTCTCACTCACTCACTCACTCACTCACACACACACACACACACACACAAACACTGTGGCCCATTTGATCTGCCGGTGTGATTTTTCCTCCCCTCTCAGCTGTTTTACAGAGATACTTTTGGATACAGACACGAGCGCATGCCTGCAGAGTTTTCTCCACCATGTCTTTCATGGATCACTTGTGATCGCCGCTGCCACCTGCCGCTTATCAGTGTCACACATCTGTGAAGAGCGCAGCTTGCAAGAGCCAATCAAAGCCGTTTTTGTTGAGGGTGTGACCAATCAAAGAGGTATAAGAGAACTTGGTAGACAAGGATCAGAAAGCAGGATATTTATATTTGTTTATATTATTTGCTATAAATGCTCGTGTTGTTAAAAGGTACAGTTTATATAGCTATCTGACTGTTTGTATTAAATGACAAAATTGTTTACAAATAGTACATAAATAAATATATTCATACATTTTATTACAAGAATTACTCCTGTGAAGAAAATATAAAACTGTGTATGAAAAGCACCGTCAATGCACCGTGGTTCACCAAGATATCGAGTTTAACTGAATCGATGGCATGATAATTGTAACCGAACCGAACCGTGAGACCAGTGTAGGTTCACAGCTCTATTTTCCAACATCAAAAACAATTCCGCCTCCTTTTTCAGGCATGTGATAACACAAAAAGTTTTTTTTTCTTTCAACACAGGCTCATAGGTTAAATGTGCCCAGGGACACATTTCTGAGAACATAGAAATATGTCCCTCTGGTTACAGAATAGCTGCTTTTTCTGTGGAAAACGAATGCTACAGGGTGTTACTACTCACAGCTTACTTCTGTATGGGCAGCTTTTTCAGCGTGGGTTTGCTTGGTTGCTCACAGAGAACACTGCCAGACTTGGCTGGAGGATCGGACTGGACTGGGGTTTGAGTCTGGCAAAGGACGGTTAAAGAAACCAGTAAAATAAAACCCAATTTACAAGAAATGGCACGTATGAGAAAACATGCCCAGTAACCGATTATCTAAAGTATACACATCAGCTTGAAATAAAAACTGAAAATAAAAACTGCAAGAAAATATAGTTCAGGGTTCATATTCCTCAGCTCTCAGAAATTTATCCCAGGGCAAAATATATCCTATTTGTATTTTTTTATGAATGCTCAATGAATCAATCAGTAAACTGGGCCAACTGTTTATAAAAAACTGACTAAATAAAAAAGGTAATTTGCTCAGAAACAGGGATGCATTTTACTAAACAATGATTTTAAAGACCATCCTGTAGTGAACTTGAGGAATTCAAGATTGTTTACATGTCTATTTGGTGTTTTTAAAGTGTGCAAATTTATCATTCAACATCATTACTAGGTCTCAAAAATTACTAGGTTTCCCAATCCTATCATCTCACAAGGCAAAACTTTTATGTCATTATCAGCATTTGTCTGTGTCTGTCAACAAAGTGTTTCTGCAACTTTGAACACTGCTGCCAATCACAGACTTATCTGTAATTTCTTTAATGCAATGAAAGAATCAGAGGTGATTATGTAGTTAGAATCCACTCCTCAATATGCTGTTTAGTGCATTGTGAATCCTCCATTAAAGACACTGCATATACAATATCCAAATAAAAAGATAATTGTGCAAACTTTGAGATAACACTGAACAGATGAGTGACAGTTTTCAGTGATTAAGAAACACACTTTCCCAGGTTATCTAAGCTAAAATCAATTCAAAACCAAAATAAATACAGCACACTAACAGATTCTTTCCTGAAATGGCAGTGATTGTCAAGGTGATAACTCTTAATCCAAAATTTCCACTTGCCATGATGCAGCATTAACTCCAGCAATTACTTCCACTGACTCAATAAAAGTAGAGCAGGTAGAGCTGACGTGACTGACTGCAAATTAGCACATTCATAGTTTAGTGTTTATTTTATGAGAAGTTTAGAGTTACATTCAAGCCTTTCAGACTTCAAAGATATTATGGTCACACTTTACAATAAGGTTCATTAGTTAATGTTAATTAATGCAATTACTAACATGAACAAACAATGAACAATACATCTACTACTGTATTTGTTCATGTTAGTTAACATTAGTTAATGAAAATACAGTAGTTCATTGTTAGTTCAGTTAACTCATGGTGCATTAACTAATGTTAACAAGGATGGACTTGGATGTTAATAATGCATTAGTAAATGTTCAATTATGATTAATAAATGCTGTTCATGTGTTGTTCATGATTAGTTAATGTTAGTAAATGCATTAACTAATGAACCTTATTGTAAAGTGTTATCGATATTATTTTCCAATCTGATGTTATTTTACTAATCAAGGAGAAGTTTGAGTTGAAAATTGGATTTTGCTTTGAAAAATGTGGTGTTACGCAACATAATTTATGCACCTTTTGCAGCTAATTGAAAAAAATATAAAAAAGAAAATATACCCTTTAACTTTTATAGATTTATTACCCATTTGACCAAAAATCAATGATCATATCGGTGGCCCGATAAACTGAGGCACTCCCTGCCAGCTAAATCGTTTACAAAAAAAATCTATATATATTTGAGGACATATGATGCCTTTATAAATGCTTTTCCATTACTTCTTTTTTATATTGTATGGAGGACTCTTTCAGACCTGGAGAACCCAGAATTTTGCAATGTCTTTCCATTACTTAGAAACCCATAAAAATTCAAGACAGCAATGCACAGATGAAGACAACCTAATGAGTCCAGGCCTATGGGTCCCAGCAGTTAAATAGTGCTACACTCCACAAAGCAATCAATAACTCCACTATAGAGACTCTCGCCCAAATCCACCCGCAATCTCCTATCAGGATAGAAACTCCAGCAGCGACAGGACATCTGACAACTGTGGTCAAATAGAATATATTTTCATAAATAGTCAAAAAAAGAGTGTGAGTTTGTGTGAGGGTTAAATCACATGTGTGTGTGTGTTAGAAGGGGGAGCCAAATTAATCTGGGTTCTGATACCCCCCTATGGGAGAAGCTCAATTAACGATCCACACCGGCTGAGGCACCGGGCTAAAAGCCATCTCACTCTCAATCTCTCTTACTTACTCTCGCTCTGTCTCGCTACCCACCCCCTAATCCTGAGAGCAGGAATCAAGGAGCCAGAGAGAAATAAAGAAAGTCACTTGGAGATGCACATTAAAGGAGAGTCTGGGACCAGTCGCTTGTGTGTCTGTGTGTCATTTTTTCAAGCACACACACATACATTCTCTCACTAGAGGCGCAACTAAAACAACACATTTTTCCCCCCTCACTAAAAACACAGCTGACCAAAAACACAGCACATGGTGCTTCTGCGTGAATGCTTGCGTAAAGTGTGTGTGTGTATGAGAGGGGAGCTATGAAAGTGTTTGTGAGCCTAATTACTGTTTTGGGTAGTGCATGGTATGGATTATGTGTTTTTGAGTATACACATTCTTTACTATAGTTTGAGGGCAAAATCTGGGAATACAACTTTTTTTTGGATCATCTGGGAAGTTGTCAGTTGGAAAAATAAGTTTAAATGTTTTTTTTATTAATTTAATTATTTATTTAATCTATAATACTGTTATACTAATAATTCTGTATTAAATAAACTATTTTTAAAATAATATTTGTATTAACAATACACACAAAATGGTGTTGATTTTGATTTAGAAATGACTAGTAATAATAAGCAATTACAGACAGATGTTTATATAAAAATAGATAGCACAGTTTTCATTCATTCTCGAAAATAAAGGTTCTCTACAGTATTGATGGTTCTACGAAGAACTTTCAACATCCATGAAAAATGTCCAGTTGGCTAAAGGTGCTTTACAGTGGAAACGAGATATTTCGATTATTAAACTGTTCTTTTCACTTGTTAAAGAACTTTCCTACTAAAGGTTCTGTGGGGTCCAAAATTTTTTATTTTACATGATATTACTATGGCGACACAGTGGCTCAGTGGTTAGCATGATCGCCTCACAGCAAGAAGGTTGCTGATTTGAGCCCCGACTGGATCAGCAGGCATTTCCGTGTGGAGTTTGCATGTTCTTCCTTTGTTGGTGTGGCTTTCCTCAAGGTGCTCCGGTTTCCCCCACAGTTCAAACACCTGTGGTATAGGTGAATTGGGTAAGCTAAATTGGCTGTAGTGCATGTCAGACTATATGGGTGTTTCCCAGTGATGGGTTGCAGCTGAAAGGGCATCTGCTGCGTAAAACATGCTGGATAAGTTGGCGGTTCATTCTGCTGTGGCAACCCCTAAGTAATAAATGAATGATATTACTATAAGTTTAACAATTTTATTAATCTCACCAAGGGCAATTAAATAAGGGCAGTAGCAATTCATGATATAACAAACACATAAAGAGACAAATCACTAGCAAACACAAAAATACAATCCAGCATGCTTCATAATAACTTCATAAATAGTAACAAAGAAACATAGGAAAGACCCATATATTAAAAATGTTAAAATTTAAACTTGCTAAAATGTAAGGTTGTAAAGCCTTATTGCCGCACGAACAAAGGTGAATTGATATATCTGTTAGATATAAACATCCTAAACTATGAAACATCCCTTTAAAACCCTTTATTTTTGGGAATGCACTAACAAAACTAAACTTTTGTGTTTGTTTGTGAATGCATACTCTCATCTTTTCATTTTACATCTTTAATCTGTGACAGTTTGAGGGATGGAAATATAAGAATCATAAAATGTTGATGCTGAAGTGATGATAACAGTCTTTTGCTCTTTGTCTGAACCAAAGAACATCATCCCATGAGCAACACGGGAACCGTCAGAGTTGCACCGGGGTAAATATTTCAGCAGAAACACACTCACAGAATGAACATGTCTGTCCCTATCAATCGTCCAGTCTTGATCTGTATCTCTGTCTCTCCCTTATTCACAGACCATTTAATCTTTTAATATCATCCTATATTAAGAAAACAGTTCAGTTAGGCCAGTCCCCACACAGGCAATTCAAAGTAGTATTACACACAAAACTACACTGTTTAACCCTTTATACACAATACCAAGCCATCATTCATCCACATACTACATAATATGTAAAGTACACTCATGCACAAAGAGGTCAAACAGCTTGTCGCATTAGAGGACTCCCAACCCCATACACACTCACACTTCTTAAACAGCTCACATCTTTATGGCCTTCACTTTAAATGTTTCAAAGAAAATATTAAATATGGATTAATAAAAAGCCAACACAAATCAAACAGGGAGAAGCTTTTACATACACTCCAGCATACACAAACAGACACTGTGCAGCATTGCTAGAAAGAGAAAACCAACTTACCTTTTACTCTTTCAGCTTTTTCCTCTTTCTTGTAATTCAGCAAGTCCTTTAAGCCTCAAGTTCATTCGTTCCTGACAGGTGCCATGGTCCCGTAGACTCCAGAGGAACGACAGGCTCACACACACATACACACACACACACGCACTGTGAGGAGGAATGACAGATCACAGCAGCAGCAACAGTCCACGCATGAACATGTGTCTCCAAGACTTCTTTAAATCAGTCTTTCCCCCTCTCTCATTTACTAAATCTCTTCTATGCTGGTCGGGGGTGTTTTTGAAGACTTTCCTCTTATGTTTTTCTCCTTTATTTTTAGCTGTTATTCTACTGTTTCTATCTTAGCTTCCTTCTTTTACCTCCTCTCTCTCTTTCAGTGTTTCTCTGCTTTGGCTCTTGTGCTGACTGCTACCGCAGAGCTCTCCAGCTTTCTCTCTCTCTCTGTTTCTCCTCCCTCGCTCAGCCACTCCCTCCTGGATGGCAGGCTATTATGGGTGGAGACTGGTCAGAGGTAAAAGTCTCTCTCTCTTGCTTGTGAATGTTGGGATGTGCACTTTCAGATGTGTGTTCTGTTATGTTGAAATGTTTTAATTAGTTCTGGATGGGCTCCCATAAAGTTCACTGCAACTTTAGCTCACCTTGGAAATGTAATGAGGCTATTTTTTAAACCACTTTTGGGTCAATAAAAAAAATAACAAACATGTCCATATAGAGGACATTTTCTTAAATAAATAAACAAACATTCAAACATTACAAAAGTATCACGTCAACTTTTTTTTAACACTTTCACTTACATTTCCTTTACCAGTATCAATTCTGATGTTAACTACCAAAAAATCTATTACTTTAAGGATCAGAACCATTAACATCACCACACAATTTTCTTTTCTCCATACACCAAAAGTCTAAGTAGATTATATAATGAACAGCATAACTGAGTTCACCCCATTTTGAAGATGAATATTTGTATCCATTTCTCAGTGAATATAGTCAATGCATTTTGGTGCATTTAAACAAAACAGATTTTTTAAACAGATATACTTATTAAAAGAATATTTTAGTCACCGTCTTTAGAAATAGAAAGATAATAAATTTAAATTCATGGAAAATATTAGGGAAAAAAATGGCAACCTACAAAATTTCACCTAAATTGTAAAATATTTTAGATTTTTCCTCTTTTTTTTAAATTTGTATTTGATATTTTTTCATAACACATAAATTTAGGTAAAATTGTTTTGAACAGTTAGCATAAGCTAATTTGTTAGATAGGCTCCAGATTTGGCTTCAGTACTGACTATTGTAATGTATATGCATAAATATAATATTGCAAAACTTCCTTTAGAAAACATTCATTTAAATTACAGATTTGTGAGTAGTGTACTCATATATGTGTCTATATTTTTAATGTTTTGTTTTGTGCCGTGTCACATAAAACTAAAACATTACCACTCACACACATTCACACAATTATAACAAAATAAGAATTCATTTGCCTTGCAGTAGAAAGGTGGTAATTTACTGTAGCCTTTTTAAAGTTGCACTTTTAAAGCTGAGCCAACTGTATGGAAGCCTGATTTAAAAAATATATATTGTATGCATTATTTTTCTTAAATGCCACTAACCTTATATATTTCTATGTTGTTTCAATGGGCTTCAGTTGGGACTTTCAAGTCCCGAAGGTCCTGAGAAACTTTTTTGTGTATCTACTGTATAATAGATTTCTGAAAAGGTAATGTTGGTGAAATTGTAAAAGTTCAATACAAATACAGACTTTTGTCAAATTATATTCTATTTACTTTAACATAATTTACTTCTCACAAAAGAATTATTGAAAAATATCCAAAAAGATGTCACGAGATTAAAAAAAATGTTTTTTTACTCACTGTTATGTTCAAAATCTCATTAAATGTCTTCTGAAAACTTTCATTTTTAGGAATAATCTTGATGTTAAAGCTTTCTGAAGCCATACATTACTTTTGTATAAGGAAATGACTAAAAAGTGGACTGGGCATCCTCTTTCATCAGAGTTCTTACAAAAGTAGCAATATCTATGATTCATTAATGAATCACTCTTTTGAGTCAGATGATTTCAGTTTTACAAATTCAGTGATCTGCTCGCAGTGGTTAACAGCTCACTGGTGGGAAACAGTCAGTGAATAAAAATTCAAATCATGGTTTGTTAAACTGAATGACTTCAGATGTTGTGGAATATAGTGCACTCATCCCATTTATGATGTTTTACATCACTTTTCTTTTGAAGCTTGACAGTTCAGTCATAATTGTAGGAAAAAGAACAATCAGTACATCTCTGTTTTTCATAAACTCTCATTTTATGTTCCAGAACTAAGATGGAATATGTGTTTGGAAAATCATTGGGGTCAATAAATTATGACAGATTTTTTATTATTTTTTTTTTTTGATGAACGATCACTAACCTATTATGTGAAACAGTGTATCCATGAAATGAAGATCTGCAATCATTACAAACACAGCTCTGTGTGTGCTGCGCTACACTCTTTCGACTGAGTGGCGTCATTATGGCACCAATGAGACACTCTAGAGGGCAACAGTCAGCAAATATGATTTCATCAAGCTTTCAAACGCATTTCCATTTTCCCTCTATCTCCTCTTGCTTTTATTCCTTTTCCATTCCATTGTTTCGCAAACACACACCTCAACATCCATTTATAGATCTAGAGCTTCTGAAATCACAATAATCAGAGATGCTGTACCAAGTTTCACCGTGCGAGAGACAGAGAAATTGAGATAGAACAGAGAGAGAGAGCTGGCCCATGTTATATGATACTTACTATAAGCTGTCATGGAGACCTGATGTCGTCAGCAGCATATAATGTAAACCTTTGTTTTCCATTGCCTTCACACGTACACACAAACATAAATGATAACATATACATAGCCAGGTGAAAGACTTAACATGACTGAATATCTTATCAAAAATAAATATGATTTCAAAGTGATTGTCTATTATCAATCTATCATTCTTCCATAAAATGACATATTTCAGCTTCAATATTCATCATGAAATATGATACAGTTTATTTGATGAGACAAAATAGCCGGTGGAACTTAAGTTTAAAACTGAATGAAATAATTATTTACATATGTTAATTTCTTAGGAGGAATTAACTCAAAAGTGGAAGTTTTTTCTAAACGCAAAATTTAAATTAACAGAACTAAAATAAAAAATAAAAATCACAAGGTGATAAACCAGCTGAATAATATATTTAGTTGCTTGAGCATCATAAAAGTTGTTAAATTTAATCCATAATCATGTTCTTTCACAGCTTGAGCATGAAAACTAGCAGCAATACACAACAAACACAAAACCTTTATGAAATTAATAAATTAAATAATCTGAATTCAGAATCAGATCATTCAAAACCAATTTGGTGAAATTCCCCACCAAAAAAATTGCTATTATAGACAACCATATTTGATATGCATTTTAAACAAAACAAAAACACAACAGCTGCTTAAAAATAAAATCAATGAGCAAAACTAACCACAAATTAAACTTGTTCTTTATAGCGTGCACACCTGATTTACCTCACGTGCATTTGGTCTCTCTGCTTTTGCTTGACTTTTGTCTAGTCTGGCACCTAATACATGTCGTGTCTTCTTTACAGTGGTAAGTTGGCACCCACCAATCCCACACTGCATCGCCACTGTAAACAGGAAGATGTGGGCTAGACTGCAGTCAAAATTTATTAGCTTACCAAGTAACGGACAAACGCATCATATTGTAACAATAACGAAGTTACTATATTTAAAAAGTAATGCATTGCAGTATGACTTACTGTCAAAAGTATTGCCGTTACAGTAACACATGATTAGTAACACGTTATTGCTTAATTCTGCCATCAACTTGCATTAAGAAAGTAACTAGGGACTGTTATTATTTTTCTGACTACATAGATTAAAGTAAATGCAGCTAAATACTCTATTAAAAGGCTAAATGTAAAAATACCAAGTATTAATCAAGTTTCTCATCAATGTCTAAACAAATAATAATATAAAACATTCTGATTTCCGCTGTTGGCTATGAAAGTCTCTGCAGACTGATTTTACAAACATCTATTATTAAGAGTAAAATGCAATTTGAATGAACTACTGTTGTTTAAATTGTGCTTCATAAATAAAGTTTGCTTTGCCTTGAATAAATAAAGAAATACGCAGAACCTAAAAGCTCTTTGGTGAACCAAAATGGTTCATCTATTGCATCACTGTTTAAAAAATAATAATAAATAAAAAAATCCTGTAACTTTTATTTATTTGTGTACAAGCATGATGCAACCACATACTGTACACAAACATACATATTCTCCTGATCCCATCCAAATTTTCCAGTTTCATTTCCTTTAAGTTGAAGGATGATGGAGAACACACATATACATACACATGGTCCACACCACATTCATGTCTGTGTGTGTAGGCATGAATGGTCCAGGTGGAGAAACAAATCAAGAAACGACACTGGTGCTGTGAGAGCCATAAAGGCCGGGACCACCCTAAATGAACTAAACACACACAAAATTACACAATCACAAAATATGTGTGTGCTCATTTAACCTGGCTAATATCTGGGATACAACCTTGCATTAAATTCCCAAGTTAAGATTGCTTCCTTTTATCTTCCAGAAGGCCTACAATAAGGACAGGTTCCTGTAATTACGCAAGTATTTCTGTACAAGCATGAGTTAAGAGGCTCGCTCAAGGGCACAGCGGTGACAGAACATGATGGGCATCTTGGTAACCGTTCATTTCATGGGTTGCCCCAGCTGGAGATTAAACCTGTGACCCCTGTTACCACATCAGCGCTGTTACTCCACACGGTCATTACTCCTCATCTTCATCTAACCTCAGACACAGACAGACCACCGGTGAAAAAATGAATGTCAGGAATCATAATGCACAAAATGTCAGCTTAAATAATGTATAACAGTCCCATCTTTTAGTTAGGAGTGAGTTGTCTTTTAACGGAGACATCGCTTTTCATTACTTGTTCTCTTGAATGTACCACATTACCTGAACTGCCCTAAAAAGACTTTATAGCATCATATTATAGTTAATCTTGCAAACTATTTGGAGGAAATTAGACTTGCCCAATTCAGTTGGGTAACTGCTAAAATGGGTGCCAGACTTAAATACATCAAAACAAGTGGCAGTTCTAGCTTTGATAAATAATTCATTTACACAGTTATAATATGTAGAATATACATTTCCTATCATAACCACATGTAGTAATTTTAATTCATTTGATTCTGTTTTTTCTCAGCTAAACCGCGTGGGTATTTGATTTTAATTCAATTTATATGTTTACAACTCACAATAAATATATATGACACTCAAACAGATTATAATTCTTGCTAAAGCCATAATTCATGGCTTTGTGTGACAAGTCATTATAATTTTGCGTCCACAACAATCTGTTTTGTTGCATTATGAGAACAACTGGATTATGCAATTAATTTTATTACTTCACAAACATTTAGACTTTTTAGAGTCATGTGAAAGTGTTACTGCTCAGAAGGTCTACCCTGTGAAAACACGAACTTCCATTTTAAAAATAAAACAACATAGGCTTATTCTGAAAATGTAGCCCTATATATGTTTCTGGAGATCGCAAATTATGTTTAAGCTATGTATGGCTGCATTTCATCTTTAAAATGTACGCTTTGGGGTGGTATGACGATGTAAGGTATGACGATGTATGACTTACTAGCTGACATCAAATCTCCGTATGGACAGCTTTTCCCACTGTAACCAGCTGGTCCATTAGCTCAAAATGTATGTTGGTGGATTTGAGAAGAAGAGAAGTTGACCACAATGACGGGGTTTGAGTCCGGTGAAGAATGGCTCCAGAAAGCAGGTAAGACATAAATAGAATCCAAAAAATAACAGAAAATACAAAATAACAGGTTGAAAATGTGATAAAATCTGAAGAAAAAAAAAAGGAAAAATCATTTTCATTTTCTGGATTGCTTTTGAAAATTGTTGGTTGGATTTAGGGAAGTTAGTGGGCGGGTCAATTAATACAATTGGTTGGGTTTAGGGAAGGAGGAGGGTGGGTCTGTCGATTTGTCAGTCAGTCAAACAGTCAGTCAACAGTGGCCACTGGTGTATTGACGTGAGAACAGCAGGCGAAAAAGGCACTCGCGAGAGGAATTTAAGATCTGTAAAAACATACACAGCGGCCACTGGTGGATTCACAAAAACAAAAACTCCAAAAAAAAAGTAGCTTCTGGGATGTATATGGCGCTCTCCAGAATGTATATAGTGGTACCTTTTCAGAATGAGCCTGGGTTGTAGAAAAAGGTTCTTTTTGAACATCAAATTCACCAAAGAATGCACTAGTTTTCACAAAAGAACAAAGCAGAACAACTTTTCAAAATAAGAATTTTTCTGAACACAGTCATTACAGTGGTTAATGAAGGATCTCGTAACATTGAAGACACAATAATATGTAGTGCTGTATTAAAGGTCAACTAAAGTGCTTTGAAATTAGCATTTTTATTTAATGTTTGACGCAATCTCAATTGAAAAATGTAGAGAGGGTGGGACAGTGTAGCTCGTGCTCAATAAAAAACAGCCAGTAGCATTTTGTTTTATCATAGCTCTGCCAGTGAGAGTGGTTGAGCTCAAGCACATAAAATGAAAAGTCTTAAAGGGAGCGGGACATGTCAGATACCAGAGAGTATTTGATTGGTCAAGATTTGATGCGAAAATGTAATATACAAATAGTTGATCGATTTAGGCGGAAGCGACAAACTGCAAGCTTTACATGTTTATATCAGTTTTATATTTTCTAAAAATGGATTTTGTCACTGTTTTAGAGCACACTAGCTAACAGATACCCTTATAACTAACAGACTTAAACTAAGATTTAAAAAAATATGAGATGAAATGTATCCATTTAGGTGGAAGTGAAAACTGCAAGCATTTGGATGCTTATAAAAGTTCAAATCTCATATCCTATAAGTATATAAGTATTATGTTCTAAATGTGACTTTTGTCAGTGTTTTGGGGCACATTAGCTTGTAGATATTCTTACATACTAACTAACATACTGATACTAAAATCTAAAAAAAACATTTGTAATTTTATGGGACCTATAAAATCGTCAATCAAATAAGACTCCTCAGTCATGTAAAGGCTTTTCTGCTCAGATGAACAACAATATCAAAATGGGTTGGGTAACTCATAATGGACTAACTCAAAATCTGTCTTTTATGCCAGTAATCTCTTATACAAAAGAGGTTTACATAGCCTTGCTAGTGTACACTTATTCGAGTGTGAATGTTACTGGAAGAAAAACTGATATGGAAAACTGCCAAGTTCCTAAGATCGCAGTACATTCGATAGCATCATAAATCACTTCCAGACTTTAATTATTAAGTAGAGCTTTATAGTTGCAACATCGTTTACTGATGCATCTAAATCAAAAGAACAGGACATCTGCTTCCTTCTCTAAAGCAGTTGTATGATTTAAAATGTAAACAGCTCAACTGTAAGTCAAGTGGGGAACAGGGATCCACAGCACGACCCACCAGAGATGTTGCATATGCCGCAGTTTTTGCCAAATCCATGATGATGTTGATAATTATTGACACTTAATACTCTGTTTCTCTGGTCAAAGAGTTTAATCAAATCAAAACGTTCCCTGCTTGATCCCTCTGTCTCTCTCTGTTATTCGCTTCAGCCAGCATTCCTGATGGACTGAGTGGAATTTAGGCATTCCGGCCAAAGTCTTCCGCACACACAAAGCACACTGGAATTCTGATGTTGTTTCAAAGTGCGGAGCTGAGCCCCTTCTCCCCTCTGATGCGTTATTATATTGTGCGTGTATATATTGCTTTACTGCCGACTGTCTGGTCAGTACTGTTCCCATCAGTACGACCTTGTGGACATGCTCTGACTCAGCTGGGGTAACTGACTTTGGATAAGAATATGACTCGCTACCTGCCAGCAAAGTGCAGTACTTGTAGCTTGATGGTTCATGGTGCATTAGTAAACTGATGAATGTGCTCACATACTGTATGCGCACACACACGTATGCGACTCAAGGCCTTTGCAAGCATTGTGGCACATTTGCTATCAGACTGGCCGAGTCCTTGAAAACAGTTTATCAATCACTACTGGCTCAGTTAGAGAGAGAGAAAGATTGTGATGGAAGAAAAGAGGAAGGGATCAGAATGTGCAAAAAAACAGTTGAAGAGGGACACAGCGGTTTCTGGCAGAAACAGGTTCCGTTGGATCATACTTGAGTGTGCGTGTGTGTTTTGGAGACCATGTATCTATGAGCGTGTGTATGCATCACTCAATTCTAGCATTCAAATCTGTTGTCATTTATCATGCCGTGAGGTCAGTGCTGAAAGTCGCCATGCACAACCACTGCCACCACAACAAACAGTTTGAGAGAACAGAAGAATTAGACTACAAAAAATGTGTTGTGTTAACTATTAAACTGGAATGTTCAAACAATATACTAAGATACAGTAATGTTTAAAAGTTTGGAGTATTTTTTAAAAGAAAATATCAATTTTGTTCTACTGATGCATTCTGTTTATCAAAGATGGTAATAAGGAAATGTATAAATTCTTTGTTTTAATATTATTATTTTTAAATTCTGTTCTTTTGAACTTACAATTGACCAAATTCACCAAAGAATCCTGCATATTATAGTTTATTATATTAATCTAAACAGAAAATGGTTTCCATTTAGCATTAATAATAAGACATATTGGTCCAAATCAGCATATTAGAATGATTTCTGAACTATCAAGAGTGAACTATCAATCAGCTTTGCTTTCACAGAAAAAAAATTCACAAAAATAATTTTTAAAAGCCGACACGGTGGCACAGTAGCTACTGCTGTCGCCTCACAGCAAGAAGGTTGCTGATTCGAGCCTCGGCTGGGAATTTTTGTGTGGAGTTTGCATGTTCTCCTCACGTTCGCATGGCTTTCCTCCGGGTACTCCGGTTTCCTCCACAGTCCAAAGACATGCGCTATAGGTGAATTGGGTAGGCTAAATTGTCCATAGTGTATGAGTGTGAGTGAGTGTGTATGGATGTTTTCCAGAGATGGGTTGCAGCTGAAAGGGCATCCGCTGCGTAAAATGTGCTGGATAAGTTGGCGGTTTATTCCGCTGTAGCGGTTCTGGATTAATAAAGGGACTAAGCCGAAAAAGAAAATGAATGAATGAATGAATGATTCACAAAACTACTTCAAACAGAAAACAAATGCTTAATGTGATATTGCAATAAAACCCTTACAGATATAAGGGCTGATTCCTATAAAGAAAATTGTCTTATAATTGTAGCAACCACTATACTGTATAATTTCTTATTATTCATTAATTTTCCTTTGGCTTAGTCCCATATACATCAGGGGTTGTCACAGCGGGATGAACCACCAACTCATTCATTAATTTTCTTTCCGGCTCAGTCCTTGTATTAATCAGTGGGTCACCACAGCGGAATGAACCGCCAACTATTCCAGCATATGCTTTTTTTGCAGCGGATGCCGTTCTAGCTGCAACATAGTACTGTGAAACACCCATACACTCTTACAAACATACACAACGGCCAATTTAGTTTATTAAATTTTCTTATAGCGCATGTCTTTGGACTAAGGGGGAAACCGGAGCAACCGGAGGAAACCCACGCAAACACAGGGAGAACATGCAAACTCCACATAGAAATGCCAACTGACCCAGCCAGGACTCGAACCAGTGACCTTCTTGCTGTGAGGCAACAGTGCTAAACCACTGAGCCACTGTGCTGCCAATTATTTATTATATAGTGTATTATACAGGGTGATATAATTTTATCAATTGGTTTATAGGCCATTTTTACAATGCTGTAAAATGCCCAAATGAGCTTGTTTATTATTGCAAATTTAGTATAAGAGAAAACCAAAGAAAATAAACTTTTAAGCAAAAATGAAAGAGAAAACAACATCCTCAAAATTATGGCTTTTTATGAAAGCTTGCATTAGTTTATTTAGATCAATTGTTTATAATTTAGAGGTTGCTAAGCATTAATTAAGCCATTTGCAAAATACATTACAAATAAACAAAAACTAAAATGCTAATAGTGTAAAAACCAGTGGAGTGCATCAGCTAATTAATGTGAAGTGGTAATTAAACATTTATTTGCTCAAATTGACTAATGCAATTTAGCTTCAATTTTGCAAAGGTATGTGTTTTCAGTGGGTTGGAAGTCGACTTCTTAATTTGCCAGGCGCATTAACACTAACAAGTGGTTTATGCCCTTATTGTCTGTTTTGGGCCACAGAATCGTTTCCTGTTAAATATGTGCACCGGTACTTTAAAAGACAGACAGACAAACTAGAGAAACACCCTAAACTCATGCCAGAGAAACAGTTGAAGAGGAAAATATTGAGATTCATTCATTAATTTTCCTTTGACTTACAGTAGTCCTTTTAATCATCAGGGGTCGCTACAGCAGAAAGAACCGCCAACTTATCGAGCAATTGATTTACACAGTGGATGCCCAACCAGCTGTAACCCAGTACTGGGAAACACCCATACACTCTGACATGCACACACATACACTACAGCCAATTTAGCTTACCCAATTCACCTATAGCACATGTCTTTGGAATGTGGTGGAAACCGGAGCACACGGAGGAAACCCACGACAGCATGAAGTGAACATGCAAACTCCACACAGAAATGCCAACTGTCTGAGCTGGGACTCTAACCAGCCACCGTGTCGCTCACAGCGAGATCCAAGGTGTAAAATAAGGTCAGGGATGATAGTTGAGTAAGGATGAAACGAAAAGAGGAATTCATTTTCAGGAAATAGTTTCATTTTCATGCAACATAATTGTACAGAAGTGTGTCTGTGATTTTTAAAACTTTATTACAGTTATAAAGTTTAGACAGTTAGTACAGAAACACACACACTTTTGAACAAAGATCGGGACTTCCCTCTGCTTTTCAAACGCTGTAATTGAGAGATTTTAAAGCGACTGGGTTTTCCCTGACACACACAGAATCACACACACATCCTTAAGCCACGTGTGAGGGCCCTGGTAATTGCAGCTAAATTTGATGTTAGGGCTTTTAATGATTTTCAAGGTAAACCTATCAGCACATGGTCTTACAGAATCAATAAGTGTACATTTTGCCTTAACCAATCAGTGTGTGTGACAAACTAAATCAGTAAATATTTAATTAGTTAGAGATGTAATGAATCCGTGATTCAATGAATGAGTAAATGTGCATGCTGATAAAGTAAATCAGTTGATGACAAACAAACATATATGCATATTTGCTTAGCACTGAATACATATATAGAAGGTTCATTCCGCTGTGGCAACCCCTGATAAATAAGGGACTAAGCCAAAGGAAAGTGAATGAATGAATTAATGACGAAATGATTGGATGAATGAATTAATGTATGTGTGAATATATGAATGAATGAATGAATGAATATATCTGCTAAAAGTGAATAACAATTAAGCTTTACCGCTATATAACATGGACTGAAAAAAGGTAGATAGGCAATTTAAGCCAAATGAGGACACACTGGAGAATGGAAATCAAGTGTGATGTTTCACTGACATCACTGTATGTGTGACTAGCACTGTCTGACCTTTTACATCATCGCGACATCATCATACATATTGTCTTCTAATGAATTGCTGATTGTTCTATTACCCACACATTCATACATATCAGATCAGTTGAATATAATACAACAGACATACACAGTTCATTCAAGCTCTGAAAAGAATGGCATACAATCATACAATCAGCCCAATCTGTTCTCAATCATTTTTTTGCTTTCATCCTGCCATCTGCAAATGTACCCTTTCTGCATTTTATAGCAAGAACTTACTTCTCTTACCTTTTTTTCATGCTCATGAATTCTTGCCATATCTGCTAAACTGGTAACTTTTAAATGGTGGGTAAATAATAAAAAGAAAATAATAAAGTGAAGTGATTTTTTTCTCAAAAAAGAAATTTTTGGGGCCATTATTGCTCCCCAAAATTAAGCTCTACAACTAAGATTAACCTATTTCATCAGTATATTACATAGTATCAGTATATTTATTTTTAAGTGCCTCTTGCAAATTACATTGGTGATTACACTGCATCAAAATGTACTTAAGATATTTATATTATACAACACACTGGCAAAACGTACACTGGAAAAAAGCTTTCATTCACCCAATTAAAAATATTTAGGCTAATGGTTCACATCTAAATTTCATTACTTGACCCAATGAAAAATAAATAATTTTCTATGTCCATAAGAACAATTTCATGTAACCATGTTCAAAGCATATTGTCTTGTTGAATAAAGTCAAAAAATGTTAATTATATTTTTGTTCTAAACAAGATATAGCTTTAATCAAAACAACAATTCCCATAAAATGTTTATTCATCCACATAAAATAGGGTAATGGTTTACTTGGGTCACTTGAGTTAATGAAAAAAAGATCATTTGGATAAAACAATATTTATTAAAGTCCACAAAAGTATAAAGCATATTGAGCTTCTGTTTAACACGCATGCACTGGCCTCTGTGAGTAACCTTAAAATTTTACAGCGCTCAAAACAAATATTTCTTAGTTAAGCTCTTAATTAAAAACATGTATGTTTACCTATGTTTTGAACTTGAAATATCTTACTGGATACATAAACCAAATAATATTAAACTGAAATGAAATATACATTTTTAATTGGATGAAGTACTGCTTGACATTGTTATCAGTGTATGTGTTCACAATAAACTGCTGTATATAATTAAAATAAAAACAGTGTAGAGTATGAGGTGATTCAACGATTAAGTGCTAATAACTGTGCAACTGTTTACAGTTATAGTTTATTGCTAACAACAACGTTCACATGTCTGATAATAATGAAGATATTTTGGTGTAAATTTCACTTTGTTAAATGGAGCCAAATTTACCAGATGGTGTACTGGGCACAACAATGAGAAAAAATTATTATTGCTAAGTTTGTTGCTTTTAATTTGTTCCATTTTGAATAAAGACAAAAACTGCAGACCACGGTTTGTTTTGTGCTGAAATCTTTTGGCTGATGAGAGCAGGAAACCATTCAGAGACAAACCTAAAACAATAATGAGTAAGTTTTGACTATAAATTAAGCTCTAAAGACTGCCAACTTCATGTTTGCTGCTGTTTATAAGTTGAAATTTGTAGTCAGTCTGTATTGTTTTAATAATTTTGCATGTCACAAGGTCAATGCAGGCATGCTACTTGATGTTTAGCAACTATGCAGTTAGTTTGGTGAACAACTCTCAAAACTGACCAAAGCCTCGTTTTGTTAAAGCCTCTAAAACTGCATTGAAATGAAGTGACAGAGAGAAGAAAGTTTTCTTTCATCATTCATCTCATTTTTTATGTTCTCCGAAGCAACTCTCTCTTTTGTTTGATCTGTTCTCAAACCCTTTGATGTGCTGTGCCATATCATTTATAAAAATGAAGTGTAAACACAATTTTTGAAGACGCACTCAAGTTTACACAAACACACACACATTTATATTAGCTATCAAAAGCTGCCCATTAGACAGATGCCAGCTGTTCTACAGAGCAGTCCTCCACATACACACACAAAGATGGAAGATAGCTTTTCCCTCTTTCACTGATACAAATCCCTCACTGTCTGTTAAACCCTGAAACACGTTTCTTTTCCAAACCGTTTGCCCACTGACACCAAAAATCACTTTATTCCCTCATTCTCTTTCTCTCGTTTTTCTGTCTCTATCTTTCCTCTTGTTCATTGTTAAACCAGATGTTTGCCTGGCTCTTCCATTAGTAGGAGCTGCTCTGTGCATGTGTTTGTGTATGTGTGTCTGTATGTGAATGAGGAAACTGAAATGACTGAGCATTTAATATTGAACATGTGAGACAGCATTGAACTCTGGGTAATGGAATGTTGGTGCCACAGATTCCAGTTTCAGGTGACAAAGTTAAACATTAACAGGTCTGTGTAAAAAGCTATGAGACCCGGGGCTTCGTACTGAAGGTGCTGCTAAACAGACATTTAACTGACTATAAAAAACTTTGCAAGTACATGTCAACTTACACTAACGCTAACCCCAACCTAACATTCATTCATTTATTTTCTTTTCAGCTCAGTCCCTTTATTAATATGGGGTCGCCACAGCGGAATGAACCGCAAACTTTAAAAATCAAAAATCCAGCATATGTTTTACGCAGCAGATGCCCTTCCAGCTGCAACCCATCACTGGGAAACATCCATACACTCTAATACACTACGGACAATTTAGCCTACCCAATACACCTATACCACTTGTTTTTGGACTTGTGGAGTAAACCGGAGCACCCGGAGGAAACCCACGCGAACACAGGGAGAACATGCAAACTCCACACATTAACGCCAACATAAACCCGGCAGAGGCTTGAACCAGTGACCTTTTTGCTGTGAAGTGAACGTGCTACCCACTGCGCCACCATGCAGGCCCCCCAACCGAACAGTCTACTTATAATCTGATGAGAATTAGTTGGCATGTAGATGAAATGTAACTTAAATTTAACAAACGGATTAAAATAAGTGTTTTTTTTTTTAAGAGATGCACAATATACTGACGGCTATACGTTGGCTTTTATATGCTTATTTTAAATGTAAACAGTTACGATTTTATAATAAAATCATCCATTCTATTTGTTTGTCTTTTACATTTGAAACAGGCTTAGAAAAAAAAATGTACATTATCATCAAGATCTCTGGGCGACGCAGAGGCGCTGTAGGTAGTGCTGTCACCTCACAGCAAGAAGGTCGCTGGTTCGAGCCTCAGCTATGTCAGTTGGCATTTCTGTGTGGAGTTTGCATGTTCTCCTTGCATTCGCATGAGTTTCCACCGGGTGCTCCGGTTTCCCCCACAGTCCAAAGACATGCGGAATAGGTGAATTAGGCAAGCTAAAATTCTCCGTAGTGTATGTGTATGAATGAGAGTGTATGGGTGTTTCCCAGTGTAGGAGTTGCAACTGGAAGGACATCTGCTGTGTAAAACATATGCTGAATAAGTTGGCGGTATATTCTGTTGTGGTGACCCCAATTTAAAAAAGGGACTAAGCCGAAAAGAAAAAGAATGAATCAATCAAGATCGTTCGAGGTTACTAAAGTAACCCTTCGTTCCCCGAGGAGGGGAACGGAAGCACTATAAGTGGATTTGATTGTAAAATCC
Organism: Danio rerio; assembly: GCF_052040795.2. Classification (NCBI taxonomy): domain Eukaryota; kingdom Metazoa; phylum Chordata; class Actinopteri; order Cypriniformes; family Danionidae; genus Danio; species Danio rerio. The sequence goes on from NC_141028.1 coordinate 28,671,425, forward strand.
ACGCATTGGGAGGTTCGGTTCAGAAGCTACTCGTCTGAAAGAGTATTGAACGGGCCAATTAAGAATGAATTGGCAGCGCAAGCCTGCGCAGGTGAGCGGCATAAGCAATCAACTGAGTATATAAGCTCACCTGGCGCAGCAGACGCTATCCTTTTTAAGCTGAAGAGACTTTCAACAGCTAAGGGACAGTCATTATGGCGACGGAGTATAGTGCTTCCGTTCCCCTCCTCGGGGAACGAAGGGTTACTTTAGTAACCTCGAACGTTCCCCTTCGGGGGGAACTTCAGCACTATAAGTGGATTTGATTGTAAAATCCACGCATTGGGAGCCCATTGAAAGCGCCATAATGACTGCACCTTACCAACACCCCCGATGAGGAGATAGTCAAGCAAGCGTGACGCACCCACATCATGGGGGGCGCGGTCCTCCAACGTGTCCCTGGCCCTAATTTATCCTACTTCAACAGAAGTTTTACGGATTTATATATATTTTTTGGGGTGTCGTGAGCATCTAGATAATTCTAGGAATACGACAGTACGTTGGGAAGCGTGCAATCCCGATAGGGAGGACGCTGCGGAGGCCATCCGTTACCCAAGGGGGGATAGATGGCAGAATTTACATATGGACTAGCCCTAAAAAAGGGGGAGTACGCATAGCAAAAGAGTGGTTAGCGGGGAGGGAAGACACGGGTCCGCCCAGGGGGGGGGGGGGACTTAACCGTGGCTGAATAAGCATATGGGATCGCCTAGTGGGGACCACGCATAGCAGACACCTTTACCCAAAACGCGGGCTGACCAGCGGGCAGACCTACAACGTAGTGGGCCAGCAAGTGACTCCTCCGCTGAGTCAGTGCTGGGGGCCACGGAGGAATCTGCAGGGCTCACCTGACGGGGAACTTTACTGACAGATAAAAAGGCGCACGTATCTCCGTGTTAGGGAAAATGGCGCAGCAAGCGTGTTTCAACACCCTACCGAATTGTTTCCTCAATCACCAAGGGTTACCTAATACCCTTGAGGAAACCGGCTCCACTCGCAGATTGTAAAACCTTGCAAATGTGTTGGGTGTCACCCAGCCCGCAGCTCTACAGATGTCTGTTAGAGGGGCGCCGCGTGCGCGCGCTCGAGAGGATGCGAAGCTCCGAGTGGAGTGCGCACGCGCTCTCGGGGGACGCGGCTCATCTCGGCTCTGATAGTGAAAGAAAGGCATCCACAATCTAGTGGGAACTTATTTCGGTACGGCACTTCCCTGCTGCCGACCGCTATAACAGACGAAGAGCTGCTCAGATGATCTAAACTCTGAGTGCGGTCCGGATAATACGCAAAACGCGAACTGGACAATAAATAAGGGCTGGGTCTGCCTCCTCCGAGGGCAGCGCTTGCAGGCTCACTACCTCGTATTAAAACGGAGTGGTAGGAACCTTGGGCACATATCGCGGGCGGGGTCTCATACGTGAGAGAAGCCAGCCCAATTACAGGCACGAGTCACTGACCGAAAAATGCCTCCGGGTCCCCGACCCTCTAATCGATATCAACGCGACCAGCAGAGCTGTCTTCAGGGACAGAAATATACTGAGTCGAGGATCGAAGGGATCTGACGCGAGGGCGAGATCCTAAGAGGGCATGAGAGGGGGCGGGGTGGATTAATTCGCTTAACGCCCCTGAGGAACCGGATGATGAGGTTATGCGTTCCCACGGTGCTGCCAGCCACCGCGTTATGAGAGCGGAGATGGCAGCCACGTAACCTTGAGTGTGGAGGGCGACAGCCTGCTCTCCAACTTCTCTCGGCGTAAAGAAAGCACAACGCTGATCTGGCAAATTACGGGGGTCTTCTCAGCGAGAGACACACCATTCAGTGAATAGACTTCACGTCAGGGCATAGGCGCGCTCGGGGAGGGGGCTCTAGCCCGAGTGACGGTATTAGCCACCGCAATCGGAGGTTACCTAAGTCTTCCTCGCGTCTAAAATCTCTTCAAAGATCGGCGAGGGTGCCAGGTGGTGCCCTGTCCCTGAGAGAGTAGGTGCTCTCTCGAAGGGACTGCCAGGGGAGGGCTATCGCGAGGGAGAGCTCTGACATCCAGGTCCGGTTGAGCCAGAGGGGCGCAACCAGCAACCTGTTCCTCGTCCTCCCTGACCATGCACAGTAACTGCGCGAGCAGGCTCACTGGGGGAAACGCGTATTGCGCGTGCCCCGAGGCCAGCTGTAAGCCAGTGCATCCGTGCCGAGAGCACTCGGTCAGGGAAAGAACAACTGGCAATGAGCGATCTCGGGGGAAGCAACAGATCGATCTGGGCTTCCCCGAATCGCGCCCATATCAGCTGAACAGACTCGGGGTGGAGTCTCCATGCTCCAGGACGCAAGGCTGCCGTGAGAGCGCATCGGCTGCACGGTTGAGCTTGCCTGAATATGAATGGCGTGCAGCGATTTCAGCCGCGGATGACTCCAGAGGAGCAGACGGCGGGCGAGCTGAGACATGCGGCGAGAGCGCATACCCCCTATACGGCTGATATACGCCACCGCCGCCGTACTGTCCGTCCTGACCAGCACGTGTTGCCGCTCCAACACCGGAAAAAAACGGTGGAGAGCGGGGAACACTGCCAACAGCTCCAGGCGATATGCCAATGCAACTGGGTACCTTTCCACAGGTCCGCAGCCGCATGCCCGCAACGCACAGCCCCCCAGCCCGTGTTGGAAGCGTCTGCTGAAACGACAACAAGACTGGACGCCTGTTCTAGAGACACCCAGGCCTGTAGGAACGAGGGGTCGCTCCAAGGGCTGAGGGCGCGGCGACACAGCGCAGTAACAGAGACTCGGTGTGCGCGCGCGTGCCATGCGCGTCTGGGGACTCGATCGTGAAGCCAGTGCTGAAGTGGTCTCATATAGAATAATCCGAGCGGCATGAAGCGGCTGCGGATGCCATATGCCCCAGGAGCCTCTGAAATTGTTTCAGTGGGACCACTATTTTACTGTCGAGCTCTCTCAGACAGTACAGCATCAGCTGAGCGCGCTCTCCGGAGAGGCGCGCTGCCATGGTGACCGAGTCCAGCTCCAGCCCGAGAGAAGAGATCCTCTGCACGGGGGCGAGTTTGCTCTTTTCTCGGTTGACCTGAAACCCCCACAGGTGGAAGTGCCAGAGCACTTTGTCTCTGTGCATAATCAACTCTGTGCATAATCAAAAGAGAGGGCAATTCAACCAGTCGTAAAGAAATTGAGTATGCAGATGCCCGCGAGCCGAAGGGGCGCTGAGGCACCCTCCGCGGGCTTGGTGAGGACCCGCGGAGACAGAGAGAGCCCGAAGGGGAGGGCTTTGTATTGCCAAGCTCGACCTTCAAACGCAAACCGCAGAAACTGTCGGTGGCGAGGAAGAGTGGAGACATGGAAATACGCGTCCATCAGGTCTAATGCTGCAGACCAACCCAGAGGACGAACGCACCGGAGGATGCGCTTCTGCGTGAGCATTCTGAACGGCAGCTTGTGCAGGCAGCGGTTCAAAACGCGCAGATCTAGGATTGGCCGTGACCCACCGCTCTTTTTGGGCACGATGAAGCGTGGGCTGTAAAACCCGCTCTCCATCTCGGCTGGAGGGAGCGGCTCGATTGCATCCTTCGCCAGGAGGACAGCAATCTCCTCTCGCAAGACAGGGGCGGACAGGGGGCTGACCCTGGTGAATACACACCCGTGACTTGGGGGGCCCTTTCGCGAACTGAATCGCATAGCCGAGTCTGATTGTGCGTATGAGCCACCGCGAAGAGCTGGCCCGCGCTAACCAGGCAGGCAGAGCTCTCGCTAATGGACTCATCGCTACAATCACTGACGTACCAGCAGTGGGGCAGCGCGGAGTGGGTGTGCTGATCCGGGAAGCTCGCGGGTCCCACGGAAAAGCTGGAGGTGAGATATTTGCTCTCACTCCAAACCCGAGCTCCGGAGGGGAGGCTCGAGGGGTGGGAGAAAGGAGACCGTCCTCCCAGCGCTCGTGAGCCACTGGCGAAACGCACCGAATCTGCAAGCTAGAAAGCATAGCGTCCCAGACTGGCAGATTTCGGGCTGTCACATCTGGGGAAGTGAAAAGTGCCCTTTCATAATGTTTTCATGGCAGTAAAAAGTGCCGTTGGAAATGGGGCCCCGCCCTCCAGCGGGGAAAGAGCAAGTTCCCTCTTCTCCAGATGGCCTGTCCCAGGGGCGCTTCGCGGTCCGTTGCCGGACTTAGCGGCGTTCTGGGCAGGGGGGCTGCCTGCTTCCGAGGTGCCCGACGCGCTCGCTTCGCCTTAGGCGTGTGCGGGGGCGGAGCAGCTCTCGTAGGCGGACGCCTTCGGCGAGGAGCAGGTATGAATGGCACGGCGGGCGGAGCGGGCTACGGACCGCCGATAAGACATCACCCACCAACTGCTCTCTCACCGCCTTGAATTCCTGGGTGAATTCACAGACAGTGTCGCCGAACCTGGCTGGGGATATGGGGAAGTCAAGAAAGCGGACTTTGTCGACTTTGCGCATATCAGCCAGGGGTGGCGCTCCTGGACCACTAATGTGGACATCGTCCTCCCCAACGCACACGCAGCGGACTCAGTAGTCCGAAGAGCTAAGTCGGCGGCGGTGCGAAGCTCGTAAGCCTGGGTTGGACCCACCCTCGTGCAGCTCGGCCAGCGCCTGCGCTTGGTAGCGCTGGTAGGTGGCTATCGCATGCAAGGCGGAAGCAGCCTGGCCCGCAGCTATGTAAGCTCTAGCCCCGAGGGAGGTAGATAACTTACAGGCTTTGGATGGGAGACGAGGCGGACCCCGCCAAGAAGAGGCGCCGCGCGGATTTACCGCCATCGCGCACTCAACCTGAGGAATCGCCACATACCCCCTGGCTGTTTCACCGTCAAGAGTGGTTAGGGTGGAGGAACACGCAGCACGAGCAGAAAAAAGTGCTTTACAAGACCGCGTGAGCCTACTGTGCACCTCCGGGAAGAAGGGAACGCCCCTCTAGTCGGTCCGGCCGCGGAGCTGGGGGATAAACCATCTCCAACCCACGGCCGAAGCAGCCCGGGAAAGCACGGCTAACATGTCCGTTTCAGGATCCGTAGTGACAGCGCTCACCAGCCCGAAGGGGGCGAGCGGGTCTGGATCATCATCGGACAATGAAAGCCCACCCTCCGATGCCGCGGTGGACATCTGGTCTCCGGTGTCATCGGGCGTAAGGGCTACCATCTGTTAGACGGATCGCTTCCTCCGCCCGAAGCTTGGATGGAGCGCTTAGAGGAGCGGGAGGTCCGCGGGCCCGTGGGCGACGGATTATCTCTCGCTGAAACCCTCAGATCTGCCCGAGTGCCCGCTGCAGAGCAGGGGACAACTGGGGTGGTTCGCCTTTTTGCAAAGGCTAACCGCGATCTTGCGCAACAGTCATGGCATCGCAATGACGACATGAACTGCCCGCGAGCAGCGCATTAACATGCTGGACCCCCAGACATGTAACACAGTGCCCGCGCCCATCATCCGAGGACAGGAAACCACCGCATCCAGAAACGCACAGTCGGAGCGCCGTCCTGATAAGGACGTGCTGCACGACTGTGTTGCTCTTTCTGTGAAGTTTGCAACTTTATACGCACCGCTCTGGAGGACCGGACCCAAAGAACGCCAGGCAAGGGAGAAACCCAGCTCGACCGTCTGCCGCTGCGTGTACACACTCTGGACCGGGAGAATGCTCTCGTTCGCTCAGAATCGCTGGTCACAGCAGGAGGAACCCTCATCGACTCGATCAGAAAGTCTCTGAAGCGAAAAGGATAGCGTCTGCTGCGCCAGGTGAGCTTATATACTCAGTTGATTGCTTATGCCGCTCACCTGCGCAGGCTTGCGCTGCCAATTCATTCTTAATTGGCCCGTTCAATACTCTTTCAGACGAGTAGCTTCTGAACCGAACCTCCCAATGCGTGGATTTTACAATCAAATCCACTTATAGTGCTGAAGTTCCCCCCGAAGGGGAACTATATTTATCAGCCTATGTATTGGTTATTAGCTTTTTAGTAATTAGTTATCAGTATTGGCCAATGCTTTATACTGGTGCAATAAAATATAATATTTTACACAATGGTGATATTTGGCCTTCAAAAGATTCCAAATACTGTAACTCAAGAAATCCTAATAAAAGGGAAGAAAAAAAGAATTAAAAAAAAACATGAAAATCTGCTCACAATGTTTTAAGGAAAACAAAAGTTTTAATAAAGGCTACAATAACGGAGCATAATTGTACTAAAAACTGAAAAGTTAGTCTTTTGCATTGTGAAAGGTTTTGTGTGAAGATGACAATATTATTAAACCAGACCCCTGGTCATAAATATTTGAAGAAACAATTTAAAATGCTGTTATTCTTCCACAAAGCTGAAAATCATTGATTGTTTTCAAAATAACCTTGACATCTGCATCTTATAAGCTTATAAAGCAATACTAAATATAATGTTTTATAGTTTTGCGTGATTTAAAAAACAAATTCACTTACTCACTATCCTTCGGCTTAATCCCTGATTTATAAGGGCTCACCAAAGCAGAATGAACCACCAATTACTCTGATATGTTTTATGCTGCCCTTCCAACTGCAAACCAGCACTGGGATAAATAAATAAATGAAAATCGTTATATAAATAAATTAGTGTTATATAAATTAATTACTGGTGGGTAGCACTCTCGCCTCACCGCAAGAAGGTCACTGGTTTGAGCCACGGCTGGGTCAGTTGGCATTTGTTTGGAGTTTGCATGTTCTCCCTGTGTTTGCGTTGGTTTTGTCCGCGTGCTCTGGTTTCCCCCACAGTCCAAAGATATGCGACATAAGTGAATTGGGTAAGCTATAATTGCCCATAGTGTATGAGTGTGAATGAGTTTGTATGGATGTTTCCTAGTGATGGGTTGCAGCTGGAAGGGCATCCGCTGCGAAAAACATGTGCTGGATAAGTTTGCAGTTCATTGTGCTGTGGCGACCCCAGATTAATAAAGGGACTAATCCAAAACGAAGCATTGAAGGACCTAAGCCAAAACAAAAATAAATGAATGAATGAATATAAATAAATTAACAATTATATAAGGTGAGTAAAAAATGTAACCCGTAGTTACTGAATGATTACAAAGTTTGACACACTCAAGATCATATTTTAATAAAACTTAAAGAACTGCACATTGAAGTATTCAGGACACATCAGCAAAAGGCACCATCAGGATATTAAATTTCCGTGAATGCCATGTGGCTAAAGAATTGGTAAGGCCTCAAGAAACTGCTCTCTCACTCACACACACGGCCAAATATCTACAGTGTGCTTGTGTGTGCATGACAATGTTATTTTGTGGTTTGAACTTGAAGTGAATGGCACAGAGCTCTTGAGGAGTTTCTTGGCCTCTATTTTTACCCTCCCTTTCTGGGTCTCTCAAAAACTGCTCATTTCTGAGGATCAGGGAATGGAACAACACTTACACACTGACACACATTTTCTGTGGCAACCAGCGGTGGTTACGGCTAATGAGGTGTGCAAGGACCAAGTGGCCACACAGACAAAAACAAAGAGCTCTATCTGAACTGTCCTTGGCCACACACGCTCATGTTGTGTCTCCAGAAGTTTAACACAAAGGGACAGACTGAGTCACTGGAGTGAAAGAGCCACTGAAAGAATGAGAGAGGAAGAAAAGAAGTGTTGAGAGACTCTGGGGGAGTTCGCAATGATGGATTGTCCGGTTAACCTGCCTTTGAACTGCACGACTCTGAATCAGATTTATTTGATTCACAATTAAAGCTGCACCGCTCTGATTCACCCTGAAGCCAACCAAAGCTAGATTCAGCAGCATGTTACAGGATGTCAACATTACAAAAAGGCTTGCCGCGCCTTCAAAACAATCGAATGGGTGCATAGACCAAAAAAATCATGCAATAACTGAAGAAAAGTCTGCACACTCCGAAATATGAACAGTCAAAAAGTCCAACCCAGGCTCATTATTGATACATACCCCCACATACATTTATTGAGATTGCGAAATACATGCCAGGAGGTATGTTTTTTGCAGTTTTTATTTTTCGCGAATTCACCAGAGGTTAATTGTTATTTTTTAATGGGTTAAATATTTTTCAATTTATCAAATTAATTGCATATGTTAACACGCTTATTTGACAGCACTAAATATAATAATATAGCTGCAAGCAGCAATTAAGGGGCCAAGCACTTTTGGCCAAAAGGTGGCGCTTCTCCAGAAGTTTTTGAGTACTTTCAGGGCATGGGGTTGAAGATGCATACCATGTTTTGTAATGATATGTGAATATGTTGGTAAAATATAGCATTTTTGGCTAAAAATCAAAATGGCCGACGCCTAAAATGGCTGACCTGTGAAAATCAGACATCATTCCACTCAACATTCTCTGCCGGAAGTAATGAGACCAGTTTTATGAATTTCGGACGAACGGTTGAGACGTTATAAACCAAAAAATCAAGTTTTTTGTATCTCCGGACCACTAGGGGGCAGTGCGCCGAAACTTCGCATATAACCTCAGACCCTAGTTGTCATAACACATACCAAGTTTGGTGTGAATAGGTGAATGGGTTATGGAGATATCGCCTCAAGTCCATTTTTGCAAGTTCTTCATTAAATTTGATCGCAAATTAAACAAAAACGGTTGGTCTAATCAACTTGAATTCCATAACTTTTGGTTGGCATGGTCTTTAGATCATGTGATTCAATTTTGGTAAAAATCGGAGAAACGGCCTAGGACGAGTTCGATCAAATAGGTTTTCGAAAAATTTAAAATAGCGCGAAAAAATTCATGTCGGAAAATGAGGTCATAGGGTGAATCGGACTGAGCCAAGGAATCAGAAGAAAAAATAATTTTGATTGTAGCCCATTCGGTTCAAAAGTTATGATGATAAACGTACGTGAAAGTTTGGACAAGTGGTGGCGTTAGAGAGTTTGATTTTGAGACTCCATATTTGGTCTGATTAATGTTAATACTGTCCTCTATCATTGTGCCAAATTATACAACTTTCCCGCATACGCCTATATGGCCTGCCATTCAAATCCGGCGGAAGAAACAGAAGAAGAAGAAGAAGAAGAAGAAGAAGGAAGAATAATAATAATAGGAACGCTAACGGATCCAATAGGTGCCTACGCACCTACGGTGCTTGGCCCCTAATAATATAATATGATATAATATAATATAATATAATATAATATAATATAATATAATATAATATAATATAATATAATATAATATAATATAATATAATATAATTTAAAATCACATAATATAATACTTTTAAGTTTCATTTGTGAAGGATAATCACTATGTACCAGTATTTACTATACTATACTATACTATACTATACTATACTATACTACACTACAGTATAAAACAGTATGCTAGTCTTTTAACGATGAACATGCCAAGCTTATTATTAAATGTTTTTGAGTTCAAATTAATTTCAAGTAAATAATTTTAGTTTTATTGTTTTAGTTTCAGTTAACTAAAATAACAACACTGATTTAGGTGAGGGTCCTCTGATATTAGTTTTTTATAGTGCCCTTGTAAATGTCCATGTAAATATAAATCTATAATAATCATTCAGTCACACATAATCTAGATCAGTTCAAAGTCAGTATTATCATCCATACAATTAGTGTACAGCACACATAAACCCTACAATCCTGTCATTCACATACCATGTATTTTTTTTTTTCATCTCACCCTCTGTTGCTTGTTCTTGTCTAACATTAGCTGGCTGAGCGGTGAACCACAGAAAACATACAATGTGCCAAATTAGTATAGAGACACACCACACACACACACTCTTAAGCATACCCAGCGCTCAGCACCACAAACACACCTGTCAACAACAGAGGGAAAGACTGAGAATCAGAGATGGAAAATATCCTTCAAGTTACATGGCCCTGAACGGACTCAACGGCCCATTCCTAATCTCTTAGAGTATGTGTACATATTTTAGTGCATGCGGAAAGAATAGTATTTGTGCAGGTATCTGCTTAACCCTGTGCTCAACAGGGAGAGAGGAAATTAAAATGGGGTTAGTGATTAATTGTGAGTTCATAGCATGTAACACACACACAACCACAGAGCACAGTGGGCATGCGATTGGTTGAAGGTAACTTGGCAGATGTCCCTACAGAAGGAGGCAGAAAGCAATAAGGAGAATGAAAAAGAGAGACTGAACAGGGAGGACACACTATAAATGATTAATGTTCAGAAAAATATAGCATACCTTAAAAAAGTAGGAAAATATCTGACCCAAAATAGGACACTGGGTTTTAATCAATCATTATGCAAGTAATAAGAAGGATTGGCAAACTATTTTTTTACCTATTCATCTTAAATAAATACCAGAACATTACAAAAACCATAGTAAAATACTAGTTAATTATTCTAAAAAAGATGCAATGTAATGAAATGTAAATATTCATTCATTCAATCATTTTCTTTTCATCTTAGTCCCTTTATTAATCTAGGATCGTCACAGCGGAATGAACCGGCAATTTATACAGCATTTGTTTTACGCAGCGGATACCTTTCCAGCCACAAACCATCACTGAGAAACATCCATACACACTCATTCACACATACAATTTTTACCATACCCAGTTCACTTATAGCGCATGTCTTTGGACTGTGGGGGAAACCAAAGCACCTGGAGGAAACCCACGCAGACACAGGAAGAACATGCAAACTCCACACAGAAATGCCAACTCACCCAACCGAGGCTCGAATCAGCGACCATCTTGCTGTAAGGCGAACATGCTACCCACTGTGCCAGCCTTAAATGTAAACAAAACTTTCAAACTACTAAGATTATTCAGCTCTTTATAATTAATGTGCGGAGTCAAACCTATCTAAAGTAGGGCTGTTCAGTTCCAGTTTTTTTGGAGTTGACTCAAATCTCCTGGAGCTGATTCTCGACTCCTAATTTTGGAGTCGGTGAAATCGACTCCAGATTCGACTCTATTTACACTCACTTAAAATAGCACAAGGATTAAACATGCTGTATCATATCGCATTTTATATGATGCTACTGCATCAATTGCAACAAAGAAAAAAAAACATCCCAATTGAGCCCAAAAATGTTTACAAATATAAATAGTCTAAATATCTTCTTAATATAAATCTTCAATACTTATAGGGTGAACAAAATAATCTGGTGTAGCAGACGATCACACAGGGCACACCCCAAAAAGATAAAACCAGTGTGATAGACTGTGCCTTAAAGCATATCATATTGCTCTCTCTATCGTAAATGTGATTTTCTGTACTTTTAAATAGCCCATTAATTTACTTTTAATTTTGATATCACTTTTAATTTTGTGCAATTTGTTGATTATTGTAATTTAATAAGGATTTGTTAATGGGACAGCATAGCCTACGTCAAAAGAAAAGTCAGAGCTATTTTTGAACACTTAACCTTGGCTATATTTTTCATTTAAAAAATATAATTTGTATTGTGTTGTAGTTATTTACAAAATAAATAGAAGAATGAATTAGAGGTGTAAAGTGCATTCAGCACCAAAAAAAACCCACTACCACATGCATTGTCAGATTTTGCCGCCAAAAGTATCTGATCTGCTCCAAATTCACACACATATAGGCTAAATTTAATTAATACCACAGCTAACTTGACATCGCAGGCAGATCCTAATCAAAATGCTTTAAAACCAAAATGCAACAGGTGTAGGTGCTTTATAGGGATTTGAAAGTGAAACTTTGTCCCGCAGCACTATTTATTTTAGCCTAGAATGCTTGTGGTCGCAAAATTCAAAAGCAAAAGTGTAAAATGTGTGAACACGCATTTAAAGCGGGCAGCTTTGGTGTTCATCGTGCTAGAGAATGAGCATTATAACAGTAACTGCTTCACTCAGAAACATTTGAAAAAACAGACTCGACTGGGAGTCGATTCCTGTCGTGGAGTTGATTCTGGTAGGTCCATTGAGAATCACGGAATCGACTCTTTTTGAGTTGACTCTCCATCCCTAATCTAAACATTTAAGACAAACTTCTGTGCAACTTTATTTTATTTTTTTTAAATAAACTGTTTTGGTTGCCACTGATTACCAAATGTGCACATTTGACAACACATTGTGACAAAAAAAAAATCACTAATTGTATATTCCAACTGTGCTGGGAACCAGAACTGAACGAAATTAGTTTATCTTAAGTATAAAATTTCTGTCCATTTTCATGTACACTACAAAAATAAAAATATCTTTTTTATCTATGTTATCTAACAAAAGTCAGTTTTTAAAATGCATGTGTGAATCAAAATATTAAGTAGTTTTGTACAGACGTCAATTCATGCACACCTGACCCCGGTTCCCATCTGTCCTCATCATGAAACATGCTGAGGAAAACATGTCACCAATAAACCATCCTCAGGGGAGAAAAAGACTGATAAAATGAGCACTCAGAGGGGAGGAAAGATTGATGGGAACATTTGCGTCACATGTGGATGTGCAATATATTAGCACATATATCAGCATAAACCTAATCTCCCTCTGTTCACCTGGACAGGTGTGGGCTTGTTCTGAAGGACAAGCGGTGGAAATGATGTTTACATGGTCTCACATAACAGAAAATTGTCCTTTAGTGTGCAGTCATTTCCATAAGATCGTGACTACAACAACAGATTCAACTAAGTATTTAGAATAATAACCAATCTGGGTTTTACAATGACCAGTTCTTAAAATATTCCATTTTATACCCACAAACAGGAATAATTTGTTGTTTCCTTGGTTTTGAGTGAATTTCTTTTGAGGAGTACTTCTGACAGCAGAAGAAATAAAGGACACACAGCTGTAAACATGTAATTAAGTGGTAATCTTAACGGGTAAACACATTCTCAAACTTTCACATACATTCATTCCTTTCCACCTCACTCTTAAATTTTCTCTCTATTATTCTGCCTCTCCATTCCTAATCTATGACTCAGTGGTATCAGTGTTAGAAGGAAACGGGAATAATATAGAAAGAGGGCAGAGAGAAAGAGGACGAGGAGAGAATGCACCCTCAGGGTGCCATGTTGTTTGGGCCTGCCTCCCAACTCACATTCACACACTTATATAGAACAGCCCAAGTGTACAATAAACCTTTTTTCTGGTGTTTATACACAGAAATGTACTGTAAGTAGTCAGGATTACTGTATATCTGAGCACTAAAGCTTTTGACACCCTCCTTCTCCCTCATGTGAGAAACTAAAAACAAGAGGGTGAAATTACTGCAAACTGGAAATCATATCATACTGAAGTGACAAAGAGGAGGAGGAAGAAAGAAAGATGAAGACAGCTGCTATCCTCATGATCTCATTACACAAAGCAAGAGGAGACGAGTGAGACACATTCCTGTTTATGGTGTTTTAATCTGTCTTGTTTGTCCATGTTCGGACAATTTTCTGATTTAAGACTTTTAAGGAAAAGGAATGTGTGAAAATTAAAATCCTCTATAGCTCAAGATGTCCCATTATGTGCAAATATTACATCAGCTATATGTATATCTGTATTTAGTGTTGTCCATTTTAGATTAGACTGACAAAACTACATCCTAATACCAGGTGTAAACAAGGTCAAAGTCTACATCTGAAATGACATAACAGAAAACTACAGTAGAAACAGTATGTGAAAGCACCAAGTTACAACTCACAACATTCATAAAGCAGTCTGCAGTCCTCCCTACTCTCTAATCTGTTGTATGGTTTACCCTCCACATTAAAAGCGTTTTAAAGCAAGGTATAGGGGACCAGAAAACCATACCTAGAAATACTCTTCTGCTACATCTGCATCACAAATTAAACATGCGCAAAGGATCATAGGAGGGCACTTCAAAGACATTTATTCCAAAAGGGCCCTTTAAATTGGTCAGTTTTGTGCACTTTGGTTTGAAATGACCTTTCATTCTGGCAGCCATGAATGTTCTCAATCCAAACAGCCCTTAGAAAAATGGATTTATCCTGTTTGGAATGCAGCAACAGTAGGCAAAAAGTTCCTGGATGTGTGAAGTGACATTGACATTAATACAGTAGTGCATCTGGATTACATTTACACAGCACACATTTACTACACAGAATTTACTTTTTTATTTAATTAAAATTATTTATTCTAATTAAAGGTGCAGTAGGTGATCTGACCAAATTCCATCCATTAGTCATAATTGCCGTCCAAAGCCACACCTACTGAAATCACGAGCGAATCTTAAAGATGACAGTAGACAGTCCACTAGATGATGTCAGTCGCCAGTTAGAAAACTTTACAGTACTTTGTAATACTACAATTCTGTTTTCAGTTGTGTAAAAAAATAATAATTTCAGATGTGTAAAAAAAAATTTGCAAGCAAAACTTGTCATAATGTGCAATACTTATGTATGCAAGGATTGCTGGTCCACTCTCACACTTTGTCCTAAAACGACTACTTAATGCTTAGTCGTTAGCCAGCAGGGTGCAGGAATTACACTTATTACTAAGCCATATTTACATTGTATTTCAGACAGATTATTCAAAGTAGCATGGTAAACAATATAGGGACCGTGTCACAGGTTATTAGTACCCATGTTTCCATCCAAAAATGTGAATGAACTTTATGTGCAAATCCTGATTATTGCATAAAAAACGTGCAAATAAACAGCATTTCCATCCAATGAGTAAAAGAGAACAAAATAGTCACTTTCTGATTGATACCAAATATCAACTGTAAAAACTGATCTTGCATGGGAATGGTGGTGGCGTTTGAAGGTGTCAGATGTGGAGCACAGACGCTCTTGATTCTGGAGGTCAACGGCAAGGCGTTTTAGAATGACTAAAACAACATTTCAGATGGTTTACTGGTTTGTGCATTTACAAACATTTTTTATTATCATATGATCTCTTATAACCAAATCACATGACTTTTTTAATGCTTATTAATTATTATTATTATACGAGATTATCACTCGTATGCGGGAATCCAGCCATCTCTGTGCATTTGCTGGAGACTCCCGGAACTTCCGGGAGACTTGGGATGTCTGGAATGACCTCCCAACCTACTCATAATTCTCTCTTTATATAGCTGTATGCCTATTACATATCCATAAAACATTGTGATATAGCCTGGCTCGGATCGTATTGCTTTCTCACAACAATCAATTGTTTTGGCGCGGATCCAAGGGCGATTGATGGATTCACATATGCCAAACAAACCGCGCTAACTGAGCAAATCGTACTAAATTGTACTAATTAGATTGTACAAATTCAAACGAAATAGCCACTAAATCAAAAAGTTACGAATTGCCGTGAGATTGTGTCAGTCAAACCCTATTCCCCTAGACTAACATCAGGGGTTTGTAACACCCAGATGGTTTCAGTGGCTGAGCAACCTTTTCAATCATTCATAAATCAACAAAATTATTTGTACATCAGCTTTGCGTGACTAAAATAGTTTTAAAACACAACATTACCTGTCTAAAAGAAATACTTCAGCCATGGTGTTGTCCTTCCGTCAGCGTGCAAATGTTCCTCCAAATTTGATTTAGGAGTTTAAAGTTTTGAATTACCATTTGTTTTTACCGCTCTCTCTTGTGTGCACATGTCATGAACACGGCGCATGTGCACACGCAAATAGCAGATCTGCATGAAAAGGTGTACAGATGTACATATCGACATTTGTTGACAGACAGTTTGGGCTACTCAGCAGAATTGTAGAAATCGTTGGCCTGACAAATTTTAGTTGGATGAACATTTTATGTCATATGCCTTACCCAGAATATAAAAAAAAATTATAAATACATTTAGTTCATTTACTTTAATCAGTACTATTGGAATGTGAAGAGACTTTTAACCAGCACAAAAAAAAAATGCTTCTGAAGACAATTACCTATTGCACCTTTAATTGCTTGGAAAGTACACCAATGTTCCAAGAAGTAGGATCTCAATTATGCTGCCTCATTTCGGTTAAATCCTAAAATCAAATACATTAAATCCCACAATTCAATGCAGTAAAAATCAAAAATACAAGATGACATAAGCTAACAAATGTTGATTTAAAAAGTTAATATGTTAAAGTTATATTTCACCCAAAATGAAAACTCTGTCATGACCCTAAAGTAGTTCCAAACCTTAATGACCAATAAACCTTCTTTCTCTGTAACCTAAATTGACTATGGATGTAATGGCTAGCAGCTTTCAACATTCTTAAAAAAAAAAAAAAGAAACAGATTTTTTTTTTTAAATGTTTAAGTCAACTGGAAGGTCAGTATATAAGTGGTCGAAATATAACTTTCACTTTAAACTCTAATGAGTTTTCTCTATTGTGTTTCATTTGTGTGACATGCAGAGAAGCTACATGTTCCAGATCAACCACTTTTAAAGTTTCGTGACAGATAAAGTGTCAACATAAGAGGGTCAGCTCTCTTTGTAGGAAATATGAAGATCACTGGGTTCTGGAACAGAGAGTGTTACATTAGAAGGTTACACTACCCAAATAACAGAGAGAAAGGGGTGGTATTAACATCAGCTGATCCAATAAGAGAAAGCGAGTGGGGTTTATTTCTCATAATGGGATAATCGGCTTGTTTCGAACTGTATTAGAGCATTAAGATGTATTAAATGTCTGGTGGTTTAGCCTTTGTTGGACAAATGTAGCAGTTTATGCTGGCAGGTCTAAAGAGATTATCCTCAAGAATATTTCAGCATTTCCCAACCATATTGTAGGTTAACAGTCACATTATGACCATTACAATAGAAATGGAAATTTAGATGGTGTGGTGCTTAACAGTGTGTTGCTAAGGTGTGCAGAGTGGTTGTTATGAAGTTGCTGGGATGTTAGTTATTTCCAAAAGTTGCAGTGATATTTTGGTTTCTTTCTGTTTCCATTTCTCCCTCTCTCTATGTAACTTTTAAGACAGAAGGGCCCATTAAATTCATTTCTACATTCACCCTGACATTATAGTTTACTCATAACTCATATGATTCACCCTTGGCAAGTCCCATGTGCACGCGTATCCAAGTGTTTACTCGTGTAGTGAGTGTGTGGAAGGCTGTGTTCAGTCTTGTCCTTCTCTCAGTGTTTGTACTCACTGGTCCGATGACAAATGCAAATGCCAAAGTCTGTGTGTGCATGTGTTTATGTTGCTTCTTGATGTATTTGTTTGTATGTGTATTCAGGTATGTGTGTGAGTCTAAAAGGGGTCATTGTCAGCGAGGTTCACACCTGTTGTGTGAACACCTGAAGGCTTTGCTAATAGCTGCTCTGTCTGCCTTATATTTAGTACCTGTTGCATATCCAGCAAACAATATTTCCTATGTGTTTGTGCGTGGTATGTTACTCTTTTTTCCCCTGAGTGTCATCGTGAGGGCAAATATAAATTCTATAAATTGTGAACAGAAAAGCAAAGAAGAGGTGGAGCTTGTAAAATTGACCATGATCTGCTCACTTGACCAGATTCTTCTTGGAAGTCTTAAAATAAAGTTTGTGTAAGGCACATCTGTTTGATGTAGATTTTCAGCCTTTTTCTTTAAATGATAATCTACCCCAAAATGAAAATGTTGTCATAATTTAAATTACCAAGAGTACCAAAAAATGCAAATAGTGAAACAAAATATAGTGTTGCTGTGCTGTAAATAGTCAAAAAAATAAATAAAAAAGATTATCACTAAGATTTGATCAGTACAGTATATTTCAAACAATATATATATATTTTTAAACCAAAGTGTTTCATATCTGCACCAAAACAATAATTAAATAAATAAATCCAAAAGTAACAAATGTGCATGAAAAATATTTTTACAAAAGATCATCCTGATCAAACAAACAAATACAAAATTACACCATTGGTTAAGCTAGAATTATGGACACAGATGATCAAACAGAGCATTGCTCTGATATACAGTACACAAAAGATGCAGAAAGCATCTATCAACATACTATATATCACAGTGAAACTTGAAGCAGATAAGCTACAGCAGTTGAAGAGAACACAACTGTCTGCTGACAGCGTAAATCTTGCCTACTCTTATGGGTCTCAATTTTAGATTGATTTCTCTGATTATAGGGTCAGAATTTGGCATAAACAACATGAAAACATTGGTCCATCTTGCCTTCAATAGCTCAGACTGCTAGTGGTGTAATGGTATGGGTACTAGGGCTGAGATATTTGACCTAAAATCAAAATTCCGATTAATTGAACATTTTAACTCGATTTTTGTTGATAAAATGTTTGGTCCTCATAATTAAGACAAGTTTTATATGCTGTCTAAAAGCATTTCTGGTGCAGATTTTAATCATCGTCAATGTAGTGCAAAATAAGGCTTATGAATGACTCCATTGCCTGCTTGACTAGAGATCAGAAGTTGTTGCAGAAGTAAACATCAGCCACAACCTTTAACAGATGTTGTCATGTGACACGTAGGGAAAGTAATTGAAAAAATCTTCCTGGAAAATTAGATTGATTATAGGTTCTGAATGTCGATTTCGAATACTTTGCGATTTATCGCCCAGCCATAATGAGTACTTTCGCGCCCTGGTAGTGAGCTGACAAAACTGAATACTGTTGTTAACAATTTCTGTACCTTAATGGCCACAGTAAACCAATTTTCAAGCAGGCGACATGCCACTTCACAAAACTCAATTTGTCTTGAAATTTTTTCATTACACATGACAATGATGTCATTACACTGTAGATGTGCCTTTCTGAATAATATTAACATATTTAAAAATATATATTTAAGGTGGTTTATGTAAGTTTTTGACTCTTCTAAGGCATAAAAATATCACAATATGTTTGCAGAAATTTAATAACCATGCCAAGTGAGCATTCTTGCTTATCTAAAAAGCAATGCTAAAGTCTTGTATTTTGCTTTGAAAATGTGTTACGTGCCGGAACGTCTGTCTGTATTTTGGTTATTCAACCCACCCAATGCCAGGTTAGTCAATTATATTTCAGCACCCTGGACTGCCTTATTGTGAATCTTTCAGTCATGAAGACTCTCAAAGCATGCATCCGCAAATGAAAATGCAACCTTAGGTGGACAGTAGAGATCCACAATTCTTAGACATTTGTTATTATCAGATTCCCTCTTGCATTATTCATTTATTCATTTTCTTGTCGGCTTAGTACCTTTATTAATCCAGGTTCGCCACAGCGGAATAAACCGCCAACTTATCCAGCATGTTTTTCACGCAGCAGATGCCCTTCCAGCCGCAACCCATCTGTGGGAAACATCCACACACACACTCATAGACTACGGATAATTTAGCCTACCCAGTTCACCTGTACCGCATGTCTTTGGACTGTGGGGGAAACAGGAGCACCCGGAGGAAACCCACATGAACGAAGGGAGAACATGCAAACTCTACACAGAAACACCAACTGAGCCAAGGTTCAAACCAGCGACCTTCTTGCTGTGAGGCGACAGCACTACCTACTGTGCCACTGCTTCGCCCCTCCTCTTGCATTATATTCAACATTATGTAGGTTATCGTAGTTATATTGACACTGTTGACCCTTCATTCTTTTGGGCTGTTTGCAACAGACGAAACATGATAAATACAGCTATTCAGAAGCAAAGAACACATGTGCACTTACAGCACTGCAACCAAATAGTAAGGTTTACAAAATAATTAATACATATTAAACTGCTTAAATGTACTCGCTGAGTGATTAATACTGTATGTGTTAGTCACAGTTCTAAAGTTCAATTTGAAAAGGTTTATTTTATGTTCAAGATCTGAGGTAAACTATATGCTTTAGTATGGCAATAAATGTCATGTAAAATGGCATTAAAACTCGTATTATAAGCATTTAACACAGAATAACCACATGAGGTGTATGTGAGGAGATCATTGTCAATTTCCATTGTTTAGCTGCAAGAATCAGCCGTCTCTAAAATATAAATTTTAGGTGTTGGTTAGGACAAAAACCTCTTTTAATATGGAAATATATTCCTTTTGTTACGTGCTGTTGCTTTACTTAGAACACGATTTAAATCAGCCTTTATTGCTGTTGTGAGTCCGGCAACCTGCTCTTGCATGTTTTGAACCAGGAGTGCAATACCTAGTTCAACCACTGGGTGTCAAACTTATATACTGCACCTTTAAGTGAAATGAATTACGTATTTGAGTGGGATTGAAAGGAAGAGAACTTGGAAGAGGGAGTGAAAGGGATGAGTACAAGTGGGTCAGATTCTTGGTGTACTTTCAGTCTAAGACAGTGGCCTCTGAGCTGTAATGAGTACGTGAAACAATATACGTGTGTGTGTGTGTGAGATAGAGAGAGTAAGAGAGCCAGCGTGGCGCATTACACTTGCAGGTAGACATGTGCTTGCTGTGTCTCAGCCCCAGAGGACCTGCAGTACCTCTCTGAGATATAAATCACTGTGTGTGTGTGTGTGTGTGTGTGTGTGTGTGTGTGTGTACTCTACAGATCAGATACATTTAATGGACAATCTTTTTCCACTTACACACAAACACACGTTCAAAGTGAGGGTTGTTTTTCCTCAAAAGATTTCCAACAAACAACCACAAATTCTGTCATTTCAGTTTGAATGTTTTAAGGATGTAATAAAAATTGACCTGACATATACACATTTAAAGTCAGAATCAGTAACTCCCCTGATGTATTAGCCTCCTGTTTACTTTACCCCCAATTTCAGTTTAATGGAGAGATTTTTTCAACACATTTCTAAACATAATAGTTTTATTAACTCACTTCTAGTAACTGATTTATTTGATCTTTGCCATGATTATTTTACATGATTATGTAAGTAATATTTTACTAAATATTTTCAAGACACTTCTATACAGCTTAAAGTGACATTTAAAGGCTAAACTAGGTTAATTAGGTTAACTAGGCAGTAGGGCTGCCCGATTAATCGAAAAAAGATCACAATCTCGATTCGACCCTAAACACGATCCTAATTCAGCTTTTTCTACAATTCAGCCAATTATATTTTCAAGGTCAGGAGAGAAGAAAAAGCATCCATACAAGTCTTCACAGCAACATTGACACCTTCAAATGGCGTTAAAAGTGTCACATACTGTATTTATAAGGTATAATTTACCCAAAATGTCATTACTGTCTTCATGAAACGATGTATTCACGGTTGCGAAATCGCAATCGTTTGTCTACTGCCGAGAACGCGCGCATGCATGCAAATGACGCCTACTTTAGTGAACATAACCTGCATATGCTGTGGATAACAGGCAATAAAGTTGTAAATAATGTTCAGTTTGTTGCACAGAGCAATCGTTTAAGGGGTGTGTGGGAGGTTTAATTTGCATCTATGTGTTTTTTTTCCTCACAGTGACAAAAGCCATGAGCCGCACCCGGAAGTGAAAGTGAAACCTGTGCGCACATCATTTAAATGATCATATCATATCATTATAGCGAACACAAAGTGTTGTGCATGAAAATAAATGTTTACTGTGTCAGTATAACAACCCTCACCTGTAAATAACGGAAATATAATGGTCTAATAATGTTGTCAACGACAGATGACAAGCACATGTCTTAAACATAGTAAATCAACTTCAGAATTAGAAAGTCGTCATGTCATCATTTTACTGTGAATTAACAAACAGGACATATTGAAAGTCTGTTCAAACCCAACATAATACAAAATTGAGCATTTTAAGAAACAGTAGACCTACACATAGGCTTAATATAATTATTATTGTTTTACCATATGTTTGAAAATTAACAATAATAATAGGCTAATCATATTAACCTTTATTTTACATTTACAGATCTTGATTTAAAGCAAAAAAAAAAAAAAAAAAAAATCGAGATTCACATCAAAGGTGGCTCAGTGATTAGCACTGTCCTCCTCACAGCAAGGTCGCTGATTCGAGTCCCGGCTGGGTTAGTTGGCATTTCTGTGTGGAGTTTGCATGTTCTCCTTGTGTTGGTATGGGTTTCCTCCGGGTGCACCGATTTCCTCCAGTCCAAAGGCATGCACTGTACACAATACAGTAGGTGAATTGAATAAACTAAATTGGCTGTAGTGTATGTTTATGTATGAGTGTTATGGAGGTTTTATTTTTTTCTGAATGGACTTTTTGGACAGCAACAGAAGAATGAAATGATATCTTCTTTAATCTAACTCACACATTTTCACGTCAATTTGCGCTTTTCCCTTCAAATGCTAAAACCTCCGTTTAAACACAATGTGCACTTTCAAATCACATCAATTTCAAAGCATGTGCTTGCCAGTCACTTACTAAGCACTGAGTTGTAACATTCTAACACCCCTTCATTTCACATAATTGTGACTGCTAACTCTTCTCACCCCGCTTTTAAATGAAAAGAATGAACTACTTCCTTTAACCAAGATCATATCAGTGTTTATAATAATGACAAGCTGGAGATTAGTTTAGTGTGAAAAAATGAGGAATTTAAAGTTGAATAATTGGATGCATGTCTTCTTGAAAGTACTTCATTTCTTTTATTGTTTCTAGCAAACTTGACAGCTCAGAGTTAACCACACCTTTAGCAATCTAATGACCAACACGTTTTGACCTGCACAGTACACTGTGTATATGTGAGCCCATGCTTCACACAAACACACACTAATGTCAGTCAATGCCTTTCTGATGTTTATCTTCAATATCATATCATATAACATATTATGCATTGCAAACATTACTAACATAACATGCTAATATACTATATGTGAATATTCCTTAATGACTTATGTCACAGAAAGTAGAAAAAAATGTGTGTGTGTGTGTGTGTGTAGAAGTGTGTGTTTGCATAACCCTGACCTTTTTTTGCGATGGGTCTTTACGCGTACCCTGAGGATGACTAAAAGCTGTGATTGATGAATGAGCAGATAGACTAACAGTGGCATAGAGGAAAAGGTAAGGGAGCAGCTGACTGTGACACTCAGGATGATCTTGAGTGGAAAAAATTGCAAAAGACGACCTTTCTAATCTACATTATGCTGCAGGTGAAGATCTGGAATCATAAATCAAACGGCATGTAATGATCTGATCAGAGCATAAAAGCGATCAGATATTTCCTGTTTTGGAAATGTTTTATATATAAATCTCTGAGCTAAGTTGGTGATCTCAAAAACTTTCATCTAAAATTAAGAAAGACAAAGATTGTTTTTAAGTCTTTTAAATAGCTACAGAAACATGTTAACAATGTAATCCTAATCTTTAAGGTTGATTCATTCATCTTTTCTTTGCCTTAGTCCCTCTATTCGTCAGGGGTAGACACAGTAAAATGAACCGCCAACTTATTCAGAATAAGTTTTACGCAGCAGATGCCCTTCCAGCTGCTACCCAGTACTGGGAAACATCCATACACACTCATTTCCACACATACACCACTGCCAATTTAGTTTATTCAATTTACCTACTATGTAGCCTAGGCTTTTTAGCCTGTTGGGGGGAGTTGGGGGGCTACTGGAGCACTGAAAGAAACCCATGCCAACAGAGGGAGAACATGCAAACTAGGGATGCACCGATACAATTTTATTCCAATTTGATCCCAATAACAAAATTCTGATCGATCGATACAGATCCGATCCAGATACTGTGCTTTTTTTATTTTAACATAATACAGTTTCCATAGTTCTGGTGATAAAATCAAACGATACATCTTCTTAAATAAAAAAATAATAATAACAGACATATAGGCCTACTGTATATGACAGACGACACTACATTATTTGAGCATTCATTACAAAATTGATATAATCTGTTGTGGTCCAGCTTCCTTTTTTAATATTAAGATTTTTCTTTGAAATTTGTAATAGGCTACCACTATTGACCCTCGTTGCTGGTAAAATAACTAGCCTCATGGTTTCTGCTACATTCATTCTTCCGTGGCGGCACGCCACACCAAAATTCATCCCGCCACAGCTATATTACAGCTTCTTATTCAAAATATTCGGTCGTTTTTTAAATAGCGGGTTAAAATCGCACCGAAAACATATGAAAGGGTAAGTGAATAATAACAGCGCAAACTTTTTTTTGTGACGGTAGAAGTGCTGTGCGTTCTGTTTAACCCTTTAAGGTGACGTGCTGACTGACTGACAGGTGCGTGATGCATAAGGCCAGCAAACACAGCGTAGTTTTCAGTTATGATTAACACAGTTTCCATAATAATACTTTATTTATAGATAAAGGTCTGTGGCTCTGCATATAATTTTGCTGGAGTTTATAGCCGTTTCACTTTACTTCAGGATGCATTAATGTGCCGCGGACAGAACAACGCAGTCACATTATGGATCCAGCAGACGATCGCATCATGCTTTTAAAACAAGGTAACCGCTCAATAGAGCGTTATATCAAGGAGTTTTTGGAGCTAGCCCCGAAGAGCTCTCACAGTGATCTTTTGCTGATGATGTTTTTTCGGGAAGGACTTTTGGAACCAGTTCGTTCCCTCATGCCACCATACGAGGATGACTGGAACCTTTATCGTTTCATTGAGGCAGCCTTATTAATCTCCGGCTCCCCTGTCTCTGTTGCCCTGAAGGAGGAGAACCCTCAGGAGGGAGGCCTGAGTGGAGGGCAACAGAGAGGGATATTTTCGGGGCCGGCTGATGTATCCAAGGGAAGGAGGAGAGAGGCTGGGTTGGAGTTGCGGCCTTATCTGCGTCGGGCTGTCCAAAGACCACCTTTATCTGAGCCCTGGAGAGTCTTCTAGAACTGTGTGGAACCCCAGTGTCTGCTCCAGTTCCACAATGCCCACCAGTGTCGGTTTCAGCTCCAGAGCAAGCTCCCTCTCCCGATGACAACGCTCTCCCTTATCAAAGCACCAGACAAAGGAGGCGCAGGAAGAGGACTGCCCATGTCCCAGAAAGTCCACCAGTGTCGGCTCCAGTCCCAGAGCACCTGCCAGTGTCGGCTCCAGCCCCAGAGCGCTCGCCAGTGTTGGCTCCAGCCCCAGAGCGCCCGCCAGTGTCGGCTCCAGCCCCATAGCGCCCACCAGTGTCGGCTCCAGCCCCAGAGCGCCCGCCAGTGTCGGGTCCAGCCCCAGAGCGCCCGCCAGTGTCGGCTCCAGCCCCAGGGCGCCCGCCAGTGTCGGCTCCAGCACCAGGGCGCCCGCCAGTGTCCAGTCTGGCTCCTGGCTTTACCGGCGAAACTCAAGCTCCTCGCCTTGCCGGCGCCACCAAGGCTCCTCGTCCTGCCGCCGCCACCCAGGCTCCTCGCCCTGCCGGCGCCACCCAGGCTCCTCGCCCTGCCGGCGCCACCCAGGCTCCTCCCCCTGCCGGCGCCACCCAGGCTCCTCCCCCTGCCGGCGCCACCCAGGCTCCTCCCCCTGCCGGCGCCACCCAGGCTCCTCCCCCTGCCGGCGCCACCCAGGCTCCTCCCCCTGCCGGCGCCACCCAGGCTCCTCGCCCTGCCGGCGCTACCCAGGCTCCTCACCCTGCCGGTCCCAGCCCAGCTCCTGGCATTACCAACGCCATCCAGATGTCTTGCCCTGCCGGCCCTAGTCCGGCTTCTTGCCCTGCCAGTTCCAGTCCGGCTCTTTGCTCTGCCGACCCCGCTCGGGCTCCTTGCTCTGCCGACTCCAGTCCAGCTGCCTCCAGTCCCACCGGCTCCAGTCCAGCTGCCTCCAGTCCCGCCGGCTCCAGTCCAGCTGCCTCCAGCCCCGCCGGCTCCAGTCCAGCTGCCTCCAGTCCCGCCGGCTTCAGTCCAGCTGCCTCCAGTTCCGCCGGCTCCAGTCCAGCTGCCTCCTGTCCCTCTGACACCAGTCCAGTCCAGCTGCCTCCAGTCCAGCTGCCTCCAGTCCCACCGGCTCCAGTCCAGCTGCCTCCAGTCCCGCTTGCTCCAGTCCAGCTGCCTCCAGTCCCGCCGGCTCCAGTCCAGCTGCCTCCAGCCCCGCCGGCTCCAGTCCAGCTGCCTCCAGTCCCGCCGGCTTCAGTCCAGCTGCCTCCAGTTCCGCCGGCTCCAGTCCAGCTGCCTCCTGTCCCTCTGACACCAGTCCAGTCCAGCTGCCTCCAGTCCAGCTGCCTCCAGTCCCACCGGCTCCAGTCCAGCTGCCTCCAGTCCCGCTTGCTCCAGTCCAGCTGCCTCCAGTCCTGCCGGCTCCAGTCCAGCTGCCTCCTGTCCCTCCGGCACCAGTCTAGTTCAGCTGCCTCCAGTCCCGCCGGCTCCAGTCCAGCTGCCTCCAGTCCCGCCGGCTCCAGTCCAGCTGCCTCCAGTCCCGCCGGCTCCAGTCCAGCTGCCTCCAGTCCCGCCGGCTCCAGTCCAGCTGCCTACAGTCCCGCCGGCTCCAGTCCAGCTACCTAGGGTCCCGTCGGCTCCTGTCCACTTGCCTCTCCAGCTGGCTCTCCTAAAACCCCCTGCCTTGTGTCTCCTGTGGGATCATCCATGGGTCATCACTCCCGCCCCTCCCTGGTAGTCCTTCCCACTGTTTGGGACGGATTCCCCGGCTGCACCCTGGCTTCCCGCTGGGGCGCCTGACCCACGGACCTACCCTGGTCTGACCCTCCAATCCCTCCCCTTGTTCCTGATACGTATGTGTGTAAAATCTATCTGTGTAAAATGGCCAACAGAGTCTGCCGCCACAGCTGGAAAAAATCCTAGAGGAAACATTGAGCCTTATAGCAAAGCCTGATATTTTTCTGCAGGTTTGACGCAGACTAAACAGACTAGACTAAGCCAGTGTAACTTAATAAACACTCCCTTGCCTGAACTCACCATGAGTGAAATGGAGAAAATGAAAGCACATCAGCACCGAGGAAAAATCAAATGCTCAAGACATAATCTTTAAAAATATTACTTATATTAAACATGCAACAAATATATAGCAGGTGTGCAGTGAAGCATTAATTAAATCCTTATTTTCCATTGAGCAAAGTAAATCATATACACCCACCGTTGTGTTCATTGCTCATCTATTTTTGTCTGAAAAATTATCTTTTTGGAATGAATTTCTTTTGGTATAATTTGTATCTTTTTTTTTTTTTTTGGTCAGTTATCTACAAAATAAACAAGAACAAATGACATTTGAGCTGAAGTTCAAAACAAGGCATGCTTATATGCTTCTGCGTCAAAACAGGGTCTGTTAGACAAAATATTAATATAAATAAAATTAAAGTGAAATATTCAGTTTCAGAATGGCCTATACTATAAAATGGCTTAAATACATTTGGGATATAGTAGGCATAAATGGCAACTTTCTAGTGCCTTATAATAGGCTATCTTCATGGCTTTTAAATTACAAAGAATATAGCTCATCCGCAAGATCGGATTTGGATCAGTACCAATTGGCCAATACCCGATCCAGCAAAAACATGCAGTATCGAACTGATGCATCCCTAATGCAAACTCTACACAGAAAGTTCCAACGGCCCAGCCATGACTCGAACCAGTGACCTTCTTGCTGTGAGGCGACAGTGCTAACCAATGATCCACTGTGTCGCCCATCTTTCAGGTTAATAACCAACATAATTTGTTTTTTAAACAAAACTTTTTAAAAGTCTAAATGTAAAATCATACGTTTCTTTAGTACAGCTGATGGTCCCAAACATTCTGTATTTTCTTGAAAGAATTCCATGTTAAAATTCAATTAATGTCATCATAAGACCTGCAGTGTATTGCCAAGAGCAGTGGACAATACTTTTGTTTTGCCTGTATCTGTTTTTTTAACTGTAAAATCCTGGTAGCCATTAACTTGCATTGTACGAATCACCAATGACCACTGTTTCAGCTAAAATTCTTTAGGCTCAATCAGGGGTGCCGCAGGGAATTCGAGTGTCATCGAGTGTCAGAATGTTGTGGAACTTCTATATAGGAGTTATTATTTTGGATTATGGATTGGTTTTTATTTGTGTTTGTTTTTGTTTTTTTTAAGTATGACGCTAAAACATGAGTGTGGTTATGAATGTGTTTAAACATCTGCTTGTTTGTTATAAAAATTCATAATGACAAAAACTATTAATTTGTGGATCTCCCTACTTCGGGGTACAGCAATGCTGCCATTGTAAATGGTGTTTTCTGGGAAATTTATTTACCCCTTGGTTTTGAATGTGGTCCTGAAAAATCTCAGTTTGGAGGGGTATCTACCCCTTGCCCTTAGCCCTACGCCTTCAAGCTAAAGAGAATTGAGACACCCCTACCCTTTCATGTAAACGCACAAAACAAGGGGTAGGGGTAAGGGAAAGAGCTAAGGGGTAGTAATGCGACCGGGCCTTAATGTTCCATTAAAGAAACTAAAAAAGTAATACATGGCCTAAAAGTGAGCAAATGAACAACACATTTCCCTTTTTGTATTATCTATCTCTTTAACATTAATTGGCTTATAAAAGACACACTGGAATATAAAAACAGCATAATAAAACAAAAAATCCAGAAATCTGTATAAATAAACACAAGCCAACTTCTATATTCGCGCTCTGATTTATGACTGTGGTACAGTATTCATTTACTCACGCTGACCTGCACTAGTAACTCTTACATCAATCATGATATATTTTTTTATGTAAACATGGGATTTTTTTAGTCATAAGCACCCTCAGAACGTGACGGGCCATTTCAGCCCCTCACTTAGTTCCCATTTTTGTAGCACTGCCTCATCCACTGGAAATCTTATTGGTCTGAAATTTCAAAACTGTATATTAAAGGAAATTACTCAGGAAATTACTCACTGCAGTGCATCTTGCTGACACATGACAACAGTAGCCGGCTGGAGATGAATAATGGGACCTTCGTCTTTACTTCAATTGGTAGTGGCAAATGTGGAGTGACTTAATGCAGCATGAAGTTCAACTTTCAATGCCAAACTTGTCGCTGTCACTCTTGTAGCTGAAAGCCAAAAAGAGAGCCAGTACTCAATGAAACCGAAAGAGTCTTGAGTGATTCACAGCGTGAACAGTGATAAGCAGTGTAAATGATCTTTTTAGGTCACCTTTTATGCACACACAAGACTGTGGAATTTCAGCTTTTGCAGCCTGGTCCTGTTTTAAAATCTAAACATTTACCTCAACAGCTTTGAGTACAAACCAGGTCTTCACAAATTATATTCTTTCTCTTCTAGTGAAAGTTGATCCTTAGTAACAGTGCAAATCAGATAATAACTGCTTCTGCTACATTTAGAGAGATAGAGGCGGTAAGCTGTGGTGAAAAGTAACAGAATTAGCTTGTTTTTTTTCTCCCTCTACACATTTTCTCTGCAAAAACTTGATGAGACTACAAAAAAACACTATAACATTTATTTATGCCTAGATTTTCAGTCTAACAAGCATTTCAAACATAAAGGATGTATATTTTTACTGGTTATACTTTGGCAATAAAACATCAATAAACATTTGACTTAATCTTATTTGTTAAAATGCATTAAGAATTTGATTAATTGCTTGATATTTACTAAAATTATTGACCGTAACAATGCTGTCATTCTCTTTACTACTGGTTATAAAACAAAATGCATTTAATGCATAATTGCTCATTCAGCATTTTAACTACAAAATTATATCAATAAAACAAGTTGTAACGTTACAGTTACCTCAGGTTAGCAATCAAATGTCCATAAACTCATTAGTCTGCTAGTAAAATAACTGCAGGGAGGGGTATTTTACTATGTACTGTGTGTGAACAATTACATATCTATTATATATTAGAGTGAATTCATCATTACATATAAATGTTGTCTCTTGTTTGCATAATGTTGTCTGTTGCCCTTATTATTTAACCTATGTTTTTCTAAATTTATGATGCAAGTTTTTATTGCAGCTGAAAACAGGTCTTATTTATGCGTTTGTCCACTGTTGGGAAAAGTTACTTTTAAGAGTAATTAATTACAATATTGAGTAACTCCCCCAAAAAAGTAACATTAAAAAGGGCATTACTTACTGTAGTTACTTTTTATGGAAAGTATGCATTACATTATCTTTGAGTTACTTTTGTATTTGAATTACTTTTTCCATAACTTTGCTGAGGCTTGATCTTTCAGAACATACAGCTTTTTCTGTCTCTTTTTTAAATAGAGGAGTTCTGCTATTAACAATGCTCTCAATTATTATTACTTAATTTTTTAAGTAATGCGTCACTTTACTTTACAAAAGTAATATTCCTTAACTCATATTACTTCAAGTGGTGCTCGCTGCAGAGCCATTTGAGGAGAGCTGAGCTCCAGCGAGGGGGAGCTTAAGCTTGAGCTCCACCTTTTTTGCACTTCTTCTACGAGTGATGTCACTGGGGGTAGGGTTAGGGGTGGGGTTGGTGTACGCATTAAAACAGCTTACAGGAGGAGGAGTGACAGCTCATGCTCCCCCTCGCTGGAGCTCAGCTCTCCTCAAATGGCTCTGCAGCGAGCACCCTCTCTATTACTTCCCACATGGAAATAACCTATGATTTATGCACATATATGAAACCTTTATGCAGTATATATGCACATATAAAATATATACTCTGCATATATACATATAAACATACATACATAAATATAACACATATAGGCAAAATTGAGGTGCATTTATGTGCATATACAGGCCAAATAGGTCTCCTGTATTGCTTCTTTATATCCACAAACAATATAAGCCCTATATGTACATGCTCTGACCATGTTCAGACTTCTTTAAAACTGCTTTACTCACTATTTCAGAAGATTTATTTATTTATTTATTTTTTTGATGAAATTATTTGCTTGGTGATTCATAAAATTCAAAACAACACCTACCAGAAATGTATACTGTATAAAATGATTAAATGTGGCCCATGGCAATATAGTGAAATTGTATGATGTAAAACAATCACTGAAAAACTATAGTTTGTTCTTTAACTGTTCACCTACATCTTAGATTACTTGCATCTTATTCAAGTAATAATGCTCATAATAATGCTTTTTGATTTTTGGGTGATCTATGTCTTTTATGGTTTACGACTTCCAATATGGAGCAAAAATATTCCCTAAAACTTAAAACAATTAAACTAAGAAAAGTTTGGGAATGTTTTTCACTTGCGTTCAGTTTCATGCACCTTTATCTCATTCCAGCCACCAAAACAGAAACAAAGACAGATGGCGCATAGCAAATCAGCAAATGTGCTTTCACAATGTGGACACACCAACAGCCTACATTCACACCCACCTACACAAATACCAAGAGCAGCAGACACTGAAAAACTCTATATGGAGTGAGGGGAATTTCAGGTGATCTGTGGACTGCTCATTGGGTCTATAGGATACAAGAGTAATCTTGAAAAACATTTAAAATATTTGAATAAAAAAACGGTGCGAGCAGTCCTTCCTGAATCAGTTTGTATTCATAACAAACACAAAGCACTCAGAGCTGTTGTCAGTACCGAAATCCCACCCATCCTGCCACCTGCTACTCATTCATCTCGCACTTTATTACGGGCTGTAAGTAACTATGGCGACTGGCCAGGTTGGCAGGTGAATGCTGAGGTCACTGAGGTGGGCGGGGTAAAGCCTCATGCCCCAGACATCACCGCACCACACGCACTTACACATTAACATCTCCACAGAAACAACCTCTGCCCTTCCAGCAGAAGCCAGAGATTTACAATCTGCAAATAGATGCTTCCATAGTCAAACACACCCATACAAGGCAGACTCTGAGAATGACAAATCTATAGCATGCTGTAGGTGTGTTATGGGCTCATGGATCTTTTTATTTGATTCTGGGGAAAAAAAACACACAATAATTTTTTTTATTATTATGTTAAATGGCGACGCGGTGGCGCAGTAGCTAGTGCTGTCGCCTCACAGTAAGAAGGTCGCTGGTTTGAGCCTCAGGTGGATCAGTTGGTATTTCTATGTGAAGTTTGCATGTTCTCCTCGTGTTTGCGTGAGTTTCTTCCGGGTGCTCCGGTTTCCCCCACAGTCCAAAGACATGCGGTACAGGTAAACTGGGTAGGCTAAAATTGTCCGTAGTGTATGAGTGTGAATGAGTGTGTATGGATGTTGTTCAGAGATGAGTTGCGGCTGGAAGGGCATCCGCTGCGTTAAACATGTGCTGGATAAGTTGGTGGTTCATTCCGCTGTTGCGACCCCGGAATAATAAAGGCACTTAGCCGAAAAGAACATGAATGAATGAATATTATATTAAATGCTCTTGTGATATAAATTTGTATTTTCATCATTACTAAAATCTTTAACGGTCCTATAATTCTTTGGTGCTTTTAAGCACCATAACACTAACACTATCTAATATGCATTTTAATCTTGCTTAAACAGGTAACCAAAAAAGTTTGTTAAAACATGTTAACAACATAGTAACATGCTATTAACATGATAGCAAAGATGTGCTAACAATAAAAACAGATGATAATGCTTAAAATCTATAAGCTTGTCAGTCTATCTATCTAAAGCTTGACTGTATGACTTTCTAAAACTTCAGACTTTCAGCTTTAAAACTGTGTGAATCTTTAAACTAAATGAAACTGAAAAATCTCCTTCAAGCTTTAAAAAGTATCCCCTACTTGCTAGTCAGACATTCTCAGTCTTAGATCAAAGTTTGTCTTGATGATATATAGTTCAAAATGATGTTGAATTTTGATTTTTTTTTTCTATTAATGTCAAAGTCTTTACCGTCACACATCATTCAAAATTCATTTCATCTTAAAGTGTTAGTTCAAACAAAAATGTAAATTATATTATTAAAGACCTTTGTCTGACTTTGGAATGAAGATTACATTAAGATATTTTACAGTAGGTGAAATCTGACAGCTCCTTCCTCCTTCTCGTATTCCAAAGACTAACAAATGTGTCAGAAATTTGGAACGACATGAGGGTGAATAATTAATAACATAATTTTAATTTTGGGTGAACTAACCTTTTAATTTTTCACATTATACAATTTTGTCATGTTGGAAAAGTACATTACAAAACAAGGCTTTAAACATTGTTTTAACATGTAAAACTGGCTTAATACAATAAAAAGTTAAATAAATTATGCTTTATTAATATTATTATTACATTCTCTTAACTCAATCCATTGCACTCAAATGAGTTCATAATCTTAGAGGTCAATAAACCGTAAACATTATGAAAACAAAAGCTGGTGTTGCTGCCAACCAGGACAATGACACAGCAGGCTTGGTAACCACGGGCACAATCTAGCATATCTTTGTTTACTGCCAAATACACACACTGACACACACTCTTCAAGCGAAAAAGCGGGAGAGACGAGCATACGAAAAGAACCATATCGACCATATCGAATTGGCAGAATGTGGCAAGCGTGAGAAAGAAGTGAAAGAAAATAAATAGAAGACACAGACAAGTTCACACGGTGATCAAAGTAATGCACGTTGTTTTCTAAATTACAAACAATAAACAAGATAAATTCTTAATTTCAGATTATATATGGACATTTTTATTAAATACATTAATATTTTAAATGTGTTCAGATAATATATTTTATGAATTATGATTCATCTTTTTTTTGTAGGTTATTTAAATAATTACTACTTTTTACCAATTGCTGTTATTAGTTTTTTAAACATACATTCAATCATTATGTTGGAAAACAAGACAAAAATAATATTTTTTTCAGTGCATGCAGCATTTTCATGCCTAACCCTCACAAAAGCCTCTTTTCCCTCTTATTTCTCGGTTCTTTCTCTTTCAGTCATTCTTTCATTATTCAGTGAAGAAACACAGGTGCACCTGTTTCAACTGACTCCTTTCAGAAGAGCTATAGTCAAACACACATAATCCCCAACTTCACAGACACACACACACACACACACACACAGTAACACCCACCAGCTTGCTCACCGTGCGACACTGAATGTCTGCCCTTTAAAAAGAGAGGAAGAGAGAAAAGGCAGTCAAAAGTCATCCGTCTTTCTTCCTCTTCAGCTGTTATTGTGTTTGCAGTGCGTCACCTGGTGGAAAAAAAATTAGGGATAAAGAGCCCGTGGATGGAGGGAAGAAAGGCAGAACGAAATCAAAGGATGAAAAGGGATAGAGGGAACGAAAGAGGTGGAGTGAACACAAAATGAGCAAAATAAAGCAGAGGATGTTGTCTAAAGTGAAAAGAGCTTTTTAAAGCTGCCCTCCCCTTTAAACGGCTCTTCGGGCCTGTGTGAATGTTCACTCTTTCTGTTCTCAAGCTCAGCAGACAAAGAGAGAGGACGGAGAGGAGCTAACAGACCAGTGAAATGAGGGCTGAATCAGGACAGTCAGAAGAGTTTACCGACTGAATATTTGAGGAACACCAAATTGTTCCAAAGGGTTGCAAAAAACAAAAACACACATAAATATGTAGAAGTAGGCCAACTGAAGTATCAAAACAACGCTGGCACACAACAGTTAAGCTAGTTTTTTGGTTTTTCCAGACTTATCGTACACAATGTTTATTAGTGTACATTACTCCAAAAAATAAAAATTAATAATAATAATAAATCTTTGTAATGTTGTATTTGTATGATGAACAGGGAGAGATGTCATTCCAACTGGTAAATGTGTCTTTCATGTCTAATGCGAAAGTGAAAGCATGCTGAACTATTACTAAGAGCTGTTTATTCGTTAGGAAAATTGACCGAAGTTACCATCAGATAATTTTTCCATATTTTAATCTTATAATATGTTGTGTTAAGCCTGTTGTTTTGTTCATTTTTGCACTGACAGCTCGAAAAAAAGATCAACATTGCATAATCTGATGCAGTCTCGGTTCATATGCTATGTCTCTCTATAATTTAAGACTATAATGCATAATTCTAGCCAACGTTTCTTTAATAGATTGATTAATTCAATAGATAGATAGATTTTTACAAAACCTGACAACTGAAATGAGGCTCTGTATGAGAGAGTCTGTCCTCTGATTTTTATTTGGTGACTATGTCTGTGGGCGTCAAAATTTAATCATTTGACCAGTGTCTTCAAAGATGATTTTTCAGCTTCATTACTCCAGTCTTCAGTCACATGACCCTTCAAAAATCACTAATATTAATTATTATTGTTGCTATCATAATTTATCAAAATTCAACACCTGATTGTTAAGCTCAGATGACTTTGTGACAAACACAGAGCATAATATAAAGACAGAATGTGCGGCAAGTTAAGAGCCCGTATTATGGATTCATTGACTGGCACACCTAGGCTCTCCCCCATATATCTGTGAAGGCTGTCAGATATGTGTGTGTGTGTGTGTGTACGCGCGGGCGGTGACAGCTCTCACGTGCGCTCGTTATAATCAATATGAATAATCAGATGAACTGAATAATAACAAATAACTGATAATAACAAATAATCATATTAGATTACAAACAGCCCGACAAGTTGTTGTTTAGCACGTGTGCAGAGGCTGCAGTTTGGTGTGTTGTTGAAGCGCAGAGGGAGACAGAAAACAGGAGCGTTTTTTTCGCAATGAGATTGATAAATGATTGGGCCAAGTTACATGTGTCCTCGTTCATTAACCGACTGCAGCTAAAAGAGAAGAGAGTTAACCCCGAAACTAATATTATAAGGCCCTGGAGTAACAAGTGAATCTCCCCTACTATCTCTAAAACAACCAAGAGACAGAGCAGGAAAGGTTGAAACATGCAAGTCTTTTCCTGAGGCGATTTGAAGCAAAATACACAATAACACTCAATCAAACATATCTACATTGATACAGAGTTATTTAAGGCACAGCAATACCACATGAAGAAAGGACGGACTTTGAAGGAATAAACAGTGTGAGGAGAGCTCCATTATAGTGCACTGGGCAAGTCTAAACATGTTAAGCCTGTTTCACACCGCAAGCGAAAGCAGTGCGTGAGCAGAGCGTGCGCAGCGCGTATGTTGAGCAGAAGCAGCACGCAGGCGTTTGCCTTTCACACCAGCTGCGTCTGCAGTGCGCAGCTCTTCGCCAGCTGCTGCAGAGATCAACCTATCTGTCTATTCTATTTAGTTACCCATGTCTTTCTATATACAAATACACTTTTTAAACTTTTCATCTGCACCAAGGCCCGTGGCAACTTCCCTCCTATGCTGTTTCTTTAACCTGCAAATGTTTATTTTACAATTTTTATAGATCAAATAGAACTGTATGCTTCTCAAACTCTATGAGAAGTGTCTACAGTCAGACGACAATCGCCTGTGATATCATGTCATTTGGTTTTTGATTGTCAGGTTGCCGTAGGGCTAGTTATAATAATATTTATACAATATAGTTAAAATGATATTTATACATGATCAAACCAGTGTTACTTTCTCCGCTTTAGTGATGTCCAGCGGCAGAATAACAGCTCGTTAATTCATGCTCGTGCAGAGGATGAGACGGACAAAAGTAATCAATGCATGCCCTTATTTTACTTATTTTCGTGTTGTTCACAGTGCAAACAGCTCCCCGTAAGAATAACTTGAGTGAACATAAAACAAAGCCGAATAAAACTTTCATCCTCTGCTTCAGCTGCACAGCACACAGCGAGCTCACATAATCCAGCATGCGTGTCGAACTAAACTACCCACAATACACTTCGCTATGGACTACAACTCCCCTAGATATTCTATTTCCCCGCTCCTGAAACACTAGCCTACAACTTAAGCAAAACTGATACTAAAATTGTTTTACATTTGGTTTTAGAGTTCGGGCCTAAATAAATGTTTTTTGCCGTTTTTAATCGTTTAGGTTCATTTGACTATATATAATTAAGTTGACATTATTAACGCATTTATTGGGTAAAATTGCTACTTTTTACTGTCATTCATTGTGTTTTGGTCATTATCAATGCACAGTCACTTTAATTGAGCATGAGCAGTGCGGCAAAAATAGACCCAGCGCCGAAACTATCGCTGCACTGCTGCTTCAGCGACGCTCACGCCTTGCTCTGACGCGCTGCTGCTGCGTGCGGTATGAAAGCTCTAAACTTTTAACATGAATGCCGAAAAAACACGCTCTGCTCACGCTCTGCTTACGTGCTGCTGACGCTTGCGGTGTAAAACAGCCGTTACGCTCACGCGGGCGCGCCAGGAATGTCTGTACAATTACGTAATTTATCGGCTTAAAGATATCGGCCTAATTTAGACATCGGATCGATAATGATAATCTTAAAAATAGCATTTATCGACCGATAACAATATGGCCGCCATTATATTGTGCATCCCTAAAATAAATCAGTATACTCTTTTCTATATAAAGATACCAACACAGTTATTAATAAACATCAAGCATAAAGATTTACTTTTATATTCGCTGTCTTGCAGTTTCCTCTAATTAAATCAAAGCTGTAACATACTCTTTGAGCATGTGTGTGGTTTTCCACACTAGCAATCATGCTGAGCACATTAAAGTACTCACAACAGCTCTTTATACTCCTCTGAGACTTACAGAAAGGGGAGAACGGCCAAGAGAGAGACTGTGTCTTCCACTGCCCACAGGGTTGGTCAGTTTGTCTGAATTCCCCACAGCAGCTCATATCTCACACAGTATGACCTCACACCGTCCTACATACACACACAAACACACACTTAAACAAGTGAGCTAACGGTAAAGAATGGGACACAGTGCCCAAAGGGGACAAAACATTCTGCCCACAGTGTTGAATATGCCACAATGCAGTACTGTCTTCCACTTCCTCCCCCGTTCGGTTCAGTGTTTTTCATTTAATGGGGATTTCGCTGTGGCTTGGAGACAGAGATACACAATGCCATTTGTTTCTCACAGGAAAATGGATTA
The DNA here is from genome assembly GCF_052040795.2 of Danio rerio. Lineage (NCBI taxonomy): Eukaryota > Metazoa > Chordata > Actinopteri > Cypriniformes > Danionidae > Danio > Danio rerio. The sequence goes on from NC_141028.1 coordinate 28,708,971, forward strand.
AAAGTAGCCTTGGTGTCACTGAATGCAGCAATCCATCAGAGCCTGGTTCACTGGTGTGAATGCACTGCCACCTACTGGATGAATGACACATTCAAGATAATGGTAGCTTACTCTGCTACTATGACCATTTTTGTCATGACTGTAATTGTCAAAAGCAAGTTTCCCCATTTGTTACCAAAATTAACTTTGTAAACTTGAATAATACCACAACAATCAAAACAAAAACTTGTAACTACTCCATGTAGGCCTGTGAAAAATTGTAAATTGCCTTGGTCTTCATGGGCTGCCAGCAAACTTGTCTGCTTTGACCCTCAAACACTTAAGTCAATTGAGCTTGTCAATATCCTATTTTGAACATGAGATTGACGAGCCCATATGCTTTAACATGATGTTGATAAACAACTATAGTGTTTAAAGCACTTACTGAAAGACCATTGGTTTTCATTCTATGGTTCGTGGCCCTCCAGTGGGCCATAACGACAATGCAGGGAAGCATGCCAGACGTTAACATGATATTGTTAATATGTAAAAATATCTAGTCACCCAAAGTAAATTGTAACTATATGTTCACTATTTAATTTTTTTGATTTTTTTTTATATAAAATTGCCTATTATTATTTTTTGCATAGTGGAACTTTGCAGAACAAAACTTCAACATTTTTCTATTTGAGTAATGAAAAATGACTGAAGTACTACAGCCTAAATTTGATTCCCGGCTCGAGGTCCTTTGATGATCCTTCATCTTTCTCTCTACGCCACTATCCTATCAATTAAATATTTATTTTTAAAACAATCGAGTAATGTGTCAATGTGGAAAAATTTAAAGTCATTTATAATATCACCAATTATGGATATGGATTCGTTTTCTCACTTCCTAAAGTGAATTAATAAAAATAAAACTTCAAAATCTACAATACAAAGGAGTCTTTATGATGATTAGCATCACTATAAGCGCAAACATAGTGGTTCAATCAGAAGGTTACTTATGGTCATTATGAATGATAAACAAGAACCAAACAGTGGAAAATTTTTAAATATATAACATAAATGTTCTGTAAATATTGTAGTCATGTTTTAATATACAGTTGAAGTCAGAATTATTAGTCCCCCTGTTTGTTTTTCCCCAATTTATGTTTAACGGAGAGAAGATTTTTTTTCAACACATTTTTAAACATAATAGTTTTAATAATTAATTTCTAATAACTGATTTATTTTATCTTTGTCATGATGATAGTAAATAATATTTCTCTAGATATTTATCAAGACACTTCAATACTGCTTAAAGGGAAGTTTAAAGGCTTATCTAGGTTAATTAGGTTAACAAGGCAGGTTAGGGTAATTAGGCAATTTATTGTATGAAGATGGTTTGTTCTGTAGACCATTGAAAAAATATATAGCGTAAAGGGGCTAATAATTTTGACCTTAAAATGGATTTAAAAAAAAAATGTGTTTATTCCAGCCGAAATAAAACAAATAAGACTTTCTCCAGATTAAAAATTATTATCAGACATATTGTGAAATTTTCCTTGCTCTGTTAAACATAATTTGGGAAATATTTAAAAAAGAAAAAAAAATTAAAGGAGGGCTGATGTTTTTTTGTTGTTGTTGTTGTTGGGAACAACTGGTCATGGCAAAATATGTACTTCAGCAAGACTTTTGCACAAACTCATGCTATGATCACTGAAGCTCTGAAGGTGTATCTAAATGCAATGAATTGACTTAATTAACCTCGGTAGAAATGTGATTAGTTCATTTGACTAACAAAACATTACTTATACTAGACACAAACACACACTTATTTTAAATACTCATACAAGTATTGTATTTATTTATTTAGATAAATACCTCTTTCATATGGAAAAACAATAATCTGAAGATATTTGATGTAATCCATTTTCTGTGCATGACAAAAAATATAAATATTTTTCATCACATTTTTCCCTTAATAGAATTCAGAGAAAATTAAAGTCAGATTGTCCCATGCAGGCCACTGGTGTGGCTCATAAGCCTTGCTCTGCTCCCACGGTTCTGGGCATTTTTATTACAGCTTTGAAAAGTTATGTCATTCAGCCCCCATAAAAAACATCCATTTTCCAAGAGCATGCGGGATGGATAATCTGAAGTTAGGCAAGACAAACAGATTTTTCTTACCAGTAGTGTAACACAAAGCAGACAGAAGAAAAAAGGATAGCGTTTAAAATTAGACTGATGTAGGCACAGCTTATAAGTATTGTTGATCACTAAAGAAGTCTGTATCATCTGCCTGATGCTAATAGTTCTCCAGATCATGTTTAAAGTTTCTACTAAACACATTGGAATTTTGCTGTTAATAATCACTCACTTTGGCTAACTTCAGTTGATGTAAATCTGAAATATAAATAAATATACAGTGCAAGCAGATAAAAAAACATTTGCTTATTATATGGTGGGTTACAGTCTTACTAAATTTAATTTAGGTCGACTACTGTCCGTTATCTTGTGTTGCAGTTGCCTCTAGTACATTTTTTAGAATATATAACCCCTCATGGGGGCAGGTACGGGCCTGTACACGTGGGAAAGTGACATCAGTGCATACTCTCTATACAGTATATAAACAAAACCCTGAATTCCAAGTAAATTACATAATTTGGAATTACAAGAAAAGGCAAGTTTCTATCTTGCAATAAAGATTTATAATCCACAATTTTGACTAAAAAGTCTGAATTCTGAGTTTACATTTTTGTAATTTATTAATTAACAATTTTGAGTTTATTTCACAATTCTCAAAATTACAGATTACTTTTCAGTTTGGAGTAAGAAAAAAAAGGTAACAATTACATTTTTGTTTCATAAAAAAGGTGAACCTTTGCTTTACTTTTGAAACAATAATCGCATCAAAAGGACCTCTACATGCCTTATGGACATATCAAGCTGAAGGACTTATCTTCACCCTAATCTTGACAAGAGTCTTCTTCCTTCCTCCATCAACAAAATCTCTCTTTACCCCAGTAGAAGGTCAAGCAGTCAATGCCTCCAGGTGTGTTCAAACTGACCATCTCTCATTTATGAGTGACATTTTGGCTGACAGATCCTGTTGATTTATCCTTCACAACATAAGATAAATAGCTCTTCATTGACAACTACAATATAGCAATCCAGGCCAGCTGTTTCATGTCTAGACTAAAGTAACCCCTTCTTTATTAAACTACCATCATCTAACAGTAAAAAGAGACATTTTATCAAAGGATCTGCATAGGAAGCAATGCAGGTGAGAGTCAGTGTTTAGTTACTCAATTTGTCTTATCTATTAATAGTGGCATAAATATTCAGAATTTAAATCTTCTATAGTCTATGTTTATCTATAGATCTCCTTATAATAAATCTTGCTAATATCACAAAATAAGTCTAAACAGTTTGGATTTCAATCATTTGTGAGAAGCACATTTGTTTACAATCAAACTTTTACTTTGGCATGAAACTGTTGTTGTTGCCACAAGCCACAACGATCATTAGTCTTATGGTGAGTTTGTAAGATATTTTTCAAATGTATTATTATAAAACTGTCAACTTTTTCTGTGGTGATTTGCATTAGATGCTCTTTAAGAACAGGTGAAACCAACTTGCATGACATACAGTTTTATAAAAAAATTTGGGCACCCCTCTGTGGCTGCATATTTATGTGCTCTTTTTTTCATAAGAGAAGATTACAGTCAAATGTCATTGGGCTTCTAGAGAAAGCTAGATAATGTCATGTTTTTTAGACAGAAATACGCCATGTTGCAGTATTGAAATTGAATTGAAACTGAAAAATAGACTATGCAAAAGTTTGGAAACCTTCCCCTCCAGTCAGAAATAAAGTTAAAAAAAATAAAGGCCACAGGAACAGTTCTTTTGAAGAAAAGATGTGCTAGACCAAGAAAAATATCTGAAAGGCTAAGGCAAAGAATGGCTAGAATGGTCACAGACCACCTCCAAAGAGCTCCAGGAATATCTTGCTGCTAATAATGTCACTGTAAATCATTTCAGAGTTAACCACATTCTTCACAAAGAACAGCTCAATGGAAGGTAATGCAGAAGAAGCCTTTTCTGAGAAAGAAGTCATTTGAGGTATGCAAAGGCTCATCTAGACAAGCCTGAATCATTTTGGAAAAATATACTGTGGACAGATGCCACAACCATAGGAGTTTTTTTTTTTTTTTTTGCATGGCAGAAATAAAACACAGCATTCTAGAAGAACATGCTCCCTACTGTAAAATATGGTGGATAATCCATCATACAACCAGTATCAGCAGATTCTGAAGAACAATGTTCAGGATTCAGTCAAGAGGCTGAAGTTACGGCAGGGTTGGATGTTTCAGCAAGACAATGACCCAAAGCACAGTTCCAAGAAATTCCTGCTCAGACATGATACAATGTTCTAAAATAGCCATCCTGGTCCCCAGACTTGAACATCATCGAAAACCTATGGATTGATTTGAAATGGGTAATTCATGCTTGGCACTCATCAAACCTGACTGAACTGGAGAAATTGTGCAAGGAAGAATGGCCCAAAATTGTATTCCATGTGTTGATTAAATAAATGTTATGTCAAAACTGAAATGTTGCTTTTTCCATAGGGGATAAAATATATCCAAATGGAATTTGCTGATTTGAAAGTCCAGCAGGTTATGGCTGGCATTTATAAAAATTATCATGGGTGCCCAAACTTTTGCATAAGACTGTAGATTCCCATTCTCTAAATGTAAAAATCAGTATCTAATAAATATTTCTGGATACTCAAAAGTAATAGAGAAAAAAATATATCTGGCTGATAAGATTATATGTGCATCTACTGTATCTAATGGACACTTTAGTATCCACTGAGGTCACAATTTACTGCTTGTGAATGGGTGTAAAGTGACAAAGCCAGTAAGTCAGATGACAGTAACCCCAAAAACATGGGGAAAGTAGTATGTCTGATTTTGATTCATACTACCCATATTTATACAATTTACAACATATTTTTACTGGTCACAGAGTAGTTATTATAATGTGAAACAAAAAATCAATAATAATAAATAAGCAAGAGAGCATGCTGTTTCCTGTTTCCAGAAAAGGTCAGAAGACGCCATCATTCAAAGAAGGAGGGCACCAAACCTGGAACACTTTGTTATACAGTATGGTTCAATATCTACTGCACAACTTTCAACACTTTCAAGTTGTTGGCAGACAATTTAGACGTAATGTTTATGCTATTCAAACCAAAATCTATCAGCTACATGATTAAGTAGTTAGTTTATGCTGTTTACTATTTAGCAGTAACAAATAACAGCTTTGTGTGAAACGTTCGCGTTACTAACATAGCAGCTTCAATACAGCAATGGATTGTGTTTAACTTACCGGTCTTAGAGAGGACAGAAGCAGGTGTTGAAATCTGAAATACAATTTTTTTTTACCAGTTCACCACTTAGTATCAAGTTAAACCTTTATTTAAAACCTAAAATTCAATCAACTGACGGTGTTTATGAAAAACGTTATGAGGAAAAATCCTTTATTCGGTTGAAGCTGCCGTCTCCATGCCTTTTCCCGGCTGGATACAGAATGACCAATAGTATCACCAATAGGACGTGAGAGAAACTTTCATTGGTTGAAACAACGAAAGGGATACGCCCTACACTAAACGAATCAGTTGAGTGAACTATTCCGTGACTCACCCAAACAAAGTAATCTTTGCTCACTCATCCTGCATTACAAAATCACTCAACAAAGCCGAAAAATACTAAATAAAAATAGATTTTGTTTGTAAAACTAATAAATAGTCCCTCCCCATTATTCAAAACATTTAGGTGTATTGATTTCCGTTTCGTATTTTACTACTAATCAAATTACCATGGTTATACTATGGTTAAAATTTAACAGAATACAGCTAACTTTCCATGTAATCTTCTTATTCCCTTTTTTGCTTTCAATGTTTTTTTATTTAAAAAAAAAAAACACTATGTAGACACTAGGGCTACAATGTTGACTGAATACCTTCATTTAGAATAAAAATGTTAATTTATAATCCAAAAGTAAAAAAAAAAAACTATTTGTATTTTAGTTGTACACAACAGATTTCATGGAAATAGATTTTCTTAACTCTTCCATAATCTAAAAATCAACGATTTTTTTTATTAAGAAAATGTTCAGGAGAATTAAATGTATTGTGTATCTCATTATTGTTCATTCACTTAATAGTTTAGTATCCCTCATAAAACAAACATTTTAATATTAGATCAAAAACATCCGTATGCAAAACATTTTTTTATTTGTCAAACCATAATATAATATTACAAAATCAACAATAGAAACATTAAATAGCACATGAAATTCAGCAACATTTTACATTAAACTGCAGTGTCATCAAAAATTCCAGAAAAAAAGAGAGATATCAACTTCAATATTAATCAGCAACGGACTGTGTCTTAATGTGACAATCCTGAAGTGTGTAGAGGAGTAACGCAGGTGCACACAGATGACAGCTAGCTTGAACCCTACAGCATGAAGAAGCCACAGCTGCCCTACAAGAAACACAGTTGTCTTCTCACAAATCAACTAAAAAGTTACAAAATAAAAGAATGAAAAGAGCAAGTGTTTTGTGCATCCAAGTGAAAATGGAAGACAAGAAATTCTCTGTATCTGGTGGTGTGTGTTGGTGAGAGAGAGTGATATAAGGCAGCTGCAGGGTCAAAGAACCTCTCTGTGTCGTAAACCATGAGCAGACACATACTGATGACCTCACAGTTTGTCACTCCAGCAACAAGGTCACCAAGAACAATCATACTTGCACACAAACACAGAAACCTAAAGCCAACACAAAATACAAATTCAAGGAAAAAAATGTACAAAAATAGCACTCACACCTGACAAACACACACACGCATCAGTGCAAAAAACGCAACAGTGCCGATGTGAATCACAGCTTACACTTTCACATCATTTCCCAAAATCTCGCGGACGTCCTATGAAATAAAAGTCTGGATGGAGAAGTTCAAGTTTAACGGCAACTGCAAGACCAAGTTCTTCAGTAAACAATGCTCGAATATCCAGTACGCTTTTAGTCCAATCAGCTACAGACAACATTTTATTAAGTGTTTTGTTTTTAGCTTTAGCATTTGGCTAACAAACACAAAATGTACAACCAACCAAACACTGCTTCTTCTGTATTCCTGTGGCGCAGAACACATGTCCAGAGAAGAATACAATTCAGTGCTTTAGCATTTCATAAATGTGAAAACAAACTTCATCACGGGACATGCCAATATTGGTCATTGTTCAGTGTTTGGAGGAAACTGAGGAGGCTTATTGTCGTACTCTGGTGGAGGTGTGAGAGGTTCAATAGTGAACACGTTGCTCTGTTGTATATCACTTAAGCTTTTTCTTCTTAGGTTGTCGGATTTAATGCGCCTAATTTTGAGTGGAATTAGTTTGCGACCAGGACGGCTGTTTCTGCGGGGTCCTGCTCCAGTGCTGGGATCGATTTGGGATGAAGATCTGCGAGCTTGACTGGAGGTATCTCCTAAGTTGTTTTGGCCTTCTTCAAGCTCTTCGTAGGCTGGCAGCTGAGTGATGCTGTTGTGGCGCTCAGAGGTCTGACTGATGGGATACTGACCACTTGTAACCACCTCCTCGTAAGTGGGGACTGTGTAGCTATGAGCTAGTTGATCCATCCTAGACATATAAACACATGCATGTTTACAATTATACTTAGAGTATTACGCTTAATATACACCATTATTCAAGCATTTGAGGTCAGATATATGAAAAGCAACAAAGACATTTTTATAAAAAAAAAAATCAAGGGAAAAAAAGTAGCAATACTATTTTCCAAGACTGACGACATTACGGAATGTGTCTTGAGCATCAGATCAGCATATACGCTTGTTAGGTTTTTTTTTTCAACAACACAGGGGAGCCATATTGTAAAAACAACAGTTCTAGCACTTCTGGAACTGCTTCTGCCTTGGTGACCTTCAGGACGTTGAACCTCACGGTCTTGCTAAGAGTTTGCCATTCTCCAACCGTAACGATGTCACCTACAGTCACATCCCTGAAGCATGGGGAGAGGTGGACAGACATGTTCTTATGTCTCTTCTCAAAACGGTTGTACTTGCGGATGTAATGCAAGTTGTCCCGTCTGATGACGATGGTCCTTTGCATCTTCATCTTGGTCACCACACCGGAGAGAATCCAGCCTCTGATGGACACGTTTCCAGTGAAGGGGCATTTCTTGTCAATATAAGTGCCATCAATAGCTTCTCTGGGGTTTTTGAAGCCCAATCCGACGTTTCTGTGATAACGAGGGAGCTTTTCTTTGCCACTTCCTTCAACTGCCAGAACCCCTTTTTTGTTCTGGAAGATGGTGGGCTGTTTCTGATAATCCCTCACGTTCTGAGTAACCGCCATCTTTGCCAGCCAAGTCGTAAAGAGCTATCCGCTTGTTAAGTATGACATTAAACAAAGTTGCTTCCGGGTCCAAGCGCTACATCAAGCTATATGGGGAGACTCAACAAATGGTAACAAAGCGACGTAATACACAATTGAAAATCACAATTGTAATATATATATATATATATATATATATATATATATATATATATATATATATATATATATATATATATATATATATATATATATATATATATATATATATATATATTGGTGTCTGTGATGTTGTAAGGCCGATCTGTTGTTTACACCATGATTTCACATAAGATTCACTTTGATCTGTGATATGACTAAAAAGTGGTCACTACAAAAATTCCGGCATCAGTGAGTATTTGAAATTATAAACCGATCTAATACTATGTTTTTAAATGAGACACATGCTCGCTAGCATTGCTTAACACTGCAAACCCAGAGTCAGTTCTTCGCTGTTCAAAATGCAAACAAAGGAAGCTGTGCTTTGTTGCCACAACAACCACTGTTGTTAGAACAGCGAAGAAGAAGAGGGTGATGCACTATTTCATTTTTGTATTTCTTTATTTTATGTACAAATTTTTATACAATTATACTGTAAAACTTGAATGGATTTTTTTTTAGTTTAGTGTTTTATTCTTGGCTGAAATTGCTTCAGTAAAGTACAGTAAATAATACTACTGTAAAATGATCATTCCTCAATTCTCTTTTCGGCTTAGTCCCTTTATTAATCTGGGGTTGCCACAGTGGAATGAACCATCAACTTATCAATCATGTTTTACGCAGCGGATGCCCATCACTGGGAAAATTCTATACACACTCATACACTACGGTCAATTTTAGCATACCCAATTCACCTATAGCGCATGTCTTTGGACTTTTGGGGGAAACAAGAGCACCCGGAGGGAACCCATGTGAACACGTGCAGAGAACATGCAAACTCCACACAGAAATGTCAACTGACCCTGCCGAGGCTCGAACCAGCATCCTTCTTGCTGTGAGGCAATGGCACTACCCACTGTGCCACCATGTCGGCCTACTGAAGAATGTCTAATAACAAAATATCACATAAAAACACTCTAGTTAACTGTATGTGTTTTATTAATGGATAAGTCTGAAGCAGACCATAAATTAATTCTGGGTTATAAATTTATACAGGGTTAGTAGTATACATAACTGTTTCTACAGATACACTTCAGTACTCGGTATCGGGAAAGGAAAAAGGGTATCAGAACATCCATACTTCTTAAAAAAAATATCTTGCCAAACCCATATTTTAAACATAAGTAATAATAATGTTCAAGTGAAAAAAGGTAATAAAAATAGACACTTAACATTTAAAATTAATGACTCCTAAAGTCAGGCAGCATGGTGGCTCAGTGGTTAGCACTGTCGCCTCATAGCAAGAAGGTCTCTGGTTTAAGTCCTGGCTGGGTCAGTTGGAATTTCTGTGTGGAGTTTGCATGTTCTCCTAGTGTTCGTGTGGGTTTCCTCTGGGTGGGCCTCTCTCCCAGAGACATGCACTATAGTTGAATTGAATTAATTAAATTGGCCTTTGTGTATGTGTGGGCGAATGTGAGAGTGTATGGGTGTTTCCCACTACTGGGTTGCAGCTGGAAAGACACCCGCTGTGTAAAATATGTGCTGGATATGTTGATGGATATGCACATTCCGCTGTGGCGACCCCTGATCAATAGGGAGACTAAGCTGAAGGAAATTGAATGACTAAAGTCACACACACGCAAAATCTATGTTTTTAACATATACAGTTGAAGTCAGAATTATGAGCCCCCCGGTTATTTTTCCCCCCAATTTTTTGTTTAATGGAGAGAAGATATTTTTCCAACACATTTCTAAACATAATAGTTTTAATAACTCATCTCTAATAACTAATTTATTTTATCTTTGCCAGGATGATAATACATAATATTTAACTAGATATTTATCAAGACACTTCCATACAGTTTAAAGTGACATTTAAAGGCTTAACTAGGTTAATTAGGCTAACTGGGCTGGTTGGGGTAATTAGGCAAGTTATTGTATAAAGATGGTTTGTTCTGTAGACTATAAAAAAAATTCCTCAAAGGGGCTAATAGTTTTTACCTTAAAATGGCTTTAAAAAAATAAAAACTGCTTTTATTCTAGCCGAAATAAAAACAAATAAGACTTTCTCCAGATGAAAAAATATTATCAGACATACTGTGAAAATTTCCTTGCTCTGTTCAACATCATTTTAAAAGAATTATAGAACAGGGGGTGCTAATAAATAATTCTGACTACAACTATATATATATATATATATATATATATATATATATATATATATATATATATATATATATATATATATATATATATATATATATATATATATATATATATATATACACACACATACACACACACACACACACACACTCACAAATACATACATACATACATACATACATACATACATACATACATACATACATACATACAGTTGAAGTCAGAATTATTAGCCCGCCTATGATTTTTTTAATTATTATTTTTTATTATTTTCCCGAATTATGTTTAACAGAGCAGCAGAGAATTTTTACAGTATGTCTGATAATATTTTTTCTTCTGGAGAAAGTCTTATTTGTTTTATTTCAACTAGGATAAAACAGCTTTTCATTTTTAAACACCATTTTAAAGACAAAATTATTAGCCCCTTTGGGCTATTTTTTTTCGATAGTCTACAAAACAAAATATTGTCATACAATAATTTGCCTAATTACCCTAACCTGCCAAGTTGACCTAATTAACCTAGATAAGCCTTTAAATGTCACTTTAAGCTGTATAGAAGTGTCTTGAAAAATATCTAGTCGAATATTATTTACCTGTGATATATTTATATTATTTATCATGGCAACAATAAACATGTATACATGTATACACAATTGTTTGGAAGTTACCACAAGTTATTTTACATTCTGAGCCAACCATGACAAATAATATATTTTAAGAGACTCGCTGACACAGCCATGAGAGTCTGCAGGTGTCACTCTATGATATCATTTCCTGCCATTTTCTCCTGCATGTTTGTTGGACCTTATAACACCGTTTGGAAGACAATTGTTCTCCAAATATAAATAGGTAGAAGTGTTGTTAAAGCCAAAACGTTTTGTTCAGTTTTCTTAGGAACAAAGACACAATCATTTAAAGACATAATTACCATACTGATAAACATATGGATTTAAAAAAAACTATATTTTCATTATTCCGATTGGGAAATCTTTAATATAATATAATATAATATAATATAATATAATATAATATAATATAATATAATATAATATTAAATTTAATTAAAATATAATGTAATGTAATGAAATACGATAAAATATATTACAATAAAATATAATATGATTAAATATAAAACAATATAATAATCAAATCTAAAAAAATGCATTCAAATCACTAAATGTATAAATAGCATTTTAGAAAAAAACAACAACAACAACAAAAAGATTCACATCATTGTCCCTTACAACATGACAAAGTGTACAAATGTGAATTTAACAGTGGTTGTGTATTTAACAGTATGTACTCACGTCGCCCCCTCCTCCTGTGTGTTGGAGGGTGTACTGCCGGCTTCCTGTCCCCTGGCCGCCCGCTGTTTGTTCCGTACACTTAAACACACAGACAGCAACAGCAGCGCCACTCCTCCCCCCACCAGGACGAAAGCCACGGACGAGGTCTCCCGAACTTGTCCAGAGTTCATGCCCGGCTTCGAGCTGTTCCCTCCAGAAGCTGCCGGCACCACGCTCCACACAATCATAACGATCCCTAGTGCGATGAGCCCTACTCCTAAAGCAGCGGTCGCATACTGAGCCCCAGAGTTGCTGCCGTTGGGCCTCCTGGGGTTGGGTGGGGTCTGGTCGCTGTAGGACATGTTTCCAAACCTTACCATGGACTCCAATCTCCACCAGACACTGATTTTATTTTGTCCTATGGCTGCTGTAATGTCTAAAACTTTGGCTTATTTCATTGTTCGTTTCTGCTTTTCCTGGAGCACTGACCCATTCTGTGAACAGAAAATCAGGCGGTTAATCAAAAAAGTGATGGATGAATGAGACAGACTATCATAAAAGAGAGTTTTATATCAATAAACGTCAACATGCCCCATAAAGCCTGTGTTAAAATAGCATAGCGCAATAGCGGCCTAAGCTTCAGGAGTGATAAGGTTTTATCAAACATTATTTATTGTCTACACATATCGGTGAACATGTTAGACTGGCCTAACTTCCCTCCCGAGATTAAGCAGGAGTCCCTCCTGCTCAGCTTCAGTTACAGGTGCGTGAAACTGGAAGAAAGAAAGAGTTTGATTCAGGAGTGAAGTGAGAGAGTTCACTGCTTTCCTAAACACAGACTTTGGTGAAATTTCATCTCCGCTCAGGAAGGTTTACATTGAAGGGAAATGGCAGGCGGCTGAAAAACCCCCAAAACAAAACTAAAATATCTCTACGGACAGTGTGCGTTTTGTTTAACCGTCACATAGACACTAAGGAAAGCACATCATAACTCTGCACTGTCATGCCTACGCAGCTCCTGGTTATCTGTGCAGGCAGGTCTGGAATAAGCCTTTTTACCACACCCTTTATCATTTCTCAGCACGGAAGCAACATCATGCGTTTAGATCGGTGTAAATCTTGTACTTAAAGATAAGATGGTTAATGATGAGATGCATTTCCTTCAGCGGTGATTCATCAGTTTTGATGTGTGTTTGGAAAAGTGTGGGCAGTTGCTCATAAGCTCTGTCTCATTAAGGTCTGCACCGACAGGTATAATTTCACCCTGGCACATTTGACTTGTTGAATGCAACTTCCTTTCTGTAAAAGTGAGGTTCAGAAGTGTACCTGACTGAAATAGATACAAAACATAGATTTTGCTGAGCACGTCTAAGCACGCAGAGAGATAAAATGATGATAGTTAATCCAAGATGTGGAATGGCAGGAATTTCCTTCTTTCAAAAAGGCCAAGGGGCCCAGATTAGACAAGAAAAGAGTGCCACATAAATTCACGTTGCACAGGGGCACCAAACTGGGGGAAGACATATTCAGCCAAGGGAGATCAAGGCTATAAAACTGCACCAGGGATCCAGGAATTCTTGAGAGACCCCTATTTTCTAGACATGGTATTCAGAAGGTATGTGTACATCTTGGAAGTAATTATACACTCACAAAAAAAGTACCATTGGAATTTAAAGGGGCAGTTCACACAAAAATGAAAACCGTGAATATTTACCCACACCACACATGGGTATGGGACAAACGTTTTCAAGGTATACATCGGATTGGAAATGTCAAGGTTTTAACACAGCCAACATTATCTATAATACCATACCTAAAGTATGTGTCAGGTGTTTTTATTTACTTTTTTAAGGACAACAGTAACTTCAGCAGAAAAAAAACATCCAAAGATACCATTTTACCATTTTTTTTTAATTATTCATCCTGACATGTCTTCTTTTCCAAAATATTATAAATCTTTCAAGAAATAAAATATATTGTTTTCAAATGGGAAAAAAAAGTTTTATAGTAAAAAGAATATATTTTAGAGCAGTAATCACAAAACCATGATGCCGTGAGACCGTGATATTTTTATTCAAGATTTTTATACCGCCAAAATCTTATACTGGCCCAAGCCTAACCACACAATACATGACAAAAATGTCAATAAAGGAACAACAATTGAAAGGTATTAGGGCTGAACAATATATCATTTGAGCATCAATATCGCAATGTTTGTATCTGCAATAGTCACATCGTATGATTAGATTTTTAACAATATACAATTATTTATACAGTGATAACCATAACACACTGTTTATTTAACCTTTGTTCGTCTTCTGTCATATTTATATATGAATGATTTTTTCGATTTTATGCAGATGTAACGTTAAGGCATAAAAAAAGACTTGATCACCCTAGTCAACCGAAATTAATGAAATCTTTTCGAATAGAGCTATTCAAGTCATCTGGTGAAATTATACTCATATTGCAATATATATATCGCAATGTCAGATTTGTCCAATATCGTTCTGCCCTACAAAGGTGTCAAAACAAGTTTTACAAAAAGTGCAACATAACTCAAATTCCGAAGTTGTTTGTCTTGTGAATATTTACATTGAGAAACATTAGTCTACACAGCATTGTGAACATGTATGCAGTTTTGGAATTTTGAATTGAACCTGGCTGTCTGTCCATAATTTGTTTCAATCCTTTACCTTTTATGTAACAAAAATAAGTAAGTAAATCAAGACAAAAAGTGTAGAAATACGTGAAGACAAAGTCCTGTAAACGTCCCCTTTAAGAAATCAAAATCTAACGTTACTCAGATTTGAACATCTTTAGGTATCAATGAAAATTGTCCAAATACTGTTGAGATTTATTTCTATCTCTACTCCACAGGGTTTGTAGCCTTTAAAGGAGATTAAAGAAAATATTTTTAAACAGTAAATAAATACTGTTAAATATTTTTAACGTAGTTATTAAGACACCAAACTTATCATCCCGTTGTCTAGGCTACTGACGGAGAGCAAAATCAAATATTCTATTGTAGGGCGAAGTTCAGATTAAACATACAAAAAAAAAAGAAAACAAAACAAACAAACCATGCTGCCTACGGAACCCAGAGAAGGCAATGTATGATGATGAAAAGTAAGAAAAGTTTGAGGAGAGCGAGTCAAACCTCGAGATCACCGGGAGCGTGTTGAGTCTTACCGAGAAAACTTCCCTTCCTTGCGTTGTCCTAGTCCAACGACACTTCTTTTAATCCAAAGATGTACACGTACAGCGAAGTATTTGCTACATTCCTTAAGAAAGTGAAGCTGAACTTCTTAAAGCGGGTTGGCCTTGAGTTCCACAAACACGAACATCTTCCTGTCCCTGCAGTCCAGGATTAACCCTTTAACGGACCCACTGTGAATGCTGCCCCGCCCATGTGCCGTGCGTGGTGGGTGAAAACTTAAGTTTCCCATTCCCTGACATGGTTCATTAAAACTGATAGATGTTGATGCATTATTCAAGAGTTTGAAAATAAGATATATAATACAAAATATAATACAAATTAAAATAAAACTTTATTTTTTTTAAATAAAACATAAACTACAATCAGGGTTTCCAGTGTAATAACTGAAGAAACAACTATGACTTAAGGGATAGTTCATCCAGAAATGAAGACTGTTCTTTTTCTCAACCTGAGGTCATTCAAAAACACGACCTTTTTCCTCTTTAGTAAAACACTAAAGAAGATTTTAATCTAAAACTAGGTAGAAACTGGAAATAAAAACATGGAAAACTAAATTATACCTTGCTCCTGACATATTGAGGCTTTATGAAGTGAAACAATCTGCTTCTGCATAAGTTGTGACGTAAGGATTACTGCTTGTGAGTCCAAGCTGCTACTCAGTTGAATTGGGAAAATGTTAGTTTATGACCCCTTTTTAGTCATATAACACATTTTTTAAATCTAAAATCATGGTGTACAAAACAGTCTCTGCATCACAGCAACATTTTAACAATATATTAAAAAATAATCACTTTCTGGCTATCTGATATTAGACATGGTTATTTGTATTGCGATCATGAATTTTTAAAATATTATAGGCCTTTGTAAACATTCATTATTACTCTTTGTTGAGCCTCCCCATACAGTTTGTAAGAGCCAGAAGCTGCTTCGTATGATGTTAGACTTAACAAGTGAATTGGGCTGTGCAAGGGGAAAACAGGGCACAAAGTAACACTTTTTGGTTTTGGCCCAAATAATGATTAAAGTAATGGGGTTAGACAAACCATGTTTTTTACTAACAATGCACAAGTCTCTCCTACAAATGAGCACTGAAAGTATGATTGCCGGACCTATGGTTTCTGTGTAGTATAGCCAAAAGTGCCAGGAGTAAAAATGTTATTTACCTCAAATGCGGTGCAAATTGTAACAGACAGAGGGTTAGTAGTAACACATGCTTAAAAAGGCAGATTTCACATAATTAATTTAAATTCGGTTTACTTTAGATAGTGTATTTCCTCTTTTTATTCTACGTAGAACAGCATGCTTATTTATTATCTATTGGATAAACATATTTGGATTTGTTAGCATTATTATACAATGCATTTATTTGCATTATTAGCAATAAATTTACTTTTTTTCTATAAAAAACTTGAATAGAATTAGTTTTTATACATTTTTATTAAAAAAGTTTCCAACAATACACTCAAAATTAAAAAAAATATTTAGTTTGTTCAATTGGTGTCCAACAGTATGTGACTTATTTGTAAAACCCTATTACTAACTAACCCTGCCGTGTTGTGTTTTCCTCAAAACTATCTAGCAATTTCTGTGTTCCATCTTTCAAATTCCTAGAAGACGGTAATCACAATATAAGATTTTACTTACATCATTTTACAGATTTTTTGAGTATAATAAAAATACTTTATGCTGCAATAATGCTGGTTTCTCCTGTGTTATTCATTCAAATTTCGCCAAACTTTTTCAATAACTGGCAGAAAATGTCTGCCAACATTGTGGTAAATCATAACAAAGCATGCCATGGTTAAGGCTGAGCAAGTACCTTAAAACGCTGTGTTACATTTCACCCTAAGTTACTTTGTGCCCTGCTCTCCCCTACATCTGAAATGGCATATTTCGATACTTTATAGTATGTGAAAAACAACACTGAATTTAAAAGAAATTGAAAAGTACAGTAAACAGTACTGAATTCATAATATTCGAAAAATATTAGGCAAGAAGTACCTGGATGACCTATTACTGCTGGCAAGATTCTGAAGTGTGCATCCAAATTAAGCTTTACTATATACCATGAGGCCACAAGAGAGAATTTATGAATGGGAATGAAGCATAGGTCACACAATAATGATAAAACGGTAGATGTTTCTGAATTCTACTCAAAATCATACTATACAGAACTTATTTTTCGAACAGTCGTTAGATAAGTTCAAATTGAAATGTATTACCCTCATGAGTAGTAGTCAATTTTGATTCAGCTTTTGCCTGCGTAACAATTTAAACAAACATGACATTTTAAAAAACAGCGTCAGCTCTTGTGGGAGTTTGAGCTCACGGAAGATTTGTTTTGCTTTATAAGAGCTCAATTTATCCGCCAGGTGGTATTGATTTTGCCATAT
The DNA here is from genome assembly GCF_052040795.2 of Danio rerio. NCBI lineage: Eukaryota > Metazoa > Chordata > Actinopteri > Cypriniformes > Danionidae > Danio > Danio rerio. The sequence goes on from NC_141028.1 coordinate 28,726,556, forward strand.
GCTTTTTTTGACTCTCAAAAGAAAAGAAAAAAAATTGTGAAAGAAAAACTGCCAGAAGCTGTTGACTTGGATTTTATAAATCACCAAGGACAACAATTTCAGCTAAAAATCTTCTTTAGAGTTCAACCTAAGAAAAACAAAAAGCACCCACATCTCCAGTGGCCCGAGGATGAGCAAATTAACAGCAATTTTTTCTTTTCAGTTGAACCATTTTATTCCTCTCTTTATAATTCAGTCATTTTGCCTGTATAATAATTAATGATAATCTTCTGGGCGACTGTAGATGTGTTGGCATGCTGTCACGGACTTAATTTATCACATTTAAATGTCTCTAATCTCTTACAGGTTTTAAGATACCAGTCTTATTAATCACTCCGGTTTCCAGACCCACATAAATCTGTCAGAAGGGGTTCATCCAAACATAAATTCCTAGAGCGGAACAAACGCTCAGCAATATTTACCTTCTGTGATTCTGGCATTGTTAATGCTGTTGGACAAAGGTTGACCGTATAGGCAAGCTGCTTCCTCATAACTGTGCCTGTTTAAGATAAAGTACTCAACTCTTATAGTAAACAGAACAAGGAGTGCTCTGAAAAGCATTGCGTATGTTTTTCACTATAACAAAGTACATTAATAATCCTGTGGGATTATTGAGGGTGTGATTTGTTACAGACATTAGAAATGTGTAAGAGAAATACTAAACTCAAAAGACCTTTTGAAATGGAGAATGTGTTGTCTTTGAACATGTTGGCCTCTTTAAAACTAGAAGTGGCCTGATAAACAGTGTGAATGTCCAACAGTCATATCTGTGATCTTTGCGCAATTACTAGGATGATTAGAATAATCCCTGCAACTTATCAATGTGTCTGACCTTCACGTTGGTAACATGCTAGATGATACTGAGATTAGTGATTTACAATTTGAACACAAAATGCAATGTTTGGGTAAATAAGAAGCAAACGGCTTCTCAGAGACAAATGTCATATTACACAAAATTATCCACTGTGATTGGACAAACATGAGCAGTGACCAGTAGTTAAGGACCTGGGGACGGATTGATGAAACCTTAAGAAGACCTCTCCTGAAATTTACTTCTTATTTAATAACTTGGAGAAAAACCCGTTAAGGATTGTTTAGATTGTTCTTATAAAATTTGAGATTTTCTTTATTTTTTCCAGAATTGCACTTGAAGGGAAAGTTCACAAAAATACAATTGATTTCATAATTTACTCACCCTTGACTTGTCGCAAACCTGTTTGAGTTTCTTTGTTCTATAGACCACAAAAGAAGATATTTTTATTAAATGTTAAAAACCAGTATTCATTGACTTCAATAGTAGGATCTTTTCTTAAGTTTGCTGATGCAGAAAGCCTTATTCACGTCTTTATTACATCTAGATTTTTATTAATAGTATTACTATTGATGTCAATGGTTAGCAGTTTCCAACACACCTCAAAATATCTCCATTTGTGTTAAGCAGGGAAAAAAAGTCAAAGATTTGGAAATATATAGCGAGGTAATGTTTTATTTTGGGATGAATTATCCCTTTAACCCTTACTGTATGTACTGTTGGGGATGTTTTCATCCACTCGGGTGATTTTGAGTCTTAATTTGGCCATTACTTTTCTCTGTTTCAGCTAGCGGAATGATTTTTGGTGAAAAAAACTTATTTTGACACATATTTTAACAAAATCCTTTAAATTTGTTAAAGTACTCAACGATACACTGGGCAAATTTACTAGCCTTTTAAATTAAAGCAGCTTAACTCAGTGGATATTTTCATCCCTATAACAAAAGGGTAGTAAATTTGAACAGTGCACAAGGGTTAAAAAAATACTGAACATTTAACCTTAGAAAATTTTCATGAATCTGGCCATATTTATCCGACAACAGCATAAAACAACTGTGAGAATTTTCCTAACAGTATAAAGCCAAGTGGAACCAGAACTTTAAATTTAAACAATAATGTGCCATGTAACATAACATTTATAGTAAATTCTAATTAAATCTAATATCTAGTATCATTTCTTAAAATATTAATTAAAAAATACTTACTTTAACAAAAAAAAAGAAAAAAAGAAAATCCAACTTAAAGAATGAAAATTTTGGAGATCTCACAAAACATCCAACTGAACACATTTTTTCAAATGAATTCTTAACACGGTCTCACTTTGAGACAAATGAGTCTACCTTCACAATAAAATAAGGTCTACAAAACAATGCTGAGGCCAACTGGCAAACTGAATCTAGAATCTGAAAATGTGAGATTTCTTCAGTTTAGCTTGAAAAGTAAAATAAAATCCTCCCCTATCTGGGAGAATTAGGAAAATGTCATGTTTTCAGGTGTAGTTTGACAAGAGAGAGACTCAGACATTAGTGAGCTCAGCAGCAGAAAAATGGCGAACCGGGCAACGCTCCCGTTGTAGCGAAACCTCCTGAAGTCCATTCCTTGGAAATGATCCAGATCTGCTCTGGTGGCTGATGTTCCGTGCAGTCAGATTCTTTGGGCTGAGACCGAGCTGCTGCTGTAGGAAGAAACAGGTCTATCAGATTTCTGATTCAGTGCTTTTACAAATATTTGACTTTTAAGAATCATTCAAGCAATGATACAAATCTTAAGTCTCTGCGGATGCTTTGTTACTGAGAAATACACTCAAAGATTTTGCAGAAAAAAGACCCTGCAAGGAGAGCACATAATGGTTGTGCAAAGAGTTTCATAATGTATTGAATGACCACATTTAAAGAGATGGTTCTCAAAAGAATAATAACATTAAATCATATTATTCGCCTCAAGTCATAATTCTTCAGAACACAAAAAATGATGCTATGAACCAAACAACACTAGAGCACCACTGACTACTATCATCTAAATTAGGGCTGCACAATATATCGTAAGATCTGCAATGTTGAGTCGGAATTATAGTTGGCATGGAGCTACAGAACACACTTGATTTGTAGCATCTTTGCTGAGTTTAACCATAAAATAGTGAAAATGTATCCTGTACATGTGTTTTTAAGGCCTGTGACTCAGCATTTCAAGAGAGTTTGACGCTGTTTGGAGGTGTAACAAAGACGAACTGCATTTATTTATACAGAATTTTATACGATATATGTTGAAAACAATTTCTTACTTTGAATTTTTGTAGTTACTAGTGTAAATATCTACTGTACATTTCAAATTGAAAATAAGATTATTTTACTTACCTAACAGAGAGATAGTTTTGATTGTTTTAAGGAAAAATCTCCAAATTTGGACTTATTTAGACTCTTAAAATTGACTTGCTCTAAGAATTTGTTTAGGACTAGAAATGAGACAAAGTAAGAAAAGCATTTTTTGCATTGTAATTATTCAATGTCTATCACTCAATACTGTTGGACTCCTCAAAAAAACGACAAATAGAGATATTCAAACCATCTTGTGAAACCATTGTTTTTATATTGCAATATTTATTGCAGAAAAATAACATGAGAGTAAGTAAATGATGATAAAAAAATGGAATGACTTAAAAATGTTGATAAATATAAAACTAAATATATATAGCATTAAAGAAGCAGATGAGAGCTTTAAATGATCTTTTCAAACCTCTGTATTAGACTTTTTTTGTAAAGAGAAAACTGACTGTCATACATTGCCATGAATTGCCATGAATTAATTAAGTCACACACTAAATTGGCAATCATTTTGACAACCCTTGACCTGTATAGCTATGGGAAAAATGAAGGGCTCGTGTGATCTTTCCATTTCAGTTGATATATTGGACATTATTTTATTCTATAAAGACCTGATCAAATTTCTTTCAAGTATAAATTTTAGATCTGTTTTTTCTACAAAAAAGTAACTATAAATGATGACAGACTGGAATGATACTGTGGAAATAAAATGTATACAAATGCATTTCAGCTGAAAAACAATAAACACACTGACAGTCAACCAGAATTTATCTTGCATTACAGAGCGTCAACATTCAAAGCGGCAAAAGACAAAACACAAAATCTTACTTATTAGTGCAAACTCTAATATAGTCATCTTTCCTGATTCTTAATTAAAGAACATACGGTTCAGGTTTAGTTTTGTACCTTCACCCTCCTCAAAGACTGCTGGTCATCATGACAGCTTGGTGATGAGCTGCTCAGAGAACTCTGCCGGTGGAGTGTGGGCGGAGTCCCCAAAGGCTCAACTTCCTGCTCAAGCCCCGCCCTACAGATAAACACTTCTGTTAAGAAACTCTCTTCATCTTGTAAGACGAATTTAAAAAGACATTTAATGGTTCAGTGATGTGTATTTTTTCATTTTAATAACAGCTTGCCTGTAGCTTAAGTCTTAGAGCATGGTAGCAATGCTCATGTTGTGTACTTTTAATTAAATGTAAGTAGTTCTGGATAAAATCACCTGCCAAATACAAAAATTGAAAAATTCAAATATGTTTGTTGAGTTTTACTTGTAATGTTTAAGAGACAGTTCACCCAATAAAGTACTCAATATTTACTCGCCCTCAAGTAGTTCCATATATTTTTATCCTGTTAAACAGAAATGAAGATATTTTGAAGGGGGCTGAAAACCTGTAAACACTGACTTTCTATCGTAGGAAAAACAAATACTATGGAAGTTAATGAAAACAGGTATCCAGCTTTCTTTGAAATATCTTCTGAACAAATTTGGAAGAAGTTAAGAGTGAATAAATGACAGAATGGTCGGCTTTGAGTGAAAAATAATTTTAACGTTTTTTTTACAAACACACAGGTTGAATGTAATTTCCTGAAATCGATGCTCCATGGAGTTTGAGAAATGTTTTCTTTTGTTTGTTGGATATGTCAAAAATATCATCCCAGTAGTAATTGCAACATCTTACAGTCTATCTCCCTAGGAAAGATTGCTAGACACTGATTAATGTAACAAAAAAAATATAGAGATATTTATATATTTTGCGATTCTATTGTGGAGGAAAACTTTTAGAAACTTTTCTATTACAATATAAACTTTAAATATTACACTATTATTGCACAACCACAGTGATCACCACTAATGAAAAGCCTAATAATAAACTTCACAATATTTATTACATTTTTATAGATCCTAATACAGTCTCTGAGGTACAGTCAGTGGGTTATTCTTTACCTGAAATGTTTATCTTTTCATCCTGAAACACCAGGCTAATTTTAAATCGCAGGTTTTAGTTTCCACTTCCCATCACTCAATTGGGGTGTTTTTTTTCTGAAGTGAATATCTATAATTTACATCATTAAACACATTTCATCAGGATCCGACAATTCTGAATGGACTTCTCAGCTGCTGTAGTTGCCCTGTTTGCATAAACAGAACAATGTGTCCAAAGCAACACCATTTCTATTTAAAGGGCACCTATGGTGAAAAATCTACTTTTCAAGCTGTTTGGACAGACATGTGTGTGGGTATAATGTATAGAGCGTCATATTGCGGGAAGTCAAAACCAATGAAGCAACACACCCCTAAAACAACGACCTGTGTACATGCCCCCAAAACGACTTTTTAACACATTATAATAAACAAATCTGAACTGTGTTTTGAACTGAACCTGAACTGGCACACTCAGAAGAACCATAATATTAATATTAAATCATAAAAAGGGGTAAACTATGTGCCCTTTAAAATATGTTCAATGCAGCCCTGATTTTTTATTTGATTTCTTTTCATGTGATACAATGTTTGCATCCAGTGCAGTGCTCTGAGCAACCGAATACCAGTGGGTGGAGGAAGTGTATATGCAAATGAATGCACCCCTGTGACATCACATGGCACCTTGTTGGCAAACAAGATCCTCTTAAGGCTTGATTAAATAAATACTTTGTTAATGATTAGAATGTTTTAAAGGTTTAAACTTGCAAGTTGATAATAAAACAAAGACCTCTCCTATGTCAAAAAAATATTAAGGCATGGGTCATGGGTCCTTTAACAACAGTGATGAATTCATCTGTAGTGTTCTTAGACACATACTGTCAGTGACTCTCTCACCTGGCTGCACTGACAAGAGCCTTCATCTCCTCACTCAGGTGATGACGGACCATGTGCTTGTTGCTTGGAATACATAAAGCTGTTGCCATGGTGTCAGATCTGAAAGAAGGATCCAACACCATGACGGCACCATGCACTCCACTTGTCTGAAGATTGTCAGCAAACTCCTGAATGAAAACACAAAGACACTTTTTGCTCTCAGTTTTTCCCCCCACACACCAACATCTAGCATAGCTGTATTCTCTCTTTGGCACCTTCAGATCAATCTCTTTGATCCATTTAATGATGCGTTGACAAGTCCAGACGGCAGGGTCTGTGTTTTGATTCTCACACTCTGAACGTCTGGACTGCAAAATCTGCAGTAAAAAAAAAAACATGTGTGTTTAGTTAAACAAGTGTTTGACTTCATTTACTTACTATAAAGTGCATTAGTGCCTGTCTGCCTTTTGGCAGAGCTGCTTCAGGAAGTATTTTTATCATTTATTTTCCCCACAGGGATTTTTAATCTAAATGCATTTGTTAAAATTTTACAAGCAATGAACCAAACAAACCAGCTACTGTATGAAATGAATCACAGCAAATGCAAAAACTTGTATGACAATCTGACACAAAGGTAGAAGTCTGTGCACTTAAAACTTTAATAAGCGACAGAACCACAATTCTAAAAATGTCAAACAATATAAAAAACACTCTTGCTAATTTCAAGTCCTTCTTAAAAGTTAAATTTATGAGATGGCAATTCAATTACAGTTTGGTAAGGTACACTGCGTTGTCGCCCATCCAAGTTTTAGGGTTTTAGGAACAACAAATAATAACTTCACTTCTAATTGATCATTTGGTATCAGAAGTGGCTTATATGAAAGGCAAAGGCCTCTTGATTACGCTTATTTTACCTAAATAAATTATAATCATGTCTTGATTTTTAATGATTTAAATAGGACATTAAGGTCTGACTTTGCTTAGACAAAAGTCTTGTCACTTAACAGAAATAGTGTACAGTATAGAATATAAAGTCATGGTGCAGTGGAAAAAGAATGAATATTGTGTTTGACTAACATGAGTTTGCATCCATACATCTTGCATCCATACATCTCTCCATACATCTCTGCAATGACTCAAGTAACATTAATAAAGTCATCTGGAAAGACAAAGAAAGCGTTCTTGCAGGACTCCCAGAGTTCATCAAGATTATTAGGATTCATTTGGATGCCTCCTCTTTCAATAATGTTCATCTCTGGTGACTGAGCTGGCCAATTCTGAAGCACATTGACCCTCTTTGCTTTCAGGAACTTTGATGTGGAGGCTGAGGTATGAGAAGGAGTGCTATCCTGCTGAAGAATTTGCCCTCTTCTGTGGTTGGTGGTTTATGTAATGGGGTGCACAAATGTCTTGATACCTCAGGTTTGATACCTCTCTTGGATGCCCACAAACTGAATGTAACCACAAACAATGATTTTTCTTTCACCAAACTTGACTGATTTCTGTGAGAATCTTGGGTCCATGTGGGTTCCAATGGGTCTTCTGCAGTATTTGTGATGATTGGGATGCAGTTTAACAGAGGATTCATCAGAAAAATCTACCTTCTGCCACTTTTCCAAATGATCTACTAGAAGTCAAGTAATTATTTGTTGCATTTACAGCTGGGATCAACAACAAGACTTTTTTTGTAAGGTAGTGTACAATATGGTCAAGCCACCAGTGTTAAATGATTTGTAACTCTTCTTTTACAAAATAATAAATAAACAATGTACATCCTCTTTTATTTGTTCCCTGTTTTATTCAAGGTGTTGTAAACTGAATGGTCATGCATTCTAACATAACTGCACAAACATATTCACTGTGAATGACCAAAATAACTAATACATATATATGGTATTTTTATGAGTTTTATGAACTATGTGATTAAACATGAATATTTGAAAAATAAGTTCAATTATTATGAACAAATGTGCTCAACAAAAGCAAGTATAAAGTCTGAGCTCACAACAGGGCTGTCTTTAAAATCTGTTTCCTATTTAAAGCAAATGAATGCCCCTTTGCTTCTGGAACCCAACTGTTGTGCTCAATAGAAGCTTGCTGTGTTTTTATGATGTTTGTTATGGTTGTTTTTCCTTTTTGGTAAGCTTTAGTGCCTGTGGGAATTCCCAGCACACTCTTCTTCGGGTTTATGTGTGTGTTTTTACCTCTTTGTCAAAGTTAAGCGTGTGTAGCAGTTGTATTCCCAGCAGGAGGCTGTTCTGGTGGGCTTTTTTAGATACGTGCAGATGTTTCTCCAAGTCAGCACGTGTGAGGGTACTCAGGAGACGTCCGTCCACAAGGTGAGTGTGAAAGAACTGGGAATATTGAGGGAGACCCACATCAGTCAGCCATGCCTGAGCCACCCAGTGATGATCCAGTTCAGCTGCTTTAGAAAGACTGAGACACACAATTCATTTATTCATTCATTCTTCTTCCGCTTAGTCCCTTTATTAATCAGATGGTCACAACGGAATGAACCGCCAACTTATCCAGCATATGTTTTATGCAGCGGATGCCCTTCCAGCTGCAACCCAGTACTAGGTAACTATAATATGTCCACTGAGAGTAGGAATAAAATCTGTTTTGTATGTGTAAAAAAATTAATACAATTTATAAATACCATTGTTCAATAATCAAGCTTTAGTTTTGTGTTACTGTGTGTTTAAATTACCTTAAATATGGTTAACAAATATATAAAATACAATCTTAGGACATTTTAATGGTTTAAGTAAATACTAAAAGTTCAAAACCAAACAGTTATTTCATGACTGTTCAGTGGTGTTCAATGCTGTTTTCATTTCAAAATTGAACATTTTGTCATCATTTACTCACCCTCAAACCAATCCATTATATACAGTAAAGTGACTGTATCTATTCACAGGACCTAGATTAAACAGCTTGTTTCATTCATGTTCTTTTTTTTTTATAAAGAATTCCTCTGTGATATTTTGGAAACTTCTATCATTTGGTTGCCTGAACCTTAAAGGGGTGGTCTAGAGTGTATTGTTAAGGCTTGGTTGTGTTTATAAGATGCAAAGCAATGTGTGCTCATGCTTCATTTGTGAAAAAATATCCTACTTTAATTATTTACTGCTACTCAGCTAACATGAAAACGACTGTCATTTTTCCTAGTTCTTCCGAAGGTCCGACCTCAAGAGGCTCTGATTGGTCAGCTAACATATTGTGCTGTGATTCGCAGATCGGCTCCATGTCACCAGGAAAAGCGTGAACAATGTCTCCACAAGCACACGCTTTCTTTGCTGTTAACCATATCAGTTTGAGCCTGAACCGGACAGAAAATGAGGAGCTGAACACAGCTGAACCTCACAGCTGCTTTCTAAAATAAAATCTGACAAGTTTCTTCCACTTTGATGAAATGTCACATACCTTTTGCTAGTTTGTTATTTGAGATGTAGAATGCAGGGAAGGTGGCTGCTGATGATTGTGGCTGTTCACAGTGGTTTGACGCATAAATATGAATTTGTGGCTAAATTGTTAACAGTGCCAAACAGCATTTTCCGTTGTCTCCGTCGTGGAACTGCTCCTTCTTTGAGGATTTTTTAGCCGAATGCAGCACTGAACTGAGAGATTTTGGAAGCTGTCCTTTGTCATTTGCTAGCTTTATATATTTTTTATTCTCTGGAACGTAATTGAAATTAAATTGCAAGCACTTCTCTCTTTGTGTTGTGTCCTTTGAAAGCCCAAATACAGAAACAGAAGAAGCTTGGTGGAAATAGCAGCATTTGGACGGCATTTTAGCTTTCTCTGCAATAACATTACAGCGCATCTGGGGCCACACCCTAAGGGTATATGCGCATGGTGAATGCACATGACCTGAAGCGTTTGTGATTTCACTAACCCGGATGTTTTTTTTTTTTTTTGTTTTTTTTTTTTTGTAGTCCCCAAACTTTGTTTGCTGTTGGCATTGCTAAGCTAACTCTGTAAAAGCCAATGTCTCCCTTTCATATATTATCCCTTATGTGGTTTAAAACCTTTATGAGTTTCTTTCTTCAGTTGAAATCAAAAGAAGATATCTTGAAGAATTCTGATTGCTGAGACCTATCGACTTCCATAATAAGAAAAAAAAACTGAAAACATTTAGACGGGTCGCAGCTACCAGCATTTTTTCCTAAATATTTTCTTTTATGTTCAAAAGAATGAAGAAAATCAAACAAGTGAAGGGCAAGTAAATGATGGCAGATTTCTTTTCTGGCATAATTTTTAGTTTGATTGTGACATAAAAGTGTTTAAATTACTTTTTTGAACTATTAACATGCCTTGTCATTACAAACATCGAATAATAAGATGTTTTTAAATTGACCTTGACTGTGTCAGTAATGAGGACTGTAGGGGTTTCCTCTATGAGTGAATTTTCTGTTATGTTTTTGTTGTTGTCTTATGGCATGTCTCACCCATGTCCTGCTTCAGCATCCCTGTAATCTTCAATGGCCAGACGGAGTTTCCTGCGATGCATTGAGTTACTGATTCCCAAAACATTTCCCAGATCCTCATCCGTAAGAACTAACAAGACCTAATAAAGACACAGATTGAACATTCATGCCAAACACTGCTTGTTGAAACACCCTACAGCATTAAAAGCTGATATGATCAGCAGTGCGCAATAGATTAGAGAATAATGACGTAGACAACTGTTTAAGTAATAAAATGACAGGTTGTCATTTACCTTCCCGCTTTTGACGTTGTCGGCACAGGCGCGCATGTACATCGGCATGGCCATAATCACTTCCAGCCACGCCTGCACGGTTCCTGCCCTCCAACGACACATGGGCGCCGAGCGCGCGAGCTCCACCTGCTGAAGACGATCCAGCTGCTCCTCGCATTCTGATAGGCTCACGCTGAGGCGGGCGGGGCTTGACAAACTGTCGGAGTCTAGATTGGTGGATTAGGAGAGAGGGGCGGAGCTTAACGAGAGGTAAA